>NW_028186359.1:815304-901442 GCF_003343005.1 Rhea americana | reverse complement strand
GGAGCGAGCGCCGCCGGCTGCGGCCGGGCCGGGCCGGGCCGGACCGACGGCATCGCCCTGCCCGAGGGCCCCCTGCGCCGGGCCGGTTTGTCCCCCCGGACGCTCGCGGGTGCCGGGCAGAGCAGCAGGGCGGGAGGTGTCCGTCAGGTCGCAGCGGTCCCGAGTTCGGGATGGGCTTCACACATCTCCATGTGCGAGAACAAGCAGGTGCTCACCTGGGGCTGTCACTTGTGGCAAAAGGAAAGAAGGGGAGGGAGGTGGAAAATCTGATTTGCCCTTGTTATTTGGCATTAGTCAGGAGAAACAGACATGTCTCAAAACCATCGCTAACCAGGATCAGTTCTAYAAGCTGATTTTGTGTGCCTGTATTATAACATGCTCTTTCTCTGAGAGCTCTAAAACCAAGGCCTTATCCTCAGAAAAATGGGGGGAGGGGAACCCAACAAGTCCCAGAATTCAGAACATAAACACTTAAACTGACATAGTTTGGAAACATTACTCTGGAAACTCTGGATTTGCCACACTGTAGCAGAGAATTGATCAATCCAATACAGTGTCTTAACRTTGTCTAATCCTTGATAATTCAGCACAATTATTAAAAAAAAATCATCTCTAGGTGTCAGAGCATGGGTAATCCTCCCCCAAAACAATCCCTCACCTACCCACATTTGCAAACTTTGAAAAGCTGCGTTACAATGTTTGCAGATTGGTTAATGAAGCTGTGCAAACACTACATATTACTGTCTTCAGAATCTAAATATTGCTAGTTGTATTATGGACACATGGATAGTTGTGTACAAAGTGCATCACAAAACTTTCATAGGAAACTTTCAGTGGCTATGTGAATTTAAGCACATCAAAGTGTTCTGACTCTGTTTTTACTAATGTCTTTATAAATTTCCTATTAAAAATATTTCCTATCTCTCTCCTCTTCTTCTTTTTCAGTAGCACACACACAGAAGAAAGTGAAGACAAAAGTGTGACTTGGCTTTTACTAAATTAAAAGATTTTTCTGTGATTTACAGTGTCATTTCTTCATAAAACTTACTGTCATAGGCATGCTCTGGCCTCCGTTTTTTGCTAGCTCTGGCCTGGCTGCAGTTCTGAATAGCTTTTCCCCCATGACTCGGCCCCCTTTTAACTTTCGATCTCTATTAAAAAGCTAATTTGGGAACTCTTTTTTAATGCTCCCAATTTTGTATTTTTAAATAGAATATGAAAGTCAAAAGCAAGCCAGCTGCATATATGCCTATAGTATAATATGAAAATATTTCCCTTCCCTTCCCTTCCCTTCCCTTCCCTTCCCTTCCCTTCCCTTCCCTTCTCTCTCTCTCTTTTTTCCTTTGTTTCTCTCTTTTTTTCTCTTTCTTTCTCTCTTTTTCTTGCTTTCTGTCTTTCTCTCTTTTTAGGGCTATCTCCATAGCATCAGTTATAGATTTTATTACCATCAATTATAGATTTTTTTAAAACTTTTTGAAGAACTTATTCTGATACTGAAAAGTAGAACCTACTGACATTAAAAMAAGCTATACATCCAGAGAAACAGCTGCAATAAACTATGTATGGCTAAATATCAATACTAAATGTAGTTCACTTGATTTTTTTTGCTTTGCAGTTTTCTTTGGTATCTATATTCTACACCTCTACAGTGTATTTTATTTATTATGTTTGTTCTTTACACTGGACACTATCCTGCGTTAACTCTGTGTCTAAATATACCATTGATTTCACGGCTATGCTGTATAAGCATTCTGTAATGGCAGTTGCAGTAATAAAGATAGCTTGGTTTCTTGAAATTACAGCTTGCTATAACATCATAGCTTCGTAGTCTGATTATGTCCTATGGATTGTGCCAGCAGTTCCCTTGCTTTGGATCCAACTTGCGAAAATGTCTGCATAGATTAAAGAAAGATCATTAATATGATTATGCTAAAGAGTCAGTCTTTGTAACCTAAAAATTATATATGTGGTCTAGTGATTGAAAGAGCCTGGAAAAACACAGCTGCTTGAATATATCTCTGCTTCTATCAAAAACTCTTCCAGACTTTGGCTAACTCTCTTAAGGTCTGTGTTCCTAGTTTCTGTCTATAGAAGGATTATACTAATATTTACTATCAAAAAAGTATGTTATCAGAATGTGTAAGTCTTTATAAATTGGTATGTGGTTCCTAGAGGAAATAAGCTGTATAAGAACATAAAATGTAATCTAATTATTTCTTTGTCTGCCTGGCTATCCATCACACTGGGGTAGTAAGGCAAACTGATACTGTGCTTCTCCMAAAATTCATCCATCCATCCTTCTCTCTAACTATCTGCCCTACAAGATCTCATTAGGTACAGAAGTACACAAAATAGGTAGTCCTAAACATGAATACATGGAGAATGGCACAAGGCAGTTTCTCTCTCTTGTCCTATAAATCTGATAAAAAATACCTGTCATTTTCTCTAAGTGAGATGCCTTCATGCCGTAGGCCTGGCAGAATAGGGAGTTCAAATGTCTTGCTCGCTTGTATGTCTATCTCATGTAYGTATTTTATCACTGCCAAGGCAGTGGTCCTGGAGCTGACAACRTTCAGCCCCTAATCAAGGTGCTGAGCAATGTATCCTGACTGTATGTCTCTCTCTGTGATAAAGCTGACAACACACTGCAGAGCCAGCTGGATGGTACTGTGGTAGCAGCCTGCAGCCAGCTGCTGATGAATGCACTGATACTTCTTTACGCCTTCTTTTGAGGTACCCTACTCAGACATTTCAATTTTTATTTTATGCGTCAGATATAGATTTGCTCCACATTCTCAACAATGTTTGCTATTATTTACCACTTATAGTGTGATTGTACTTCAGGCAGACCTGGTTTCAGTTCTTTCATAGACTGAAAAGGGTATAAAATGAAAGGGTTTGTTACTTTAAAAAAATACTTTAAAAACAGTTGATGTATATGAAATTCCTAAAAGATCATTGCATTGCTTTATAGGCTGAAAAAAATGCTGTGTTTACTTAAGGGACAGAAATGGTCTTCACTAGAGCTAATCTAAATTTTCTTTCCATCAGCATGCTTSCAGTGAAAATTTGATTTTAACTTAGAAAAAAATACCAAAAAGAAAAGAGTTTGGACTGAAATTTTACAAGCCTTTTGTAATGGAAATTAGACTATTAAATTGAAAAATTGTCACTGCTTTAAGCTTTTTTGCAAAACTAATATTTGAAACATTTTAGAGAGATTTGTTAAAAACGAAAACAATTTTCAAAACCAAAATTATGTCAGCATCAATCAGGAATTTTCAAGGATATGTTGTTAATGACTTAAGAAAATCCTGAAAGTACAGGGACTAATTTTCAAGCAACTTTTGAAGAAGGCTCAATATGAGATTTTAAGGGATGGGACACCTATTTAGGATCACAGGGAATGGTATTAGCTCCACTTTGGGGAACATTACAGACGTTCCCAGGTAGTATGGGTATGTTTGCATCCTCTTAAGGTTTTTGAGTTCCATCTGTCTGTCAGCGACGTGGGCCTACAGTGCACAGCCCATATCCTTGTCTCAGTCTGCAGTTTTTCACTGTCCATTGGCACTTGGAAACCATGGGGTTTGGTTTAAGGCCATCTCCGATTTACAGTGTGTTCATTTTTTTTTTATCCAGTATGTTTGGAGATTTTCCAGCCTGAAATAAAGCCTCATAGGCAGCTGCATTCTGCCACTTCTTTCCAAAAGGAAGAGGAAAGAGCCATGGACGTTGTCCAGCAACTCTGCTATCTAGCCAGCAGCTGCAAAATTTTCTGCTCAGCTGACCTTAATGAATCAAGAAAAGATCACAAATGATAGTAGAGGGAAAAGACCCTTGAAGGACAGTAGCGCTACAGAATCAGTGTTTTGATTTATTGTCCACTGTTCCCTTTCTCTCCCCTGAGCGTAGCGTACTATGTCTCGCTCTTCCACAATCTCATTTCACACAGTGAGTAAAATAAAAATGCTGGTTTGAAATGCTCCTCACTGCAGCAGCTCATCAGGGATTGTGCTTAATTGGCCGTATTCCACCTTATCAACATCCAAACATTTAAGTAATGAGAGTCTAGTGTTAACATTCTGATTACAGATGAGGCGGYGTGTGTTGCATGAGGCAGGTAGAGAAGGGCAGATTGGAAAGCAAAGCTGCAGTGAGCAGAGAACGCAGGAACAGATAGATGTGTTAGCTGGAATACGGCAATGCTGCTAGATCAATTAGCAGAGAAATGAGTTAGTGTGCCTGGATACTCCATGTCTGCTTGCAAGACAAATATGTGATTTGCCTTTTCTTATGCCTTGAAGAGACCAGTGCCAGAGCAGTTCATTTTTTCCATCCTGAATTTGCAATGTTTTTTTTTTACCTTTGTCCCTTTCAGAAGGGATTGCAAGGGACCCAGAGCAACTGTAGCTCCAGAATTCATCTGCTTTTCAGCACCAACTGAAAGCAAAAGAACTCAGGAGGAGATATGAAATGTCCCATGTACCATAGGTCAAGGTGGCCAGCAGAAACAGGACAATTATCACCCCTGAGATCTGGCTTTTCCATCTAACTGCAATCAGACAAGCCGCCCAGAAGGACTGTGGCTCTGCACTTTGTACATGTAACGCTTTCATCTCAGCACCTCATGCCCTTTGGCAGATCCGAGGAGCTGAGCCTTGCAAAGAGCTGACTCTGCAGCCAGTAGGAAAGCGTTACTTCACTCTCTTTATCCAGATAAATAATTCTTAGAAAATCAAATAAGTTTCGAAAGTGAAAAAAAAGGAAAGTAGCGAGCAGAAGCCCATCCACTTCCTTCATTATCAGTACAATAGGCCTGATGTGCCTCTTGCTTATACTGTGTAAAAGAGTGGCTAATTCACTGAAGACAAGAGAGTGAGAATAGCACGATGTCAATGAGAGGAAAATTAGGACAATTGGCTTAAAGCTAGAAGCTCTGTAAAAGTGTATGAATTCTTTGCTGCTACTGCTGTACTCTTTATAGTTAATGCTTTAGTGTCTTACAGTCTAGGCAGGACTTCACACATCTTTCTTTATCTGGCTGCTCTGCAGCAAGTTTCTTTTGCAATGATCTGCCTCCAGCCAGTTGGGAATTTTTGCAATTATGAGTCAACCAAGGCTAAAAAGGTTTGAACTGAGCAAAGTGCGAGCCAGCTGCACTCCTTTGATCTCAGATACTTTGGGTTAAACAGTCACCATCAAAGCAATCGTCATTATCTCCTGGAAGTTGAGAGACCAATTAAAGAAAAACTGAAAAACAAACCAACCTGAAATAAATGATTAATCTTAAAATTATCATTTTTTAATGGTTACCAGAGCTAGAGTGGTACTGAAGGTTTCTCTGCTAGCATCAAAATACAATAAATTGCAATTGCTATTCTTTGATGGCTCTTAACTAGTAAATCAGATCTGTGGAACTATACATTTACCACAAATTTACGGAGTTGTTCTTTCATTTTTAAGAGTACATTTTAAATCAAATCAACAGCCATAAAGCAATATACAGCCTGCCTAGCTATTGTTTGGGGAATGAATCCCACACTATCATGATTCCTTTTTATTATTATTAGGTATGGGGCAGGGAAGAGAAATCTGGGAGAGAGATTATCCATATTCAGCTGACTGATATTTTGAGCATATAGTTACATCAGGAGAGATGGGATCAGCTCTGGGAAAGTGGAATAGAGAACTGCTGCCCTGGTTTGTTACTGTTTTACACGGGTGTGTATCGCAGCACAGTATGGCTGGCCATTAAGAGCCGGCAGCACTGCTTTTGTATTTTTATGCTCATGTACATGCTATAAGCTATTCTGCATGCGATCTCATTAGGTTGCAGTGTCAGTCAGCGTGGTCAAGTTTGGGAAGGCAGATGGGAAACAGCCAAGACTGCCGGCTTCCTTTTGTGAGCTCTGTCACAGCTTTCCTTGGCATCCATGTATCCGGGCAGGAGCTTTCCCCCATCACAGCCAAGGCCCCTCCAGTCCCAGGAGATGAGCGCTGGGCGGCCCGGCCAGGCAGGACGAGCAGCTAATTGCATTATTGYGGCTCTGTGGCATATTAGATTTTACAGAACAGCGCTGGGCTCGTGCAGTAACGACCCGCTGCCTGCCGCCGTCCGGCACGTGGCACCGCGCTCCCTAGTCACACGCCGGCAGTCAGGGCCAGCGGCCATGGGTCTGCRTTAGTGCGGTTATTCCCAAAATTTCGTATTAGGACAAAAATTCATGTATTTCTGCTGCTCTTGGAAAACTTATGATTTCTTTTGAATTAGAGACAATGAACATTAAAATGCTTGAAGAAAGTACAGAAGCCGTGTATAGGTGGCAAGATCCTAGGTACCTGCCTAGGCTGCCCTCCACGGCTCTCGTGCCCTTGCCCAGCCCCAGGCCAGCAGGAGTTAAGTCTCCGCAGGGGCTGTGAGCCAGCTGGGCTGTGCTGATTGCTGATCCCTGACTGCTGATCTTGGCCCTGCCRCAGCTGGGGGGCACCTGCCTGAGGGCTCAAAGGAGCCCAGCAAGAGCTTTTCCTGGCTTGAGGGATCTGGAGAGCTACTGCCCTTTAGTAAGGGCTTTGCTGCTGCTTTTTCTTGTATCTCTCCCTCTCTCTTTTTTTCCCCCCTTATGTTTTCTTACCCTGTTTTCCTAGGTGCAAACTTCTGCTCCTCAGTGAATCCTGTCTTCTGGAGGGAAACCTATGTTCATTTTCCACGGAGGGTTTGATGCAGCACTCAGGGAAATATGCCTAGGGGCTGGGAGAGCAACTCCAGTTAACCTGTTGGGAGAAGATATGCTTGCTCCCCGCTTACTGCTCTCAGGGGTCTGGAAGGGATTGTTGAAAGCTGCCTTTCTCTTTCAGGCACCGAGCGAGGCTCCTGCGGTGTGCTGGCTCGTCCCTGCGCTCCCCTTGGTGTGTGCAGGGCTCCACTCCCCATGCAGCTCGCTCAGGCTGGGCTGGCACAAGCAGATGAGTGTCGCCCACATGCGCAGCCTGAGGATGGCACGGGCTGATTTTGGAGGGCTGCTCGTGTGACCCAGGGAGCAGGGCTSGGGCTATAGTTGGCTGTTCTCTCCCTTTCTTAAATATGATTCAAAAGTTCTGGCCTTGTGATGTGAACTTGATTTTTGAGGTTTCCTTCTGTTCCTGAGGCTGATGGTTTCATGCAACACTTCGGCCACAATTTGTACAAGGGTGAATTTTGGTCTTTGTGATGATGAAATCACTGAAGAGATGGCTCTCACTTCCCTGGTGAAACTCTTAATGAGACAGACAAATACTGAAAACAAAAATGAAAGGTACTACTTCTTGCAAACTCTTTCTTTCCTTTTTCTCYTCCTTAACTATCACAGTAAGGATAAAAATAGGTAAAAAAAAGCACAGWAGAGGAGATTAATGTTTTCCACAGCAAACCTTGTCCCCTTTGCACCTGGCTCCTCCTTTGCTCTCAAGCTAGGTAGAGATGCAGGACACAGCTGGGTCTACAGCGCTTGCTACTGTTTCTGGAGAAATGCAACCTCTGTGTGGCATCTCTGAGACTTATCTGGTTGAGACCTGGGTAGCTCACACCACTGCCTGCCTGGCAGCAGGCAGAAGGAAGCTGCTGCCAACCGCGAGCCTCCTTGGCCTGGTGCACGCGCGGCTCAAGCCCAGCAGAGTTTTGCTGAAGGTAGGATGTGGGTAAATGAGGTGATGAATGTTCTCCTCTGCTGCTCGTTGGATTGTGTTTCTGGGCAGTGCTAGAAAAATACTGAGTGCCTAGAGAAAGAGTACCRAAACAGAAGATCTTATCCCTGGTTTGTGAGGGTCGATATCCATCCTGTAGGCCTTTCTGTAAGTGAGATTGTCCTAGCGAGAGTGTGGAGAGCAATATTAACCTCCCAGACCTAAACCCGGTCCCTTTCTGGCTGCGAGCCTGCTGCTGCTTTCCTCGGCCTGGGCAAGTTAAACGCGCCAGCCAGCAAGGCAATTAGCCTGGCATCTCGCACTGCTGCTGGACTCGCCCAGAAAAGCCTGGACTCTCTGGGYGTTTTGTGTTTGTGTAAGGTGTAAAACCTTCAGGTCAGGGTTGTTTTTCAGAGTGTTTCTTAAAGGGGAGAAGGAGGCAGTTCCCCCTTCATTGCCTAAAAAGAAAATAATGGGAAAACTCAACCACAAAAACCATATTCCAGAGACCAATGCCAGCCCCTACCAATTTATCATACCAAGACCCCACTACATATAAAAATGCTAGTAAGTAGAAACAGATTTACTTCTTTTTCTCCTCTTGAACTAGATGAAAAAAGAATTTAGCTGCAGACAAATTCTATAACTGGAATTTATGCTTAATATGTGTGGGTGTTTTTATTTTTATTTTTTATTATTGAATTCACTCAGATCATTATTTCTGCCTTGTTGTAGCTCCTAGTGAAAGAGTAAGGTCTCTCTGTGCAAGTGTGTTGTTAAAGGCTAATCTTCAGTAGACATTTTTGAAACAGAAAGAGTTAATGTAATGTATTATTATATTAACTTAAACTTACAGCAGAAGCAATGCCTGAAATGTTGAAAGCAAATTTAGGGTTTTTTGGATAATACAGCATTAAATTAAGTTTTTCAGGAATCGATAATCTCTGATCTCCTTAAGTAGCTCAGGAGGGATACTTATGCCCATGTCTCTTGAGCAGGAGGTTCTTGCCCTGTCGTAGAGCATATGCGCATGACAGATCTCACTTCTGAACAGGCTGGAGATCAACTTGCAAATGGGATTTTTGGGATGCTCAGGCAAATGCCAGGGCACAGCTGATCTTTGCTTGTTTGTGAGACCTTCAGTCTCTGCAAGAAAAGTAGAAAGTGGGCTTGGTCTTTATTTTAGTTTTGCTGGTTTATATTAAATATCCTCTTTTCTGAATTGGAAGCTCGTTCTATAAATCCATCTCAACTGGTAATATACTTTGTGGCCTACAAAAACAGCATGTTAGTCTGGTTAGTATGCAATATCACAAAGTATTTTAACTTAAATGGGGCTGAACACAATTTTACTTCTGTTATTGACAAGATTAATCAGGACATGTTAACACACCTTTTTAACATAACTTGTATTGCTCATAGCAAGATTCAGGGTCAAAATTTCAAGAAAATGAATGGCTAGCAATTGCACTCACTGTGCAAGTTAGTGGAAAAGGTAACGTTTACCACTCTGTCAGCTAAATACTTGGATAATGTGTTTTCTAATGCTATATGTTATTTCTTGCATAGACAAATACGTGTGTGCAAAAAGTAGCACAGCCTAGAATGATGTAGGAGAGTATGATAAAAGCCAGCTTAAATATGAAGATAGGAAATGGATTTATCACTTGCCATTAAAAATGTGATTGCACTCAAACAGAGTACAATCAAATGAGAATTTTGGTATTAATGAAATGTCACAACTTTATAGCACCTTTTATTTGGATAACTCTGGATTGATGGATGTTGTCAAGTTTCTCAAAACACCCAAGTGAGGGAGGACCATCTCTTTCTATTTCTGCTGGTGGCAGAGAAGTGGACATATAAAATTTCTTTTTTTTCCCTCAATAACACTCAAAACTTCAAAGAATCTTCYCCACACTTTGTTTATTTGTTGCAAAGATCTGCTGCCTGAAATGTTACCTTCATCTGCATGAAGAGGTTAGCTGACAAACAGAGTTAAATTATTTTGGGTTAGAGGTTGCAGAGATAATTAGGAGTTTTGATCTGACAATTCATTTGTTGGTATTATAAACACCAGCTGTATATTGATTGTGTGTGTTAACAGAAAGAAAGGACAGGGAAGTGAGCAATTTTTCAATGTTTTTTTGGGGTGTAGTATATTAGAGAAGCTTAATAAAATTGTACCTTATTACCTTAGCTGTTTTACTGACTTTATTAGTGGTTGGAAGCTTGCAGCAGCATGTGGAGGCACTCAGTTTGTTCAAGATCAGACCTTCAGATGTAAAGCCTTAGAAAAAGCAAGGCAAATATTCATGAAAGTGTGTGCATCTTATGTGACCTCCTTTCCACCTCAGCTTTGATCCAGACTGCTGATCCAAAGACTGGATTCTGATTTCCATTTGATAAGGCTTACATTTTTTTTTTTTTTTTTTTTGGCAAAGAGGGGCTCAAAAATAATCCTTTCCTGAGCAGATAAATCATCTAAAGCGCTCAAATGTGCAGGCAAAGGAACTGGTAAATCTGCTAGCTGAACTCCTATGATTACTTATTTCCAGGATTCCCTTCTGGGAAGCTGATCTCRTGGGAATGACTGGAGGTGGCCCGATCCATGGCTCCCAAGTGCGGATTAATCCCGGTCGTGCAGACACTACGTCCTCATAGTGAAATGGTGCACTCTGGATCTGAACAGAGCTTTTGTGGGGGGGTTAATGTGTAAATCCACATTTAAGCTCCAAATACTCAATCCTGCAAGGTGCTGACTCTTCAGAGCACTCTGGCGCCAATTCAGAAATACTTAAGCATACGTTTAATTTTAAGATCCTAACGGCCCAGTGAAGTGAGGGGCCTGCTAATGCGCATAAAGGGAAGCATGCTCTAAGTGCTCTGCTGGTCTGTAGCCAGGGGGTTTACTCTGTAGGATCCCAAACCCTATTAAAATGTGGATTTTTTGACCCAGTCGGTAATGGAAGCTGTCACATGGCATCAGACACACTCCTCGTTGGAGAGCTTTTCTATTGTAAGGCTTTTCAGACAACCGTTTTGAAACAGCTTAGCGCTTTAATCAGATAAGAACAGCAGTGAAGAGAAGGCAATGGTTATGATTATTTGCTAATTAATCCAGTACAAATAGATGTTCATTTAAAACTCCTGCCAGTTAATGGTGCAAATGCGAGTCCAGACCATTGCATGCCACTGAGGCGCTTGTTTTGGCTCCAGTCTGAGGGACAGACTCTGAAGGATAAGCAGGGCTGAAAAAACAGTGCTGCTGGAAAAACAGGCATTTGCAATCCTAAATAAGAAAATGAAGTAGTGAATGCAACAGTGTTAAAGCTTTAATTAGTGCTGAAAAGATGTCAAAATAATGAAAACCAGTGTATATGTCACTTATCTGAGCCTCTGATGAAGACTGCTCAAAGCACTGGGCCAGGTCTCGAATCTTAATCTGATAACATAGCGCTTTGCAACTATACACACGTATAATGTCACAATAAATCTGTAAAGCCACTTGTGTGTCGCTTGGAGAGGAGTTAAAGGGTACAAAACAAGAGGGAGCATTGCTGTCGATTGCTACTTGTGTCACCGTTGTCAGCAAAAGCGGCAGCAATAATAACCTACGGAGCTTTCCACCCGCTGTGCTCTCAGCACTTTGCAAGGGCGATAGGCATCGTTACTCCCTTCCTCAGCTGGGGTCCCAAAGTGCAGAGTGGCCRGGTAACATCTCCTCTCCTACAAGGGGCTGGGGCCAGACCCCAGGCCTCCAGCGTCCTCCTCCTGCGCYGCTCGTGCCTGTCCCAAGATAGACGTGGTGAGGCTTTAAAGTTATGGAACTATGGAAGTGTACGGCAAGAAGACCATGATGCAGGCTATACTTCCTTTATCTTGGTTTGGGTAATATAAACCTTCCTCTCTAACCATATTTGTCAGTATATGGTTTGTTCTTTGCAGCTATGGCCACGTACGTGGGCTGCATTAAGGTACGCAGCCTAGAGAGTGGTGTAAAGGCGCCAAGGACCATGTTCCTCCAGCAGTTTTGAAACTGGGTGACTGAGAGCACAGGCTGAGGTTAGGTTCCCCACTTCTGTTTAAAGGTTTTATCCTGCTCTCACAGATTTAAGGAAAAACTTGAAACAGCTGTTAACTGAATTATGTTTGCTTGAGTCTCCAGCTGGTCTGAAACAAGCTGTAATGTGTCCTGTCCTTCCTAACTCAGAAACTCAAAGGCTGGCAGCTGGGTCTGGGGTTCGGCTCTGGTGGGGAACCCATATTTGTTGCTCTTGGGACATTAGGTGCACRTATGAAATGGTTTTATTACAATAACATTTTAGCAAGGATGACTTATGTTCCAGGATCAACTCCACATTGAACCAGCTTCTGCTTTAACTTACTTCCATAGAAATCCAGAATAATCACGTTTCTAGCTATTGCAGAGGAATATCAATGCAGATGAGAAGAGAATTTGGCCCATGAGCCAGTCAATATTGCTAACATCCAACATTAATCAGTTCTGCAAAATGCAGTGTTTTCTGTACACTGAGTTAAATCCCATGTGTTGGCTATTGCTTTTCAAAAGTATCTGCTATAATAATCATAACAATAACTTGTAATATTAATAATAAAGAATGGTACGTAGCACTTACTGACTTTTAATCATAGCCTCTATTCATAAACAAAAATAGGGATGGATAATTCTCAACTGACCTTCAGACGGAATGGTAAGATACGCAGCTAAAAAGCCCTTGCGAGCAGTACTCAGGATAATTTCACATAATCCTGACAATACAGTGCTATCCTTCAGAGGCAGATGATGACATTCAGTGCTGCGTGAGCTGTTGCTAAGCTTTTGAACAACATTTATTCTTTGGCTACAAGCTACTTCTGGTTCTTTCTCATTAGCAGAGACATTTATGTCAGAAAACATTGTTCCCCTTAAAATTTTATATTAGATGTCCAGTGTGAGCTTTAAATTAAAACTGAACTGGGTCTCTGCTGAAGGAGCTGCTGACTCCTCCATGTTACTGATTTCATTTCCAGCAGAGTGCCAGTGCTTCAGTAACAGATTATCTCTGCGGTTTGGGGCAGAAAAAAGACTGGAGTCAAATTAATTTTCCAACAAGACAACGTATTGGCTCAGACCATTTCCCTCCTACTTTCTTAGCATCAAYGTCTTTTCTACTTAAATGCCAATAAACAAGTGTAACACTCTAACAAGCCACAAATTAGCTTATTGACACCTCTGCTAGCTGTCTCTCAATTCTAAAAATACCAGCTCTCTGAAAGGTGACGATAAAACACTGGGGCTCAGCAGAAGATTTGAATGAAAAGTCATTTTTTGTAGCCATGCTGCTTCACTTTCAGAAGATTGTTTCTTTAGTAGCACACTGGACAGATACACTTTTGGCATGTGTATTTTTAATTTATGGCAATGAGTGACGTTTAGAAAGTTTGAATTCTTCAGATTTTGTGGGGATTTAAAGCACGCTCACCYTCTTTGGCCTGTCTTGTAATCATTTTTCTCAATTTCTTTCAAGGACAGGCTAACAACAATCACTTACTAAGTTGCAATAATTATACAAATTATTTCTAAGCCTGAATTGGAGGCATTTGGCTGAATTTTGAATACACTGTTGGATTAGACTGCAAAAAAAAAATGGGGCTAGTTCAGAAAAGCACTGAAAAATTAGGGTAACCTGGATYTGTGACACTAGCTCAGTCTTTAGAAGAGGATATCTTGCGGGAGACTCAGATCTTCCTTTCTGGATCATGGCCAAAATGACCTGGGAACATTACCACAGCAATTTACTTTTTCTGTCCACTCGCATGATGTTTCAGTCTCTATGGAATGGAAAGTGAGGCATTTTGTGTGGTTACTAGACTTGTGTGATAGTTCAAGGTCAGGACCTTGAACGAGGTTTGGGATGTGCTCACRCTGTAGTCGTTGGCTCAGATTTATCCTGTCTAACTTCGGCATCTAGCTCGTACCTGTTGGAGGGTGTTTGCTCCTGGCTCTGGCAGTGCCGGGAAGGAGGCTCTTGGAGAAGGTGACTCAGTACAGGAGACTGAGTTGAAAGTTATCATCTCTGAATTACATCCTGGAGGTGCTTTCTTTTGCCATGGGCTGCAGAGGAGGCGTGCATAAATTATGCTGCTAATAAGAGGATGAATCTTTGGAAACTTAGGAAAAGCTGCTGAGTAGTGAAGAGAAGTCCAGATGTGGCCCCAAACGAGCCAGCTGCCACTTCAGCGTCAGTGTGGACACATCTGAGCAGGCTTCAGCTCCCTAGATCTGCTGTTGGGTCTAAACTATGGAGCTGGGTCCACCCTGGCATGGTGGTGCCAGGAAAGCAGCACGAGTCGGCSTGCCAGGGTGCTCCCAGCATGGACTGTCCTGCATCTTTGCAGCGAGGGTGTCCACTATCTATAGTGTATTTTGAAAGCAGAGTATATTCTACTCAACACAAATAAAACCAGGCAAATGTATCTCTAAAAGAAATATTCAGCCTTCTCATGTGGCTGTCTTTAGCATCGCATAAAAGCAGTGCRTTTGACCTTTGCATGATTTAAAGGTAAGAACGTTCACTTGTTAGGTGCTGATAATTGGTCATCGAGTGCAGAACAGAGCATGTAGCAAAACGAACCTACAATTATTTCACTTCACTGGACTGATCTCCCCTTTTACGAGCTAATCACCTAAACATATTCTTGTAATGTGGCCAACATATTAACAGTTTCCTCTGCATTCCCTAATAGCACTGCATCACTGTAAAAAGCTTTCCATAGTGAAGCAAAAATTGGTGGTTTGCATCTCCCGTTTGCATTGCTGGACACTGTGAACGGCATCTGCATCTCAACTCCCACCATATCCGCCACTGTCGCAGCTCCTGTGAGGATGAATAACGGAGGAGACAGCTGAACAGGGTAAACTCATCCCAGATGTAGTCAGTTTTCATTTGAAATGTAAATATTGGCTCTTTGATAAATGTTTACAGCTGTGGTGAGGGGAAGGGAGGCAGTTTAAAGATGAAAAATGAAACAGAGGTACAAGTACCACTGTAGCGCCCTGTGCGTGCCAGTTGGCTGGATTTTTCCAGTATAAAAAGAACAAGGGAAAATAACGTGAGAGCTGTTCTGACTTGTYCTATGTAATTGCCAAAGAAAGGCGTTGAACGGAGAGTGCTGCCGATAGACCTACCGTCTCCTCGGTGAGGCCGTTATTGGCAGAGATGTTCTGGCCTCTGGCAACCTTCTCCTTTGAGCAGACACCGTTGGGCCAAGCCCGTGTCCCTCGATGCTCTGCTTCCAGCGTTAACCGGGGGAAGAGGCTGGTAGGAGGCAAGGCCAGCTCGGGGTCCGAGCCCTATTTTGACCCTGGCCTCTGGCCGTTTGCTGCCAAAACAGGTCCCAAGGTGACCGTTATGGTGGTGGGCCTGGAGGTGACGGTGTTCATGACCCACGTGGGTTCACTGGGCACCCAACAAGCCACCCAACGACCCGCGCCCCACAGCCATGGCTTGTCACTRCTAAGCGGAGTTGGAGCCTCCACGCAACCGCCCCCTTCACAGTTGTTTTATCCGGAGTGTTTTCTGGTTGAGAATTACCGAATTTGCCCATCTGTGAAATGCCTTTGCAGTTCATGTTAAAAAAGCCCCGTAGGTGTTTCAGGTAGTGCGCCAGGGAATAGCGCAAGCAGCAAAGGGATGAAGTGAAAGACTAGGAAATAGTGCTGGGATAAAGAATTTCATTTGTTTTCCAGGAAGAGCTTAGCAGGGGAGGTGGGGGGCCAGCGGCATCGGCGTGCGCGGGGCGCCCAGGCGCCGCTGCTGCTGCCACCGCGGCAGCCCCGTGCGCCGACCGCCCTGCCCGAGCCCGAGCCCGCCTCTGCGCCGGCCGTCGCCGCGAGCTCGGTTTTAGATCTGAGACGGGCTTTGCCTTGGAGGACGGGCGTCTCGCGTTTCTCTTCTCTTTGCCGGTAGTTCAGCTCGTTCTCCCCGGCCGCGCTGCTTGCCAGCCTGTCGCCGGAGCAGACGCGGAGCCGAGAGAGTCCGAAAGCATCCGTCACGGGATAAGGAGGACTGACAGAGGTGCCTAAACGTCACGAAGGAGGAACAACCTGCCGCTGGCGCCTTCCGAGGAAAAGCGAAAGCTCGGAGCGCGGCTCTGCTGGGGCGGGCCGATCCGGGCCGCGGGAGGGGACGCGCCGAGATCCCGGCGCGGCGCGGGAGCGGGAGCGGTGCGGGTCGCCCGCCCCGGCGAGCAGCGCGGGAACGGCCCCTCCCTGCCCAGCCGTGCTGTTCTGCGATCGGAAGGTAGGAAATAAATTGTGAGAGCGACGTTCGGAGAGACAGAGGTGCTACATTGCCCCTTGGCTTTGTGGTACTAAAAATAATAACTCGCCGTGCGTTGCCGGCGACCTTTCTCGCGCTGGCTGGTGCTGTCAGCGCAGCGGCGCGCGCTGCGTCTCCGTGGCAGCCCCGCGCCTGCATCCGCGCCGCGGGCGGCCTTGCAGGGGTCTGCCGCGAAGCGCCCCGTCGCGCCGCCGATGGCTCGCGGCGCTGGGCGCCCGGGCCGCTCGCCTAAGCCCCGTTGCGGTGTCGGGAGGAGAGCCGAGGGCAGGGCCGGCGCTGGGAGCAGGGAGCCGGGAGCAGCGGCTCCGCGGGGGCGGCCGGGGGGCTTCTCGCGCCAGCCGGAGCAGGAGCCGGCGCGGCGGCCGGGGCGCGCGCGCAGCGATGCCGCGGCTGCGTGCCAGGTGAGCTGGGAACGTGACGACAAATAACGTGAAATACGAATGCTATTGATCTTGTCTGCGCTACATTATTATTCACCCAGGGTGAAATTCACCCTTAGGCACAGGACAAACGTTAGAGTTGGGCAAAACATTTCAGCAGAATATTTATTGAAAAAATGCGGTTTTGAATCAGCTGAAAGTACTTGTGAATTCATGTTGCGTTTGTCAGAGTGTTTCACATTATGAAAACCTTTTTTAAAAAAGTCAAAACATTTACTAGTGATGTTTATTAAATGCAACATCTACCTTTTTTAAGTCTGATATTACATTTTATATTGAAATACCACTAAGAKTTACTTTAAAATAATACCAACACCTGAAAAATGAACCAGCATTTTGCTTAGATTGAAAATCAGCAGTATGCAAAACTGAAATAAATTTGGGAAGGTGTTCGGTTCTCACAGAGAACTTAGTATTTTTCAGGTTAATTCAAAACAATACTTTCCCCACCGTTCCGTTTTAGCTTGTGAATGGAAAGATCAATCGCTCCAGAGCTGCTGAGCTAGAACACAGTGTTTTTACCACACAATTTCTGTCACAAGACTGAACAATTCTCGAGTGCCCGGTAAGTTAGCACCGACCTCAGCGTACGGGGCCTCTTGGCCGGGGCTCGGCTCGSCCTGGCCGGGGGGTTCCTCAGCGTCGCGAGGCGCGGGTGAATCCCGGGACAGCGGGGCGCCGTCGCACAAACCGAGGCTTTGCGGAGACCTTGGATGTGCCAGAGAAAAATGCAGGTAGAAGAAAAGAAAAAGGGGGTGAGGACCGCAGCGACCTCACAGCAGCCTTTTCCTTGGTGTATCTGAGAGCAGGGTCGGGGTTAAATAATAGTCTGTAACAATTTGATGCAAACTGTTGATCAGTGTCGATCTCGATGCGCCCCGTGGTACTGCTGCCCGCGGTACTTCTGGCTTGCACACCTGATTTTTGGCACCTCGGAGGGTCCCTCCGTGCCCGCTGCCTTGCAAAGAGGCGGCGCGTCGTCCTGCAGGGCGCGCGGGGTGCGCCGGCTCCCGGCCCCGAGCCGAGAGCCGCTCCGCTCCCGCGGGCCGCCGGACCGGGAGACCGGCCCGGGAGGGCGAGGGGATCGCGTCGTCGCCAGGCGGGGACGGGGGGCGAGGGGGTAACCGAGGCAGCTAGCGATTTACTGTGCAAAAGCTGCCACGTCTCTGGGATCTGCTGAACAGGAGCCTAATCAGCTGCTAGAGTCTRTTTTCCAAGCGCCTCTTCTATCGTCTCCTCCGTTCGTTTTTTCCCGTCAACCATATACGGCCTCCATGTCAAAACATCGTTTTACCATTATTGTCTATTTCCAGAATGTCTTTTATTATCCTGTTCTCGTTTTGCACCCGGAAACTGGCACGGGCTGGGTACGTTCCCTCAGATTCAGGAGGAAACGGCCTTTCTCCCTGCTGTGCTCGGCCGTGCGTCGAAGCGCGCGGGCCGTCCGCCGTCGCGCCGCGGCCCTTCCCGCGGCCCTGCGGCCCGTGTGCGCCGAGTGGCGGCGGGTGTTCTGGAAAAGAAAAGCAACGTGACCCGCACGGCCGGCCGGCAGGCACGGCAGAGTTAGGTTAACTTGTGGGCAGTGATTACTAAAAAGTGTGCTCTTCAGTAAAAGAAGATAAATTTCTGGGTGAAATGCACTCCACAACTGCTAAATGTCGAAAATAGGTATTTTTGTTTCATTTAATTCCTTAATTTTAAAATAGCCTTAAAAAATGTATTCAGTTAAAACACATTTTCTCTCTCTGGACCCAGAACATCTATTTCTCCCTGTTCCTGATGATGAGCCCTTAGATTTTATTGCAGGSATTGAAAAACGCAGAGTCTCTGCGTGTCCACACTGATGCCCTGCTGCAATGAGGAAACATTGTTCTGAACTCCATCTGCAGAGCTTCGAGTATTTGTTAGCCTGGTCTTAAGCAGATTTAATACATCTTTTGCAGTTTAGGCCATTTGAATTTTAATAACTACTACAACCAAATGGAAAAGGAGGGGAATGTTTGAAGGATATCCTGACTTAGAAATCTTTTCAAAATATTAGTGAAAAGCCTGGTTAATGTGCCTTTGCTTTGCTATATATATATATTATAATTTAGATTTCTATCAAACATATGCAATTTTTAGGTTCTGGCCAGCTAATTCTCTGCCCCAGAATTCACACATCATCATAATAAAAAAGCCAACATTTAAGCCCTTGGGGAAATGAATTCAGCTTCTTCAGTTGCTGAATAATTAAGGGTGACCCTTGTCAAAGACATGGTGTATGTTATATATCATTGGATTACCTGTCTGGTTGGCAGCATTTTGCAGGCATTTTAGAGCTCTTATTATATGTTGTTTTTCATTTAGGTGCAATTTCTTTTGTAATGAGGCAGAACTTATTTTCCAGCCCCTACAGGTGGCTTTGTCAGCTCTCCAAATTGTGCATGAAGAGGCAGGTTTCCAATTGATCTCTCAATTAGAGCTTTGTTGATACTGGATAAATGAGGGTTCACCTGGTTTGGAGGCAGCCTTGTCGGCTCAAGGGCCAAGGCTTTCAAGTGAAAACCCACAAAAAGAAAAAGTGTATCGCTCTGCTGTGGCCTGTTTGTCCCATGTTTGCGCATTGGCTGTTTATTCACAACRGAATCTGTGAATACATGAACATAAATGCGAGCATTCACGCATAATCCCAGAGCAAATTATGTCAGGAAATTAGCACACCAGCGATCAGATCTTTTTATCCAGCTTTTGAGAAAGAGGAGAACTCAATAAAGCCAGTGCGATTTCTCTAAAGTTTTTGAGCACTCCTTTCACCTCCCCGTCCTGCTTTGGGCACTGATGTGCTCAAGCTTTTAGCTCTTGACGTGCACCCAGAGCTCTTCTGAAAACTGGGTGAGTGGTGAGATTTATCCAAGAGCCATGAAGCCCCTTTCCTGTTCCAGCTGTGAAACAGCCTTCTCCTTATCTCCCGCTTCGGGCAGCTGTTGGCGAGGTTTCGGTACGGAGATGAAGGGTGCCCGAAGAGGCACGCTGGGTTTTTGAATGCTGCTGAGTGCCTGCCGTTCGCTATGAAGCCAGGGGAAGCTGCAAGTGTCTGTGTCCCCTGAGCACACATTTGTTTCGCCTCTTGAAATAATGATGTAATGAAATGTTATAGGAATCTCACTTCAGGCATTGCAGTTGGTGGATCTTTTGTTTTAGGTCACGTTATTTATATCGTGTGGCAGTAATCTATTACAACGTGCCTCRGCTTCGAAGAGCTGCCTGCCACTAGCCCACTTACTCATGTCCTCACCAACAGCCAAATGCATCACCAYGTGCTTCCAATTCAGCAGAATGTTTTTTCTCTTGGATGTGGCTTAGTTAACCCTATCACACGAGATTACAGTGGCCTAGCTTTCAGTATTTGCATTTGTACTTTTGTCACAAATATGTATCTTTGTGGAAAGAGCCTCCTCTGGGGAAAGCCAGAAAGCAGCTATCTGCGGAGAGCTGCTTTGGAGCCCCTTTAATTGCCGCTGTCCAAAAAAAAATCACCCCAAAACTGTGTGTGACAGTGAGTGTTTGACATCAGTTCGGAGGGCTGTGCACAGCGCAGGCAAGATAGGAGAAGCATGCGTTGCGTTAGTTTTCACAGGAAAGGCTCTATGTCCTTGTGAGAAAAGCCTCAGCCTGAAGCTCTGTGCTGGTTCGTAGAGCTGCCCGGGCTCTGCCCGGGACGCGGCACAGCTCTGCTCCCCTTCGCCGCCCCTCGCGACAAATCCAGTCGCCTTGACAGACTCAGCTGCTTTGCTGAGACGCAACAACCAAAGGCTGCAAACCCGTGTTCTGCCCTGGAATCAGCAAAGTGCAAATTGTGCATGGACCTCCCGCTGGTGCCGTCTGTCAGGGCTGGCTTCGCCTGTTAGCAGAACGAGGAAGAGCCAGCGTTTCCAATGCAGATGAGCGCCCAGTTCACACAGGAGCATGATCTGTCTTAAGCAGGTAATTAACTCAAGCTTATTGACCACAGCCAAAGTACCTAATGGAAGTAGTCTGGAAACTGCTCAAAAAATTATTTCCTGCTAAATCAAAAGCTAGCTCTTGCCCAAATGAAAGAGAGGCTAATTTACAAAGATGGTCAGAAAGTTTAATAGGAATTTAATTTTTTGAAATATGTATGTGTTGCTATAGTCTGACATTATGGAGGAAATTGCAACAGTCCTGGAATAGTTCTGCTGTCTAATTTTACTCCTGTCGTGCGTATGGTTTGATTTTATGTGCAACAATTCATTTAATGGGAGACTCCAAGTATCAGATTTACAGTAAAAATCAATGCGAGGTTACAGGCAGAGTCTGAATTCACGTCACTTTGACACGGCGCACGTCAGCCGGAATTTCTGTTTCCATAACTGGCTGTGCGGCGGGGTGGAGGCCTTGGAGCAGCACGCRTCGCTCAGCAGTGATGGGACAACCGCCACGGGGAGCCCAGGGGCTGCTCGGCACGGGGGGACAGCGACGGGCACGTCCGCCGCTCTCCGCGTCCCTGGCTGGTGGCCCAGGTCTGACCCAGAACGTGGGCTCTGGCCGAGGGGAGTGGGTTTGCTTGGCGCCTGCGTTGTGGTCCTGCCCCAAGTCCTGTCTGCCACCAGCGAAAGCCGTGTTTTCTGGCGTGGGAGGGTTATGGTCTGCCCTTCGGTGGCATTGCCTGAGCGTGGAAGCATTGCTCGTGGCCAGCAGCGAGCTGCTGAGGACCTCGGTCGGGTCAGCTCATCGGGTACCTCTTCCCCATCGCTGCTGTCATTCCCAGAGCTCCTGGCTGCTGCCACCCGCGCGGATGGAGCCAGACACTGCTGAGCTCCCACGACTGTAAGGTATTTTTTCCCTATATCAGAATTTCCCTTGCAGTGCCAGCTGCCGGCTTTCCGCTACAGTCCGGCCCCCAGCCCTCTGGTGTGAACAGGACCTTTTATGGCTTCTTCAGCCTCTCCCCGGGTCTTTCAGCCACAGTAGCAGCTGCTCTGTAGACAGGTCACCTCTTCTTATCTGATGGAAACGTTTTCCTGCTGATCTAAACACATACCTACAACAACAACATCGCTGCAATTAATCATGTGAAAAGTATGAGAACCGACGAGGTGATTTCTTTTTTAGCTCTTGTTTTAAGACAAGCGCTTCCGTTTCCTTGGTGTTCCACAACTAGCATTTTTTTTTTTTTAATTTATCATGCCATTCCTGTGTATTAGAAGATTTTAGTATTAGATGCATTAAGTAACAATTAAATCCATTAAGTAATGATCATATTTATTACTGTTGTTGGGTAGTATTCCTAGTGCTTAGTGGAACAATTCCAAAGGACCATCGCTTCTGTGCCGGAGCTGGTATCAGACGGTGCTCCCAGTGACTGCTCCTAGTTACGTACATTTTTGGAGGTATGCTGTTTAATATCAAAATGTTCGAATTAGCTAATTACATAATAACATCAGTGGAATGGCATATGAATTAATAATGTTACGAGCCTTCCTAAGGAACTGTAACCTCTTTGGTATACATGGATTCACTAATAACTGTAATTGTCATTAAGTTAAAATAAAACATGATGTGTCACTCTGCCGATTCAAGAGCAGTAAGTGTGAATAACAGCCTTTCCCCTGGTTGCATATGACCTGCTCTTCCCTCCGTTTTGAGGCGTACCCATTYGGCGGCCTCCCGGCACCCGTGTCCGCAGCCACGGCCACCCCGGCCGGGCCACCCCGGCTTGTCCCGAGGCTCAAGAGACTGACAATAAAAGCAACCCCATCGCTCGAGCAAATGTATTTCTGCTGGGGGTTTATGGCTCTCTTGGCAGAMACCAGACTGTGCGTCTCCCTTTTACTTCTCCAGCTTTGTTCTTTAAATACGTTACTTCCTGGGCTAAATATCCAGCCTGCGTCTCGCACTGCAGCYGAGTGCTCAGGCGTGTGTCTGCGAGCACTCGCCGCAGCCTCGCCTTTGGTCTATTTATTGCCTCTTTAAAATATCTCCACGGAGTCCGTTTACTTTTTAATGCAGCAGATGAAAAAAACATTCTGTCAAGATTTTCTTATGATTCTCTGCCAATTACATCATTGCACAGATGCAAGATCAGAGCCCGGCAAAGCCCAGGAACCCGTCTGTGGGATCTGCCTACCTTTAGGGTGCTGCACACTCGCGCCTGCCTGCACGGCTTCAGATGTGCCGCTGCAACGTGCTGTTTGAATCCTTCCCAGCAGAACGAGCTGCAGTAAACTTGATAATGAAAAGAGCCCTCACGTTCACCTGTTACAGCTCATACTGGAGGGAAAAATAAAGACTTTCTCGTTCACGTGAATCACTGGTTCCGTTCAGTCAGCCCAAGCTCTGACAAATGCCCTGTTCAAGGCTTGCTGCTGTGAGCACCAGTGCACCTCTAGGCCTCCTGCTCCATCTCTGCGGGTCAGGCCTTTCTCTTCTTTCCATTGAAAATGCTGAGCACAAACATTTGATTCATCAAATCTTTTTAAACTGCTATTTTTAGCTTCACATTAAAAACCTCAATCATATATAATTAGTACTGCATTTATTTTTCAACAGATGTTCTTTCCCTGATGCTTTTGAATAGAAGTTTTGAATAATGTCTCTGTCTGCATAAGCAGTTTGAGAGAGGGAACCTGGAGGATTTCAACTTTCCCCGGGAATGCTTTATAGGTGATCTGTAGTGATCAGTCACAACTCCAGGCTCCACAGATATATTTTCTGTTCTCCGGACAGGGGGTGAATTCCCTGAAGAGTTTCCAGCTGCATTTTTTAAAGGCTTAAGATGCTAGTATGAGGAAAGCCATTTCTCCTGCTTGGAGGCACTTAGGGAATTAAAATTGCTACAAGATGATGGATGAGCAAAACTTACCCCAAAAGCTCAGATTAATGGGTGTTACAGAAAAGTTCCAACTGAATAGCATACTTATCAAAAGAAAAAACATTAAATTCCTCTTTCCACTATCAGAACTGATTGTAAATTCAGTAATTCTGTTTTCCTTTTAAAGACTTACAAGCATATATCAGACTCTGAGAATCTATATCTCTGAGGGCTCCCAAATTTATGGTATTTATCTACAGGAACTGCAGACATCTCCTATGTTAATTATCATGCATTTTATTTACCGTTTACATTTGGACTAGTTAACCACAGAAGTCTGTTAGATAGAACAAAAGGCTGACAGGGAAACAAATGTGTTCAAGGTGCCTCACGCTGGGATCACCTGGAGGAAACCAGGGGAGACCCTCGCGAATGAGGGGGTCCAGCACATCCAAACGCGAGCTCAGAGCCGGCGTCCTGCCTGGCCGGGGSAACCGCTGCAGCAAGGGTCTGCAGAGAGGGAAGACAGGCCAAGAAGTCCTTAAGATCCTTCACACCAAAAGTCATCGTTTCCATTGCTGGGGCAAGTAGGAGACAGGAGCTGCACAAAACTGTGTCATTTTCTCTCCTTCACTTTATTGTGGATTTTGCTGAATGAATTAGGGGCTGCCAGCACACGCTGTCGCAGCAGAGTGGCAGAACAAAAATGCTTCTGAGCCTGCACTTGCAATTTGCCTGCAAAAAATRAAGATGCAGTTAAAAAGAGTTGTGACATTTCCTTTGCTTTCAAAGTGACTGCCAACATTTTAAAGCTTTTATTTCACCTTTTCCTTTCCTAGATGTTAAATTATTCCTAGTTTTCATATTGTACCGTTACATTACGAGGGCAACTGCAATGAATCTATGTGTATACCCATGTGTGTTAAAAACTTTCTGAGGTTTCGGATCTCCCCTTCACAGTGGTAGCAGTCCAGGACTAACAACTCTACAGCAGCTGGGGAAAAAGAGAAACTGAAATCACTGCATCTCCTTTCTTCCTCCGCATTGTGCCTTCAGTTTCCCSTCTTTAGCTCTTCCAGGATTTTCAGCATTTGCAGGCCAGCATCACATCAGTCTGGCTCTCTTAAGTGTCTGTGCGCACATCTCCTGCATCTCTTGCTCTACACATATACCTGATTTGAAGCCATGGTGCGTTAACCAGCTGGAGCTGCGACCCAGAGGGGTTTGCAGTTGAGTGCAGATCCGTCTTTCCTGAGCTCTGGGAGAATAAGGCTCTTTCCAAAAAACCTGCAGCTCTGGTGCGATTATACCAGAATGACGTGTGTTTGTTACATTTATCTTTCCTGTGCAGCTCTTTTATAATGAAGAGTTGGATTTTAGTAAAAGCAGACAGACATTTTGTGCAGAAGCCCTGCTACCAAGGTCTGAAATGTTTAAAGCTGATAGCTTAGCAGTGGTTCTGGCAAAAATGATAGGAACTGAATGTGTGAAACACCAGCGTGAGCCTGACTTGGTTCTACAGCCTATGAATGTTTTAACCTCATTTAGCCTTTAGCTACTTATAGAACCATTTTACATTTGTGCACTTAAAGGATTAAATAAAATAAATGGAGATGATTATTACTGCCCAGCAAAGCTAACGTTTAAAGACACGGTGTTTTGTTGCAAYTGGAATTGTATTTGTGCTGTTTTGATACTCTGCAAGCTTTCCAAAAAGGAATGATGAATCATACAATCTCCAGCTCTCTACTACTAATGAGAAACCTCTTAGCAATATGCTCTTTATGGTCCTTTCTCAAGCAATAACTAGTACACTGATTCTCTTCTTTAAACACAAAATGAGATGCAAAGCACATGATGCATATGTGACGTTGATGTATAGTGTGCAAGTGGCTTCCGTATTCTGCAAAAATGGGATGTGACATGTATGGAATATATTTGTTATTCTTGTACATTTTGTTAACTTCAGCTATGGATGGAAATAAAACAAAGTTTCAGAAGAATAGTTACAAAGCAGTAATTTCTGACATTGAAACAAGCCCTTTCAGAGGCAAGGCCTAAAGTTTAAACTTGCCTCAATTCTGACGTTTTGCTATCTAGAAGATGATGGCTCGCTCTGTGTTGTCCTGCTTCCCACGTCCATGCGACCTGATGCGCTGCTCCGGAAAGGAGGGATTACTTGGGGTTGCAGGGCTGCCTGTGGTGGGGGCTGCTTGGAGGGCTGGGCGGCCCCGGGGTGGGGGAGCTGCCCCAGGCAATGCCTCAYGTCTTGCTCGAACCTCCTGCAGCAGGATGAGGTCCGAGGCAGGATGGAGGGTGAACCTGGCTGTTTGTCTGGGAGTGTCTCCCCTCTCCAAAGTTTCCCTCTGGCTTTCACTGTTGAGCTTTGAACCAGGCAGGTAAAATCCTCCCTGTTAGCTTTTCTGCAGTGCTCATGCTGAACAGCTGCTCGGCAAGGGGCCGCCCTTTGGGGCTGGACAGTCTCTGTTATTTCCAGCTTTGAAGCAGTAACGTTCTCAGCTAGCGCCGGACAGACGGGGAGGCCAGCTCGCGCAGCCCTGTCTCGCCGGGGAGCRCGGCTTGCGGCTGAGACGCCTCCTCGGTTTTGTGCCTACATGATTCAGAGCTTTCCTAAGTGGAGCAGAGACCAGCGACTTGCTTGTCAAACCCATCCCCGTCCTGCTTTTCCATCTGCTGTCTCGCATCCTTAAGATCTGCAGCGCGAGCCCTCTCCTGGGTGTAGCTAATGCATCCGGATCCCTGTGCTGTATCGATGGCTTTGTTCTCCTCCGGCTGTGAAGTACTCGGGACTGGCACGGTGACGAGGCTCAGGCACTGCGTTGTCAGACTGAGGTGTTGGCTGGCTGTGTGCAAAAGGCAAGTTTCCAACCACGTGGAAGGGGAAGAAAAAGATCAGCAGAACTWTTTCAGACGCAGGAGAGCAGGTCACCCCTCCCAGCTCTTCCCCGCAAAGAGCCTCCCCCGGGCGCAGGGCCGCCCCGGGGCTCTCCGGGACTTGCTGCTGAGGCTGTCCCTGAGCCCTGCAGCAGGAAAAGCCGTGCACCTCCTGAACTGTGCTGCAGCAACTTGCACAAGTTCTTTTTTTAAAAAAATATATTTTACTACTGTTCTGTTTTTCCGAACTGCAAGAAAGAGAAGGCATTTTTCCTCCATGAAATAACACTATACTTTTAGCCAGGGGCACTATCTCTATGGTAATGATAAATACACTTGAACATATATTTTTGTTTTTTTTTCTCCGGGGCATCAAGGCATCAGCCRTTGCTAGAGGCAGGATAGTAAAAAAGTGGGACTGAAAGCAAGCCCTGTTGCAACATGGGTATGCCAGTGAAGAGGACAGCAAATGTTGTATTTTCAGAAACAGAAAGTTGTTATTTTGATAACACTTATTAAGTGAAATGATTGGAGCTGTGCTTTGTAAATAATACAAAATAGTAACATAAAGTGAGAATCCATCTGTGCTGTAGAGGACATGATAGACAGTTGTCACAGTAACTGCTCAGTTTTGGCTCTATTAGGTTATTCTGTAAGAACAAAAGGCAGAGAAGGGAATGACAGATCGGTGTGTAGGGCGGYGGCGCAGGAGCTCCTCCGGGTTCGCTGTCTGCCTCCGAGAGCACGCAGCCCGGCCGCCCCGCGGGAGCTCTGGCGCTCGGCACCCGGCTTGCTCGGCAGGCGATTTACGTGCTAAATGGAGGTCAACAGAGAAAATACGTCTTCCCTATGTTTTTTAAATTGACAATAAAATCATATGTTATTAAATTACTTCTAACAGCAGAAAAGTAAGTTTAATTGAAAACCTTGATCCTGGCGATCTCTATTTATACACGTAATCTGTAATTGCAGTTGAAGTGCCACTGCCACGACTGGGGACGCGTGCCCGAGGAAGGAACATGGACAGAAGCCATCCTTGTTAGTGTTCAGACTTTTAACGTGGAGAAACCAGTTGCAGGTTCATGTGTTTACGACTTTCATACTCTCCCTGATGATTCTTTGTCTTCTGTAAACAAGACTTCTCTGCTAGTGGTAGCTAGCAGCTTGAGTCTCAAGTGTGATTAAAAACCTTGAATCAGCATTTATTTTAGACTGAGGATTCAAGTAACAAGAATTCTTCCACTTGATCATCTCCAGGATGATGCACCTGGGGCTTTTTCTCGTGTGCGGGGCCATGCACGGAGAGCGGTTCGGGCCATGCTGCCACGTTAGCAGTAGGGTGGCCGCAGCCAGCCGGGGACACCGGTGTCCACACTGCACTAGCCAGCGTGCCCCCAGCCAAGTTAAGGTCAGGATTAAAATAGAGGATCGGGCTGGACGCAGCCTCTGGCAAGGCTGGGGTATCACAAAATAGCGCTCGGTGCTATTTCAGAAGTCTCCATAAGGTTGGTATTGACACAGTGATTGACAAGATCCTTGAACATAATTACACATATTAAAATCATTCTAAGTTCTGCCCAACAGCAGAGAAACTTGTTTTATTAATTTAACTGTGATTTCTCATCTGTCATTATACTGAGTCAGAAAGACTGAAAACCTGCTAATTAAAAGTCATAACACTTCCTAGCAGTACAGAGCAGCAACAAACTTATACRTTGCAAGGCAAATACTATTTGAGCCTTCAAAAAAAATTGGAAAAAAGTGCTGTTGCCTCTTGAAAACCTGACTCTCCTTGTGCTTTTCCAAAGAGAAAAAGATTTGAAAATTAAAGCATGTATGTTACTTTTGCTCTATTGAAATCTTGCCCTCGCAGTCATGGCAAAACCGTGACAATGGGATATTGGCTTCAATTTGCCTTTATTTGCATGGCAAAAGCGGAGGAAGAAGCCTGAAGAGGGTGTAAGTGCTAACGTGTCGAAYGGCAGCAGTCTGCCTTGGCAGGAGCAGGCGCCCGTGTGAGGAAGCAGCAGAGAACTGGGTTTTTGTGTGCTTTTTCCTTCCCTCAGCTGTGCGGTGTTGACTCTGCTTCTGCTGGAGGTGAAGCACAGTAACGAGATACATGTGCTGTGACTTTATGACAAGCCTTTTCATTTAATCCACGGCAATACTTTGAGAACTGGCAAATGTAGACATCTACATGCACCGCGTCCCTGTAAAGGTAGCTCCTGCATTGTTTGTGCTAAGACTGATGTTATTTAAAATACCAGAAGTCTGGCTGGGGTAAAGCTGTGCCTGAACAGAATGACTCATTTTAAATCAGTCTGAGTTAAACATTGTTAACCAGTATTGGCAAGGGCTAAGCGATTGTTCTGTAATTTGTTAAAGTTCTCCCACAGTTGACATTTCTCTGTTCTTTATTTTAAGCAAGTCTGATTGAGAGTTTATGACTTTGGGAGATGGGGAAGATGTGAGTACTTTCCCAGCATGGTAATGGGGGAGAGCACAGAAAAATGCTTTCTCCACCTCACTGGATGCTCTGTGTCTCCTGCTTTAGACCTGCTGCCTTGGGCTGCGAGTTCCCCRTCAAGGTAACGCTTCGTCTCGGTGCCTGGGAGCCCTGTGGTCCCCACGCAGTCTCTGCAGGGTATAGAGCTCTCTCCAAGGGCGAATGGGAAGGACTTTACATTCCTGCCTGCCGGATCATCCAGGCAGCAGAGCAGAGCAGCTCAGCTGTGGAGAATTTGGAGATTACCTCCTCCCAGCCCATCTCTGCCCCCTCGCTTACAAAAGCCCCAGGCTGCTTCACCCCAGCTTTCTGCTGGGGCTGGAGCAGGATGGCTGTGGTTGCTGCAGCAGGTCAGTGAGCTTCTCTTTCAGTCTGAAGGGCTGCTTAAAGTGCAAAGAAACTTTTCTGTTAGTCACAAGAGGCTTCTTTAATTTCTGTTTCTCTTAAAAGATAGGCAGTGCATCCTTTAATTCTTTCTTTGCTTTAGATTAAGAATTTGCAGATAAGCTGTTAGCTTTACCTCTGCCTAAGTAGGCTKAGAAAAAGAGGAGAACCTTTTCTGCTGGTAGAGGAGGGCCTTGCTCTGCATATCAGTGCTCTTCTGGCTGGGAGCAGCTCTCCTGGACTCTGGGCCTCTTAGAGTAGTGCAAACCCAGGGAGCTGGGCAGGGAATCCATGGAAAATCATGGTGAGGGTGCCTAAAAATAGGCTCTATTTTCCCTTCTAAATGGCAATGTGTTAAGGCAATGAGTAGGCATGTAGGCTAAGCCTTTGGGGGATACCTGAAATATGAGGAAAAATCTGACTTTTCACTGGGAGAAAAAGAGATGGCTAAAGAGGAGGTGATATATGGGTCTGGCTGGATGTCAGCCTCCCAAGAGGCTATCAAGCTTAATTCATACGGCTATAACGTACCTATAAAGCGTAATGTTTATATCTGTAATGCGCTTGTTCAGGCTAAGCGTATCTATCTGTTACAGAAAGCGAGCAGAGCGGGCCTTTCTGCYGCGTGCGGTGGGTGCGGGGGAAGCCTTCGGTCGCGGCAGTGCTGCTGCCAGGCAGCCAGTAAGACGCAGCCTCTCGTCCTCCCCTTTCTCCAGCCACCGTTGCTCTTACCCACCACTGTGCACGTAGATTTGCTATTAAAGCACAGGCAGCCATAAATATAGCATCCAGCAGTATGGTTATATAGTACCCTCCCAAGAGACTTACGCTGATGGCCAAAATTTTAGATTTTCTGGAGAGACTGCCCTGGCTACTGGGGGAGGCAGAGCAAAATAAAAGGTGGCAACTGTAGGTAGGCTGTGTGTGAATGGGAATTGCYGCCACCTGCATGAAGGCAGCATCTCTAAAGCAGCCTGGGAAGGCAAAAGTGAAGATGTTATATTCAATGGCCAGTAGACCCTGGTCATAGTTGAGGTGTGGCGTGGGGGTCTTCTGCTCTGATGAGCCAGCTCTGGATTGCCCGGGCTGCGGTCCCACTGGCAGGAGCCTGGCCAGGTTGCCTTGTGTGGCCAGCAATCCTCGAATGGAGGGAGCAGCGCTCATTTTATGTTTTGTACCCATGATGACTGAGTTCTGGGGATGCTTTTGTTCCCTTTTGATTGTGTCTCTTGCTTGGCATGCAGAAGGCTTAAATGATTTGTGATGTTTTGAGTAACTGTGGGTTAGATGTGGCAGAAGGATGCTGAGAACTTTCTGCAGGCAGCGTGTGAACRTGCCTCGCTCCCAGTGTCTCCTTGCCAGCTTCTGTCTCTGTGGGATTAAATTTTAGTGCAGAGTAAACAAGAAAAAAGAAGCAACAGCCTGACTCCATCCTCGGGCAGAGCGGCTCTTACCGCGCGGGCTGTGGGGTGAATGCCTATTGCCTAGTTTCCTCCCCAGGTCCGGAAGAAAATCCAAGTCTTTGCAAGACCGAGGATACTGGCTGCACAAGGAGTTTGTCATTCCTCATCAGATACTAGTTACTTTAATGCCGTATCRTGCTCGGACAGTGCTCTGGTCTAAACTTCCTGCCTTTCCCTGTAATAACTACTGTTCCCCTCAATACACTATGGAGGCCTTTGACTTTACTTTAAAACACTACTGACTAGTGCCAAAGATGATGACTAAAAATGAAATATCTTTGATCTAACTCAATATCACAATTTCTTTTTTTCTTTATTAACATAATCTCTGTGCTGAAATTAATCTGTGGTGTAGCTGCAGTGTGTGAAGATTATATGTATTAGCATTCAGGGTGAAGACTGTCCTTTTTTTAAAGCTATAGCAATTTTTTTTTCTTGAGCAGCTCGAATTTCAGGAGTACATCTATTTTGCCCTACAAAATACCCTCTGGAAAAGTTCAGAGAACTTGTGCAGAGAAACTGTGTTTACTTCTTTGGATACTACAAGTTGTAGGTGGCATAGCCATTCCAGCTGTGGGGCTCCCTGCTCTGTGCACGTGGTCCAAGCTCGGCCCTTTCCCGGGCTACTGCTGCGCCTTTCCGAGTGCTTTTGTCACCCAGGGGCTCCCCAAAGGCCCTGAGCTTGCTGGGCAAAAGGTGAGAAGCCTGCGTGGGAATGAGAAGTGAGTCTGTGTTGTCAGCATTCCCATAAGGAGAGRGGAAAAGACCTTGGAGATGTTTCCAGCTTGTGAAGGTAATTGAGACAGCTTGTCGTGCTACTTTTGAAGGGATGTGTGTGCTTGGGTGGCCCGAAGGGACTTAATCAAGCCCACACAGCACTTGCAGAGCACCATCGTTGGAGCGAGCAGAGGAGCTTTGGGGGAAACTGTCACAAAAGTGCCCTGGAGCACTTTGATTAGATGCCAGCCTTAAAATGAGTTTGCTCCTGTAGGGCAAAACTCAATATAACCTTTGAGTGGCTGTGAAGTTTCTTGAAATGTGTTTTTAGTGAGGACAATAAAATAAACACATCCTGGCCCAATTCACTGGTGTGTTCTGGCGGTATTGCATTGCCAGGAGGGAACAAAATAGCCCAAATATATTGCTGCATCTAGCAGTGTCTTAATACATGGCACTTGTACCGGTGCTGAAAGATGCCCCCTCATCCCCATATCCCAGTCCATTTTTATTCATGGATGTTGTGTATCTTGTCCCCTGTAGGTTAGGGAACAAAACAGATTAGAAAAGTACTGGGGGGCTTATTAGTGCCCTAGAATAGCACAGAAATTTAGTTCACGGCTGCCTTTAGTGGTGTCCCTCAGCTGGGTTATCTCACCTTTAACGTTGCCTRTGTGGACGGGGGTCTGCTTTCAACACGTGCCTGGCTGCAGGGAGGCAAATGTTCCCAGCATGCGTCTCCCCTTAAACAGGTTTGGGCTGGAAGAACATCAACTTCATTGACTTCTCTTTTCACAAGAAAAGGAGCTTCTCCTAAGGGCACCCATCCTGCATCATATGTTTTTTCTCACTAAAATCATTTCAGACAGAAGCATTCAGCTGGTTGCAGAGGTGCTGCAAGTTTGGTTTGTRATGAAAAAGCTATATTAACAGGAGCAAAAACATGCTGCTTTATGCCAAACATTAACATATTTTGTTTTTTGCTTTTCCTTATATACTAGCTAACAAAATAAGTAAAATCTATATTCAGAGGGCTAATATCTTCAATTAGATTCATTGAAGGAGAATGTAACCAAAGATTGCTATTAGCAAGAATGTCTCTTACTTTAAATATTTCCCTCCTAAAAATAAAATGTCCCTTCTATAGGTCTATTAATATACAGTTCATTAAACTAGAAACAACTATGTAATTAGGAAACAACAACAATTCATTATTCTTAATGGGATTTATTAAAGTTCCTAAGCAAAGATTCTTCAGAGAATTAATTACAATATACTAATCAGGAAAAAATACAGTTCGTCACTCAGATGTATTTCTCTAATTCGTAAGCTTTAAAGCATCAACAGTTTTCCAAACAGCCCAACCTTCACCCCACCTCTGCAAGAGCGATTCTTTGCTGGACCATAACGTGGGCTGCAAAGGCTGCACACTTTACAAGTGAACCTCCCTTGGTTTTGTAAACATTGAATTTCCATGTGAAAGCAACATTATTAATCATTTCACAGCTACAAATGCTTTGCAGGGAGGAGCTGAATTAGAGGGTCTCAGTGGGCTGAACTTTCTACCTGCATCAGTCTGGAGACTGCTATGGGATCTGCCCAGCTCTGTTGGCTGGAGGCTGCCGGTGTCCTTGGGCAGCAGCGCCTGGGTCTCTGCCCCCGCTGGGTGTTCCCCAGCCTTGGAGAGCAAATGGGGGTTCTGGCATCTATCGCATCAGACACAAGATTTTCTTTTTTTTTTTAAGCCTCTTCCTACTGTAATACTGGATGTTTGTCATCTATATAAATGCCCAGTTCTTCTTAATGCAGCAAAAATGTAAATGAGTGTCTGAATTTTATAGCCCTTAACATGATCCATTGTTTCTCATCAGGGGTTTTTGCCTATGTCTGTCTTTTTGCTTGTACTGCTAGCCATTTCCTTATTAAACAGCAGCGTTTGGTAACCTCTGATTGAATGACTGAGTAGCACCTACTATGATAGAGGGAAATAAAAGGAAAAAAGATGCATTATTTTTAATGCAAATGGCTTCAGTTCAGAGATGTTTGATCAGATTTAACTGACAATTAAATTATGAATGAATGAAGTGGAAGGGTCAGTTCAACAAATGTTGCTGATGTGTTGTATTTAAGTCAACCAGTTTTTAAAAATGAAATGCAAATTGCAAGTGTTAACCATTGCTCGATGCTGAAAGTGGGAGCAAGGATTTTTTAGAAGACAGCATAAAAAGACCCATCCCGTTTCTCTACTTTGCATGTAAAAGAAGCAAAAGCCACCGTTACTCCCCTGTCACAGCGGGGCGGTCGTTGCTCTGTCCTGGCTAGCAGAGGTGACGGAGTAAACGGAGGCAAGCCCGCTGCGGCCAGGCTCGTTGCAGTCCTCCCTGATARTAAGGGGTAATGAGAATGAAGAAATGAACCTATTCTTCAGTTTGATGTGATGTTTGGGTGTAATTCAGCACCTGCACCAGCCCACAGACTTCTCTAGCCGCCGCCTGAGGGGCTGRCGCTGGCTGCGAGGAGCTGGAAGCCGCTGGTGGGATCTTGTGGGGCTGGTTTATGCTGGGAGCGCTCTGGTGTCTTGCGTACGGCGCACAGATCTATAAGTGGATAAATATGCTGCGCAGAAGCCCCAGCTATTGGCTTCATGCTGCCTAATTCAAGCCTAGTCTGTGCTCATTATAATCTAATCTTTGAAGCAGTCGCTGGTGGGGTTTCATGTACGCCGAGATAGAGATCTGCCTTTTCCTCTGGCGTCTGATGTGCGTTTGTAAGAGTTTGTAAGAACATGTTGAAATCCATGTTGACATCCTTGACTAAAAGGAGAACCCATCTTATCAGCGTGACTCAAACTCCCCGTCTCAAATGCTCTGAGAAGTGCCGAGCACGGACGTTCATCGCAAACCGGCGTAAGGAAGCCTCCCTTCTGCTCGCGCTGCCTTTCCCGCTCCCAGCAGCGCTGCTGCGCGTTGTTAAGGTTTGGCAAGTATTTTTATACTGTAGTTGTGTAACGACTTTAACATCCTTTGTGCAATCCTGAACTATTCACTCCTTCAGATAGCGGGTCCCTTTATCTCCTGCAGCGGGATTCATATTTTCTGCTTGTTTCCTGATTCTTACTTTTCTGCAGCCATGTCACTGAGCTGAAAAGATTCATAAAGAATGATTTAAGGGCTGGAGAGAGTATTTTACAATGATAGACTTAAGGAGCTCAGTCTGTTTGTTATCAAAAAGAAACTTGTAACTTAATTTCAGTGGATAAGTACTTTCACAGGGAGGAAGCTCCAGGTACCGAAAGGCTTTTTATTCAGAGAAAAGCATAAAGACCCAATGGCTTTAAGCTGAAGCCAGAAAAATCCAATTAACGAGGTACAAATTTTAAACTTTGAGGATCAGTAACTACTGAGAAGAATTGAATTGCTGCCTCTTCTGTTGGATTAGCTTCCCCATCTGCTGATGTCTTTAGATCTGGATCTAATGCTTCTCTGAATGATCCAGTCTTATGATACCCATTGCTGGAGGCAGTTGCGTGATTGCCTCCTGGGCATCCAGTCTGTCAGCCCAGCTTGACCTTGCGCTCTGCAAATCCATGAGCATGCTGCTTTCTCCCTGAGATGTTTCACCTGGGCTGATATGTGATGAGTTATCTGGCAGATGATGCACTGGTCTGGTTGAACACTACCATGCCAGTGTGAGTCTAGGTTTATGTAACAGCCAATTGACCTGTTCTGCTGAAAACCCAGAGCAAAGTGGCCAAAGGTACTGCCTTGATATTCAGGAAGCTTAAATAACGAGCTAGACTCTGCTCAGACCAAATCACAGCAAGCCACTTCACCTTCTCCTGACTGCTTTTTCTGTATTTACGGTGTCCACTGGGCCCTGTTTAGCGAAGAAGCTATCTTTCCATACATATACATCTACTGATATGACAGTCCATTTTTGATGGAGGCAGCTGGGCTGGACCTTGATGCAAGTAATGACATCAAATTCTGCCAGAACTTGCTGAAAAGAAAATAGGCTAGAAAAGTGTTGGCATTAGACATTCTGGGATGTCTTTGAAAGATGTGAGTATCAGAGATAGCATAAAATGCTGACTTTTTGCCTCCAGGGCAGCTATAAAAGACCCAAAACATGACAACAGAACCCAGCAAGGTTTCTTGGCCACTAGGTATGATTTATCTTAACCAGAAGGTGAATAAGTTAATAAATGTCATTCCTGCATTGTGCTAGTTATCACATACAGCTATTTATCAAGAATTAGACATGATTATTACTGGGGGAAAGATCTCAGTAGCAGAAATGGGTCTCAGATGGGTTTTGTACTCTGGATGTTTGGCACTTGTGAGGTGCTGACTGAGGAGGAAAACTTAATGGATTTATTTGGTTTCTCAGGCATTTGCCCTGATATGCAATGCATTCTGGAGAACCAGCAAGAAGCAGAAGTCTTGGTTTGAATCGATATTCCTTCCCTGGGGTGTTTCTCTTCTGGACCTGGCTGGTTCACCCTGGTCAAGATTTATTTAGTATGCTAGGGAGCTTTCTGCAGATCTTGAAATGCTGATGGCCTAAGAGAAAACAGAAGCTAGTCCCAGCAAAACATCCCTATCACTAGGCACTGATGTTTGAGGATGGAGTTGCAAGCATCCTACGACAAGCTTTACATTTTTAAAGGTTMCTGAGCCAGCCTTTGCAACCTGGGAAAACAGCTTAAAAGTACGTAGAGACACTAATTGGTCATCTGAACTTTGCCTGCAGGGCCCTTCCAGCAGGGATGACATGCCCATGCTGGCTCAGTGTGGTTGAAGTTAAAAGATGACAGATCCCAACAGAGAATAGTGAATAACTGGGACCGTAGCTTTGGACAGGGACTTCCTGTTCGTTTGGACAAGGTGTTTCTGCCCCTTTGCTGATTTGTGCAGAAGAATACAAACACAGCAATGTTCTCACATTGCTCAGCCCTACCTAGGTTTCAGCCCAGAAGATGAACAAGGAGGATTTCTTTACTGTCCTTCCTGTGGTATTCTCCCAGTCTAGGCTCAAGGGCAGTCATTTGGCCAGTCCTTCCACTTGTGCCCAGCAGAGCTGTGATGGAGGTGCCAGGTGCTGCCAGCTGAGTTGTTTGACTGCTTCCACCCCATTCCAGAGCAAACACTACAGGCTCTGCCCTCCTTGTGGGCCGCTTCATCTGCGCGGTCCTGTTTGCTAGGAAAAAGGTACAGATCTGTGCCTATAGGATGAATGATTACAGTCCAAAATAATATAAAGCAAACTGCTATATAGTTTCTGCAGGAGAAGTTAGAGGTGTTTTTCTTAATGGCATCAGCCCCAGTGGTGCTTCCAGTGATGTCCCTGACAAGTCTCCCAAAGAGGGGCAAAGCTGAGCCTCACSCATTTAGTTTAATGTACTTCCCAACATCTGTTAGAGCACGTAGTTGCCTTGGAGGACACAGATGTGTCCTGTTAGACTGTGCTGTGCCCTCATACTTGTGGAGGATGAGTGCAGCAGTGGGCATTAGCACTGACAAAATAAACTAATTTCCAAGGGCTGGAGGGTTGCAGCGTTTGTCCTGGCACTGGCCACATGTATGAACCTTTAGCTTCCTCTTAGCAAGTAACCACAAATGATTATAGGTGCAATTTTGTGCTCATGCTCTTCTGTGGTCTCATTTGAAGCTATTTTGCTATCATTATCTATGAGAAGCCTGCAAATGCATTGCTTGGACACACAAATGGGTTGAGCTGTGTCTACAGTTATTTGCTCTCTGGAAAACTGCAGGTAAAATGAAGGAAGCTCAGGTGTACAAAGGCTGAAAATCAGGCCATTACTCCTTACTCAGGGAACATTTTAAAGATTATGGAGTTATTTGAGAGATAGTGTATAATTTTTGCAACAACTAACCTACAGTAGCAGGGATTTGCAAAGTATTTATCAATTGGAGCCAGAGCAGGATGTTGCCATGGAGACAGAAAGTAGCTGTGTGATTTTTTTTATTTTTTTTTGCAAATACATTGTTGCAAAACACAAATGGTGAAAGAAAAGGAGCCCTATCTCCTTTGGAAAAGCAAAAACTTCAATTTTAGGTTGTCACACAGAGGCAAAAATAGTTCTCGGACTGTGGGAGTCCAGTTGTCTCTGTTGCATTTGTCATAAATCTCGCAGCACAGCGGCACCAAGGCTCTGCAGAGCGTGCTTGAACYCGGGAGGAGACGTGGGATGCTGCGGCCCCAAGTGAAGCTACCRCGTTAGGAGGGAAAACAGTAGGTTTTCCAGTGACTGAAGGTCTATGTAAATCCAAGGTCACCAGAATCACTTCTGTGGCTGCTGCTTATCATTTAATGAAGATAAAAAAGAGCAATTAGATTTAGTCTGGCAATTTGGCACATTAGCATTAATCTTCAATGAAATCAGAAGGTGTTTGTGTTTTGCAGGAGTTCAGCTAATGTATCACTTTATTGCTAGCAAGCAGAGGYCCTAATTACTCTTCTCTGACAGAATTTGTGGATGTGTTTATTGACAGCTCCCYGACTTATTTATGCCTCAAGCCCTTCACTTAAGGGAAGCTTTAATATTGAGCGTTGGTCCGACGTCGTACCTGCCTCCCCGCCGGGGAGCGGCGGGGCTGCGACCGCCTCTCTGGGCGGTGGCGGTGTGCGCCCTCGCTGTGCCGCAGTCGGAGCRGGAGCCGAGGCGAACGTGCCGAGCCGGGTGCTTGGTTTGCCTGCTGATAGCCCGAGAATTCACCGCAAGTCGCTCTCCTCCGTGCGTTACGGTGATAGCAGCATGGACGTTGCATGTGCAAGGACAACCTCCTCTTGTGCTTAGATTTATTCTTTGGTTTAATTCCTGCGTGCTGGTATTGCCCTAAAGTGAACTGCAGTTGCTGTTTGTTTAGGAATGCAAAGAACATTTCATAGTTTTATCATACAAAAAGAATAAATTTAAAATACATTAGGAAGCAGCCCTGACTTACAGCTAGGTTGTACTGATGGCTTGTGCAGATTGCATTTGGCATTCACTACTACTTTAAGCACTCAATGACTTAGCTTTAATGGGTTTTATTTCTTGTTATTAAAAAAAAAATCCCACAAGATGTTGGGGTTTATTACAGAGCTGGAATGGGGGGGGGATGTGAGGCTTTTCTAAACTCATAACACTATGTTAAATATTCATAACTGCAGCTACCATTTGCCGTTGGTAAGGACATTGATTTTCATTGGAAGCATAAGAATTATTTGTGGCATTTATTGTCTTCTGGGATGATTTTAGATAAGAATTTGGGAAAAACATTAAGCATAGTGCATGCGGTTGGGTTTACACCCTTCCTCAGTGGGGAAAATAAAGCCTACATTTTTTTCAGTTTTGTTGCTCAAGACTGGATTTATTAGCCCAAAGAAATTAAAAATCAGGAGCATACCGTGACTGTACCACTCAGACTGGGTTTTCTCCTCTCCCCTGCARTCCCTTAGGATATTGCCTCCAGCTCTGGGCTGGAACGGCGCCTCGGGGCAGCCTGCAGCTGCTGCGCGGGTGCCGGGCACCRCTCGAGAGCCCGCTTTGGTACCCTTTTACAGTTTTGCACATACTGATCTTATAGGAAAGCCTTTAACAGGATGAAACACTCCCCAGACCCAGCCACCCTGTGGGGCCGAGAGAACAGTCGGAAGGATGCTCATCACGTTGCTAAGTGCCCTCCTGGCAGACGAGCTCGCGTTACGGTGGTGAGCCTAGGAAATGAGTTGCTCTGCGTCCATCAGCACTTCGCTGCCAAAACCCACTGGTGCACTTCTGTTGCTGTTGAAATGGGTCTTATACGACTCTAATGGCTTTAGGTGCTGCTGAGAAAGCATCTCCAACGGAGGAGTCTTGGTTTGGGAGCACCATCTCTGAGAGGCAGCTGCTTGCATGAGAGTGTTTGCTCCCACGCACCATCTGAGCACACCCATGCCCGCCCTGGGGCCCTCAGCCTCTGGCTTTGTCTCTCTTTGAAGGTTTGCACAGGAATTTATGCTGGTTTAAAAGTAACATAAAATTTGAGGTGAAATAATTGTAATTAGCTAGAGCCTGGCACAGACCAGTAGTAGCTCAAGATGGTGCCTGATCTGTTGCCTTCATGAACACCCCTTGGTTCGTGCCCTGCAGGGCTCACCAACCTAGACTTCAACATCTTCCCACGTGTTGCTAAAGCCTTTCTCTTCATAGGAAAAGAACATTTCCCTTTCTTTAACCCACCTACATTTACTGCTGACACAAGCTGCGGAGCCTTCAATGGCTTGGTGCTGGTAGGGCTCCGCGTAGGAGGGCCCATGTGGAGGCTTTTTGTTTTAGCATTAATAGTGGTGCTTGCAAAACACGGAGTGCTGCACTGCGTTCTCCCTACCGTGCTCCTCCCAGATGATCTTAGCCCACAGCTTATACAGTGCTGAGAGGTCAGGCTTGATGGAAATGCTCTTCCCAAAGCTAGCGGGCTGGCTGAGTGTGAGCTAAGAAAGCACAGTCACTTTTATTTTATTTTTTTTCTAGCAGGGAAGTTTAGCTGATTTCCACAAGAAAAAGCTTTTTTGTCTCTTGGTGTGAAAGTGTGACACTTTTTCAGCAGAATGGACTGTTAGATCAGAGTCACAGGCTGTTAGTTTTCATCTAGTGATTACCTCTGCACTGCACCCTGTGACTTCAGTTAKGTTAAGGACTTTGGTTCCCAGGAGACCAACTGCTGCATGCTGCTGGCAGGGAGCAGGCAAGGCTGAGGTGCTGCAGCAGCCAGAGCTGCAGCTTGGGTCTTGGCAGCTGTGGAAAGCTTGACCTGAGGGTCCTTTTGGCTTGCTCTGATTTGCAGCTAAGGTCAAACATGAGCAATGTGTGGGATCTACCAAGCAATACACTTGTCCCTCAGACACCGGATCAGCCAAGATGGTGCCCTTTATGCTCTGCTTCCTTGAAATGATGCAATGATTTAGGAAATGTCCTGGGAATATCCACCAAATTATCCACCCCATTTGGCCCTGATTAGCTTTTAAAACCTGTTTGGATCGAGGCTGTCTACTGATAGGAATATTCAAGTGAAGTGCTAAGAGTTTCCTACAGCTATATGACTTTAACTCAACCTTAGGAGAAGTTTCAGTGATTGCACTAAAAYATCTGGTTTTGCTTTAGAGGTATTATGCTGAGATATGTGGTGAGGGTCAGTACAAAAACTAGAAACCCCTGRTTAAGAAAGCATGAAGCTTTCCTTAGAGAGGTGCACAAAGCTTTGCAGTGTGGTCTAATGTTATGTAGAAGCACCTACTCTTCCTGCTGCTAATGCATTGGAGCGAGACCTGTAGAGGCGGCGAGATGCCCCGRGTGAATGAGGGCAAGCCGCAAGCCACCTCTTGGCACGTGTGCTTGAGCCCTCTCAGTTCTTAGAGGACCTCGTTCTGTGGACAGCCAATTACTGTGTTGGCTACGAACGGCTTCCACTGGGACGGGATGGCATTAGAACAAGTGTTCGCTGCACATCAGGGAGAGCCCTGTGGGAGTTAATCCTTATAAATAATCTAGACACTGTCAACTCACATCCTTTCCTCTCTGCTGTGGAGAAGGGCAGGGACTGACAGCGAGGAATTAGGAGTTAGTGTCTCCAGCCATGGGTTTGGAGGTTAGGAAACAGGAGGGGATACCAGGGAGAAACCTCTGCGTTCATGCACCACATTAATGCACCTGTTCAGTTAAAGACATCTGTTCCCTTAAAGTGCTTGCTTTTTTTTTTATTATTATTAGACTTCAAAGGGCTCGTAGTGATACGAGATCTTTGCCCCTTCAAATGAAAGCACTGACCATTAAGCGCTCTCCTGTGCTGGAAGCCCTAGCTGGGAGCTCAAGTTTCACTGCAGCTGGAGATAAACTATCCTGACATTACATTTCCCAGGCTAGATCTCCGTGGTTTTGTTTTCCCTACCGAAGGCAATCCCTTGCTGCAGTCGCTCCCGGCTGCTGCTCCTCGCTTGCTTGCAGGTGCCATTTGTAGCATCCTGTGCTGTGTTTCATAGCACTGAGCTATTYCTTGCCTAGGTGGTCCAGGTGGTGGTAACGATCCCATCCAGTGTGGTGGCCTGGCCGTGCAGTGGGGCCCACGGCTGAGCCTTGGTCTGCCCAGCATCCGCGGCAGGCCGAGTGTGGAGCTGCGACGCTTCCCTGGGCGTCATGCTCCACTGGGGCTCCCCGTGTCCCACGTCACCAACGTCCCTGTCCCGGCAGGAAGGGTGGCTTCTCTTGCCACCATGCATTAATCAAACCTGCCTCTGCCTCGTGCTTGTGGAGGAAGCACGGGCGCAGAAGCTGTCAGAAACGCGGGCTGTCACGATGGAAGATAAAAGTATAATACCTGGAAAGTCTGAAATTTTTGGTTTACCATGACATGCTGTGTCTAGCTGGAAGACAAGTCTGAGGTTAAGTAGCTGTTTATTCATTATTTCTGTTTAAAGTCTTTTTGGTGATTTTTGCTTTTGAAACATGGGCCTCACAAGTTTCAAAAAATGTGGAGAAAAGGACAGAATGGAAATAGCAAAATTTGYACAAGCAAGTTTTGTTATCTTGTGAGTGGAAATTTTTGTTCTCATTAGAGTTGTCACCAACTGTTTATGTCCAAAGCTCYGCAGGAGAGGCGGAGACGAGGCGGCATCCCTGCGTGCTGTGCAGCGGCTGCCCCCCTCCCCATGCCTGCTGTGACCGGGAGCTTTGCACTYGCTGTACATATTTTTCCTGCTGAAAGAAGCCTTTCCAGTGGGATGGCACAAGCCTCTAAAGTTATTCTCCTTGTTTCCAGGACCATCCTGGTGACAGGTATGAGGAAGCAGCCAGCTTCCAGCAAAACCACCAGCAAGCTGCAAACTCCCACGCCAGTTCGTCTGTTCGCTCCTTGAAATCTGCCCCCAATGCTCGTACGCGCAGAGCTTGGGAAATAAGCTTGCTTTTCTCCCTTTTATGTACATCATGCTTACAAAAGCTGTTCTTCCACAATGACCTTCTGAATTAGTGAGTTTTCAAATCCTTTCCCTAAACCAAATGGGGCCAAGTAAAACCCGCCATGAACTTTTCTAATACCTGCTGTCTGTATGAGGCACTTCCAAGGGAGTGAGTGCTTCTCCCGTTGGCCAGGTAGCAATTTCTTGGTTGCTTGTAGGTGTTTAGAGTGGGAATGGATGAGCAATCTKTACTTTAACCAGTGGACATCAGTGCTGAAGTCTGTCCACTGCTGTACCTCTTAATGGTTTTTAGTTATTTATTTTGTTGATAACCTCATAAGACTTTTCTCAATTATGAGAGTTGTGGAAAAGAAAAAAGAATATTGGTATTTTGGACTCCCCTTTCCTTTTTTAGGGAATACTGACATGATCTGGGCTGCTCTGGCAAAGGAAGAACTGGGATCTTTCACTCTAGCCCTGAGTCTGCAGCACAGATCACTCCTACAAAAGCTCTGTGGGCCTATGTAAAGATGAGGAAAACAATCTAATTTTGAAAAAAGTGAACATATATAAAATGAACAGATGGGTAGTGCAGAAAAATCCATTTAGACTCTGCTTGTAGGGAGGTGGCTAATTCTCTGAACTTCTGAGAATCTCTTTTGTGTTTAAATTAGCAACATCATATACAGACAACCAGAGCACAGGGGACCCTTGCTGTAATTGAGACGTTATGAGTTGTTTACAGAGGCAATGATTATGAGATTATGTACTTTTCTATGATATTTCTTGTACGGGAGTCCAGCTGCTGCACGGAGATTGTGGTGGCTTCAGCAGGCTTCCCGCAGGGAGCGGGGGAAGAGGCGCCTCCTTTCCGAGACGCGTTTTCTCAATCAGTGCCACCGTTTCCGTTCCTCCAAACCCCGCGGTGCAGCAGCGGCTTTTAATTCAGCGCTGGTCTCGATAACCTCGCCAGCGTGCGCGTCTCTGCCTTGGCCGGCTGCGAGCCTGCCGGAGCGCCGGGTTAAATCCGGATGCAAGTGAGGCAATAACGTGGCCGGCCCACGCGTGATTTCTGGTGGCGATGCTGCCCTGGCGCCGGGAGACTCGGAAGCAGCTGCTGGAGAGGAGATGGTAGGAAATAGCATCAACGTCTTCCTGATGTAACCTGGCATCTCTGCTAGAGAGCAGCAAGCGTCGTGTCTGCTTTCCTAGAACGAAGCTTACCTCCCTGGGAAAAAATGGAGCAGGAAATGAAAAAGRAAAACAAAAGGCCTTAAATAGGAAGGCTCAGACAATTTCAGTCTGCTTAAGATGCTTGTGCCGTCTTCCCCCGGCTGCTGCGGGCCTCGACGYGGAGCCCCCAGGCTCACCGGAGGCGAGGGGAGCGGGGCTGCCGGCAGAGGAGYGCCCTGGGCTGGTAACGGCCCCGTGTCCAGAGCCGATGCCGAGTGGGTGTCGGTGTTTATTGTCTCAACTCGGAGCCTGGATTTGAGCCTGGTGCAATTTTCTTGCAAGGGGCGTTTACGTGAAAATAAACAAAGTGCTGCGTTCTCATTTATCCTTATGTTGCAGAGAGAATTACACTGAGCTGATGCAGGAACCAGGAATTAGGAGAAGAAAGGGTCTTGGTTTTTTCCCTGCTGTGGTGACATTTGAAACACTGCGCAGATCATTAATGTAGCTAGCTCTTATTTAGGTATTAATGTGTGGAAGTAGGTGCTTAGCTCTGGGTATATGAACAAAAATGTTTCACATTCCYGGGCAACAATAACCCACGTTTTTTTCCACTATTTGTCCTCCTCATGTTGCAGCTRTTATAGATAGGCAAGACCTTTTCGTGAAAGCTCTGTTGTCTTGGTTATTTCACCTTGCGGTAGAGAAAGGCACTTGCTAATTGTGAGGAATGTCATCTTTGCTTTGCTGTTTCTATCCTGAGACCTCACAAGCTACCGCTTTCCTATTCATGAGATTTGCGCTTGCCTGATGCCTTCTCTTGATAGTGCTGAAGCATTGGGATTACAGCATTTCATGGAAAAATGCCCTAGGGAAGGGAGTAAAGCGCCAAGAATAGGGCAGGTGCTTAATTTTGCAGCAGTTGAGGAAGCAAGTTGTTTTTAGATTCAGTTCTTCTAATGACTAACATTTACTTATCTTAATCCTTAATTGCTTTTTTAAACTGGCTGTCTTAATATCTGTCTGTATCCTGTAGCTCCAAAGGCATTTGGGAGCTGAAAAGGTGGTCAAAATGAAGGAAARTGGTCATTGCTTTTAGTTCCAGCAGCTAGAAGCAACATAAAATGTGAACGCTGTGACGTCCTTCCCGCCGTCCGCCCGCCGGGCTGTGTCCCGCAGGGAGGAGCCGCGAGATCCCGCGTCCCGTCCTCCGCTCGGCGGCACACACGTCTGACACACACAATCGTGACACTCGTGTTTGCTTGGTACAGAGCGTAATAAGGCCTTGAAAAAAMCAGACATCAGTTCCCTTCAAAAGTGAAAGATGAATCTGAGTATATAGCAAGGGGCAAAGCAGGAGGAGGCGGTTAATAATTTACTAACCCTATTCCTGAAACTAACATTTTGCACTTTTCTTTAGTATCTGTTTTGGAGTTACGATGGACTTGAGATAACGTGCAGTATTTTAATGTGATCACAGGCAAAAGACAAGACAAAAACCTGGTGCCATTGAAGGCATCCGAAAAACAGAAGCTGAAACATAAACAGCAAATGTTGAAAACTGTATGTTACCTAGACGAGGAACATGTGCAGCTTTGGCAGGATGGGGAAGTTCTTTCCTAGTGAGTGACGAGTGCATAAAACCTGAAAATAGATCTCTGCTTCAAGATAAGCTGGGGTGACAAGAAACTATATTAAAAGTACCAAATAACAACCAGGGAAATATGCATATAATCTGATCTGTCTGAAATACGCATCTTCAGGCACTTGTTGCAGCTGTARTAGATCCTCCCTGACAAGCTGTATCTACGCTTCTGCAATCCCCCAGATCTGTTAAGCAGAGATAGCATTTTGACACTTTATTGGAAAAATCTTTTAAAAAGGGATAGTATTAATAAAAATTTTGAGTAATAGGCCAACTTCAAACCGACATGAGACTAATGCTTAGGATTTCTGCAGCTACTTCTGTCTCCCGGTGTGGAAGYGCTTTGGGAAGCTGCGCAGCAGCAGCACCGCGTCAGTGCCGTGGCAGTGCAGGCAGGAGCCGGTGAAGGCGGCAGAGCTTTCTGCTCCGGAAAGCTGGAAACCTGGGGCATTCACGTACGCGTTTCAGACTGTGCTGCATATGTGCATCAACTACTCCTAGGGTCTAACACGGTGTTTGTTATGCTTTTAATACTAGTTGAAAGAGAAAAAGCTGGTGAGGCTCTTCTGTAGAGCAAGAGTAACGCACTGGAGTTTAATAATGCCACTTCTGAGAAGGGAATTTTAGGTTTTAAAGCCACTTTGCCTGTGAATACGCCATGCTACTTGTGCTCCTAAATTTCTGCCAGTGTCTGAAGCCGGTAACAGCGTTAATCGTCCAAGGGGCCGGGGATTGGCAGCGGCGAGCGGCTGTCACGGYGCGGGAGGAGAGCAGGGCCTCGGTTCTCGAGTATTTGCTGCTTGCAGGTGAAAAYACATTTTTCCTCGCTGCTGGTGCTGCAGACAGCAGTCCGGGATCTGAATTCCCATCAGGAAGGCTCCCGCAGGCGCAGGAGGCGGCCTAGAAGCGCAGCCGGGGCCGGAGCGCGGCGGAGAGCGCCCGTCCTCGCCCGAGTCGCGAACGCCGGCCGCGGGGATTTCAGGGGCTCCTGCGCGGATCGGGGGAACGCCGCTGCCGGGGKGGCATCCCACCGCTACGGGTGCGCGATGAGCGGGGGAAAAGCTGAGCTAGCGGAGAGCTGCCGACGCCTGGGAATGAAGGACGGCTTCTTTATTAATGCTTTTCATAAAATTCTTGTTCTTYTTCTCAACGCTTACTTCTGAGTGCTCCTTTGTACTAAGTGTGTACTACCTGTTAACAGTCGTCAGTTGAGATCTAATTTTTTGTTTTTCATTTAAATGACAACTAATTAATTTGCCATGAAGAAAAGATTTAATAACTTTTTGTGTGTTAGAGACTACAGTTCCAGAAAACTAGTTCAACGCATTTTATAAATCTCATATCTAATCAAATAGTAGGTAAATTAATACAGAATTATAACTCATTAGCAAATGATGCATTGATGTCTAATAATTCCATGCTTTCCTATTTGAAAGAAAGTAGGTTATGCTGTTGTTGAGTTGGTGCATTAAGTTTCAATGCTTTGTCATAAGCACTAAGTACTTTTAAAAATGTGTTAATTAAGAGATTACACCCACATCAACATTAAAGCATTATAGTTACTGTAATTATGAAGCTAGATTCTAGTTTTGCCAACCATGACACAATGCTAAAAAGTCTCATTGGTCTAATKTCAGTGGGATGACTCACATAATAAAAAGCAACTTTATTCAGACACAGGCAACATAATGAAATAGTGGAATCAGAGGGCCAGGCTGAGACGTGTTGTCCTGGTACAAGGAAGCTGGCAGGGTGTTTCCCTCCAGGGAGAATTTTCGTCGTTTGCAGAGGAGGGGACAAGCAGTGATGCCTTAGGCTGTACGTTCTGACTGGCATGGAGCATGTGAATTATTATGGGCTGTTTCCATAGAATATGGAAATGAAAATATGAAGGGTATAGTACAACTATCAAGAGGAGGTTTAAAACAAACTATGAATTAAGCTTGCTATTTCTTATACTCCTTCCCTGGAATCCCTTACTAACAGCTGGCTGCTGTAGGTAAGTGCAGTGGGTAAGAYGGACCTATGGTCTAACCTGAAGTTTGGTTTTTGACATATGCTTTATTAATAAAGATGGTAAAGTTAATCACTAAATATTAGATATTTACTATTAGATACAAACTTAATGAAAAATTGAGGTGAAATCTAGCTCTTAGTTAATCTTATGTATAAATACATAAGTACTATGTACTTATAAAGCCAGATTTCTGCAAAATATTGATTTTTTTGTGTAATCCAGAGTTTCTAACAAAAGATCATTTCATTCAAAAATTCTCACCTAGACTTGATTCCCAAATCCTTGGTTTTACTCAGAAACATGTCTGATAGAATTAGCTAATGTGCTAGCTAGCCCTCACCTGTCCTAACAGTGACTTTGGCAGAACAGCCAGAAATGTGCTGCATGTTCATGGATGTTTCACCTGCAGAAAAGAGCTTTTGGTCTAGTGAGAATGCAAAGTTCTGAAAATGATGTCTTTAACTATAATGCCTCAGTATTAAATACAGCTGTCAAAGAAAAGTCTCAAGTGAAATGTTCTGGTTTAGTTTTGTTTGTTTAACTCAGACTGATATATTCTGATGTCTCTACATGCAACTGCAACTCAGGTAGCAAGGTGGTACCTGAAATTTTTTGTGCCGTATCACTACAGAGATAAACAACAAACTTCTGCCCAGTGCATTGGTGTAATACTACTTATCAACACAAGTTCAAAGCAAGCTCCATTTGTACAGGATTAGCTTATCCACTTAAGCGATTTATCTTTGACAGGAATGAGGCTGATTGTATGAGGCAGAAATGCCTGCGAGGCGAGTAAATTTAATGAAGTTTGTAATGGACTGCAGAAATATCAAGGAAATGATTGAGAATATGCCACAAAAARCAATTAATTAAGGCTGTCCATCCATCTCTCTCCTGCACGGATGTTTGTTGGTCCAGGTTAACATAACTACAAGTGAACTTGCTTTCCAAGGGGTTTGGTGTCTTTGTAGCAGCCTCAGCAGGTGCAGGGAGCCCCTGTTTGCCCCTGGGTTGCCCTGGGCTGGGGGGACCTCCCTGGCCCAGGGGACCCCTGGCATCACTGTGGTATGTCACCAGGTCTTGCTCCACCAAGCTTAGCGCAGCAGCCGTACCCCGAGCAGACCCCACAGGCCCACCACGGCRTTGGGAGCAGCCATGGGTGGAAGCAGCACCGCAGGCACTCCTCCACGACCTACTTCATCGTTAACAGGCACTTCTTCCACTGCCCTCTGCTGTCCTCTGGGCTGCTGTGTGGCTCTGCCTGTGTTTTGGGGCTGTGTGTGTTGTGACCCGCTCCAAGTGGTGAGCCCGTGGATGGAAAGGAAGCCAGCCTGTAGCGCTGCCCGGACTCTGGCACCCTGGGCTGCTCCAGTTTGTGTGGCTTTGTAGCTTCTTAACTACCTTGCTGTTACACCCTTCAGTCAACCATTCCCACGTGCCATCAGTTCTGTGAGCAAGGTACCAGCAGCGTGTGGATYGTGCAGCATGGGCCACATTGGTGGAGTTACCCAAATGGATGTCCTTGCTTTGAAACGTGTGCAGCCAAACGTGTCCGCAGATGTGTGTCACTGTGCTATGTCCAAGATGGAAGGATTTAAAAATGTTTTTTTTTTTCCATTGTTGTGTTTCCCAAGCAGAACATACCAGGTAGCAGAGCTAATCCTTCCCACCAACCCGCCTTTCCTGCTCCCCCTCATCTCCTTCCTGCAGCTCCCTGTGTGTAACAGCTCACGTTGTGGCTTTGTTATTRCTCCACTGCTCTTTTTGCTTACACTGCTGTATTAGCTTTTCATTTAGAAAAGAAGGTGAGGGTGAGGAGGGAGAAGCTGGTGTTTTGGATTACCCCAAAAAAGCAAGGTCCTTTTTTCCCCTGGTAAGGCTTCAGAGAGAACAAATGGCAGGTATTACCTGCCGTTAGGCCCAGAGCCTCTGGCCTGATTCTCGGGCTGTGAGAACGTGGAAGATGATGCACTGGGTCTGGAACTGGCTGTTGCTCTCTGGCTGTGGCAAAATGGGTAACGTCAGGAGTGTGTGTTTGTAGGTCTTCCTCGCGTGCTCCCGGCATCCACATCCCCTGGGCTGTGCTTCAAGGATGCCTCTCTGCCCCTTCTCGTGGTACCTGCTCAAGACCTGTTGTCCCTGACCCTCTCGTTCCTTTTTCATGTTCAGTCTTGGTGGCAGTTTTCAGGAGTTCATACCTGCTCTGACAAGTGAACTAAAAGCAATTTGAAAGCCCTTCATCCATTTAAACATGTMCCTGTTAGCTTCTCTGAGCTCTTTTTGAGGGATTTGGCCAATAATGGTTCTGCATTAACTTTATCTCCTGCCTTTGATTTTGCAAATCTCAGTCATACCCCCTCAGGCCTCCAGAATGTTGCTCCTAGTTGCATAAAGATCACTAAGGGAAAAAAAACGCATTRTGCATATTTATTACTCCAGTTTGTGTTGTGTCTGGATGGGCGGGGAGGTGGACATGTGGGTGGCTGCGTTAGGTAAGGAATGGGACTRAAAAGGCCATTCACTGTTGTGGCTTTGTGTACAGTTATGATATAAATGCATCAAAACATGTGTTATTCTTAATTATCCCCATAGACCCACAGAATTGCTTCCCTGGTCAATTAATTTAATTACACTTTGGTTAATTATTTTTCTCAATGGTGACTTGGCTCCAGACTGTGATAGTTGTGCTGCAGAACTATAAGATGGGAGAGACTTTGGTTTGAATGACACACAGAACGTATCAGCAAAATACACATTTATAAGAGACACCTGAATTAATGACATCCCTTTGGAATGAAATGGAACAATTCATCCTCTGGATGGGAGAGGGGAAAAAAGCATTTTGTGGTGACAGTAAAATTGCTGAAAACATGTCAAAAAGACTATTTTCCCCCTCTGAATCCTGCTTTGAAACAGAACCTGGTCTAAAAATCAGGAAAGCATTTAAGCATATACTTAACTGGGCTGCAGGGGATTTAAATGTGTACCTGGGTTGTGGTGAAAGCACTTTCAGAATGCGAGCCCTCGGTAGCAGCATCTTTCAGCCCAGATAAAGACAACAGATTGTCTGCAAATACTAAGTGAGGAAAATGAACTTGCGCTGATGTTAATCTCAGCATCCTCACTGAAGCAAGGGATGTGAAATCTGGAGTTTACTAACATAATTATAAACCCAAATATTTGCCAACTTGGATCAGTTGCCTGAGATGAGGATGATGGAATGATCATTAACAAACAGCTAAGGACTGAAAGTCTTTTGAAGGTGATTTGTTGAAGTAATTGTGATTTTAAATAAAAGTAGTCATTATAATTCCACGCTCCTCACCCCTGCATGCCCCCCTGGGATTTACTGCATGAAAAACAGGRGAGGGAACTATTTTCAAACAGTTAACTTTTTAAAAAAAAAAAAAATCTTTGTGGTGGAATTATGTTTCATTGGATCATGCTGACTTAATCAGCTTCATCGTCTAGACATAGGGACRCTTTAGGAGGTATTTGCTAATTACTCTATCTAAAATAACATTTGAATGTAAATTACCCCACACAAAAATGAAGAGAACTAACTTGTGCCCCCAACACAAAATTTAGCAGAAATGCAATTATACATCAGAAAGAATGTGTGCCAGCTTTTGAGGAGAAGGTGATAGGAGACATTACTGTTTCGCTTCCAAATCTGCCTCCTCTGGTGTGCCAGGTTTCCTTCCTGCTGTTAGAGTAGCAGAATAGTGAGGCGATGCCCAATGAGAGTCTAAAAATCAAGAGAATGAGGAACAGAACGTCACTGGAAGTTGCCCAAACATACCAGGAAATGGCTAGTTTTGTGCTTTACTGACATATGTGGTCAACTCTAATTCTGCACTGTTTTCTTTGAAAATCTTCAGCTCCTTTTCTTAGGATATTTATTTGTTCAGACTTCTTTTTCCAGAGCTCGTTAATAATCATATTGATTCTTCAGCTTGCCCACTGATAAGATCTTCTCTTTCAAGGGCACTTGAATCTGAACGAATTGAGCTTGACATCTGTCTCATTTGGATGAAAATGGAAGAGCTCTGGTGGCTTTGGAGACTTCTGCGCACTCGAGCGAGACCTCCTCCTGCAACACGCATGGTCGTCCGGGTTTGCCCCCTCTGAGCTGCCCTCCTGCTGGAACACAGCTGCCCCTCACATGGCGACTTTGATAGGCCAGGAGGGACTAAGAGCGTCTTAGATATTGCTAAGAAAAACTTAGAAAACTAATCATTTACTTTGCAGAACCAAGAGGCTTGGGCTTTGGAGGAGTATACAGACTTTCAGGAGCTTGCTAGGAATACTTGTCTTTGTTTTACTTGTTATCATATCTTGTTTTACTCATTGTCACTAACGCGTTTTTGATAAACCTTGTTGTTATCTATTCTTCATGTGTCTAAAGTGCTTTTATGTTCCAGTCAAATTTCTCTCAACTCRGTGTATTAATAGCCAAGAACTAAAGTCTCTGGAGCGGCAATATCTGAGTACAGTTAATCATATGTTAGGGATCCTTAGATGCTTGAATCCAGATAAGGAGCAAAGAAGCTTGAGGCTGTAGTAGTGCATTCAAGCTATGATGTACTCAAAAACTTTTAAAGAGTTGCTAATATAAAAAGCACATAGTCTCATATAGATACGTTGTCTATCTGTGATGRATTGGCATTATGAAATGCAAACTAAGATCACTTCATGTAGTTGAGTATAGAGTTTTAAGTATAACTTTATTGTGGTTTAAAGCCTTTGGTCAAGTAGCTGGGTTTGATAATTGAGGTGATTTACTAGGGTGCACAGCTCTTCAATTCGCTCTTTGATATAAACAAGGTAATAAATTGAGTGCATGGGGACATGTCTATTAAAAGCCAAAGTAAGAATGAGTGAAACCCCAGGTGCATTGTCAAGATTAATAAGCCTGCCGGATAAAACTGGCCTCGTGCCAGCTAACGCTAGGACTGAGTGATGAACCAAGCTAATATGGATCGACTACAAACAACAGAAAAACAAATAGAAAGCGACGAGCAAAGGGGAAAATATGAAACGTACTAATAAGCTGAATAACTAGTTATTGCAAAATTTCCATAAAAATATAACTTTTTTTTTTAGCCACAGAGCACTTCTAGTTAGCGTTTGATTCCCTTCCTTTTGAATATGAGAATATTTTTTGACTCTSTAAAGCATCTGGCCTGACGGTGCACCCCTGCAATGACAGTAACGGATCCCCTATTGTTACCAATTTTGTTCAACAGATGTTAGTAACAGACAAGGAAGAAAAATGAGAAGGAATATTGGACGAGAAAAGCTACTTAATGCGAATTCTTTCACCAGCGAAAAGCTTATTATGGAAATATCAATTAGAAGAATTAGAGAACCAGCTTRGGAGAGCTCCGCGGCGCCTGCCCCGCGTGCCGCCGGCGGAGCTGAGCAGCGGGAAGGAGAAGGGGCAGGGAAAGCAGCCGGGGGCCCGGGCAGCCCTCCCGATCTCCGAACGCGCGCGGAGCAGGTCCGTCTGCGCACCGCGGCTGGCGTGTGGTTTGGGCGAAGGAGYGCGAGGAGTCTCTCCCGTGGGGTGAGCCGGCACCGGGAACCGGGCGGCAGCCCGAAGGCGGCGCGGGAACGCCCGGCTCCCCGCGCCGCYGCCGCCGCCGAGGTCTGCCGYCCCCSRGSYGGACCGTCCCTTGGCTCCCGCGCAGCCTCGGAACCGCTTCGGGGCGCTTCTGGGGCGCAACCGGGCACAAAATAGCGGTGAGGCTCTTCCCTATTTGCGGAGGGTGACTAACGAAGGCTCTCAGACATCSCCCTTTAAAAACCTTTCCATCACGTAAAACCCCTTCTGTCATCTCATTCCTTATTTTATTTYATTTCATTTCACCTCATCTTTCATTTAATGCAAGCTGTCAAAAGCAGCTTTTGCTATTTTTTTTATTTTTTAATCTTTCTGTCATATTTGCTGACAACCCAAGAGACAAGATTTTCAGGCTAAAACTTCAGGAAATGTAACCAGTGTGCTTGTACGTGCTTGTGTGAAAATAGCAAGTGGTGGTAATCAGTTCAGATGAACACATTTGTTGGAGTGGTAAAATAACTATGGAAGTTGCRTTTTCCTCAAAGGTGCATGGAGGGATAAAAATTGTTCTAATGTTTGCCAAATTCCTCCAGCTTCACAAGGGCTGAGACTTCACCCGCTGCTTCGGTTCTTGTTTCCTCCTGTAGAGCGGTGTCTTCTAAGATGGTGCGAAGTCTGGAGACCCTTTGTACGTGCARTCGGTGGTGTTCTGGGAATGCAGCCAGAAATGCCGATTTATCGTGTGAGGTTTACGGGGAAAGTGGCCCAGCAGGTGTGCGTTAGGTCCTGCTGCCGCCGGGTCTGACCGCACCAAGCTCCTGCTGAAGCTGGCTTCGCTCTAAAGCCGCGGTACCCTGGCAGGCTTATGAAAAAGGCTCAAATGCGAAGAGGAATTTGTTGTTGTCTTTTAATTCGGATCTAACAGCTTTCAGCAGCGTCAGGTCATCATTCACCTTAGAAGGCTGAATGGCCTAAATTGCTCTGCTGCATATTATGTGTGAGTGCGCCACAATAAATAATGCAGGAAAACAGCATGAAAGGTCTAAATGAAAATTTTAATAGAGTTTTTTTAGTTTGCAATCATTCAAATCTTCCTCTGTTCAGAAAAAACATCTGTGACACATCACCATTACAAAAAAAAAAAAAAAGAAAAATCATTCACAACTTGCTTATAATAATGTTCCACTTCTAATTAGTTTAGAAAAAGGTAATAAATCATTAATAGATGTAAAGAGCATGTTATAAACATGGAATAATTTGCTGTAGATGGTTACAAGATGTAAAAATGCTTTAAGCCAAGCATTAATTTGTTGGACCAGCAACTTGTTAGAATATCAGGCTTTGGAGAGAGAAAAGAGGTAAAAGGACAAATTTTAACTCCCTGGCGCTTCCTCCGCGCTCCCRCCCAGCGCGCGCAGGCTTGTTGGCTGCGTCGTGCAGCTGCACGACTTCCAGAGCAGATACAGACATCTCGGAGCCGAGGGCGCTGGGCGTACGTCTGTCTGTCCCCTGCGAACGGACACCTCCATCTGTTCTTTCCCGTAACGTAAGGATAAYGGCGTTACGTCGCCTCGCAGGAGTCTTTGGAGAATACCTGTTTGTAAAACTGTGACTCRTGAGGACCTGCAGTCGGGGGAGGAAGCAGCCCCCAGCCGGTGTTTGTTCTGTTGCAGAACCTTTGGTATTAATAAAGGTGCTTGGAGAACAGATAGGCACCTTTGTTGCACGTGAATAAATATATATGAGTATGTTCATAAATGTGCATGGGGTGTTAATCCATTTTTGGACTAAGTCAATAATTGTAGAAGAAACCAAATATTAAGGAAAATGAGCAAATGCTCAGACTTGCACAAAAAATCTGAAACCAGTAAAACATTCAGCCTTAGTGAACTTTGTTTAAACCAGTGGATCTTTTGGAAAAATATTAAGGAACATAATCAAACCAGATAAAGCAGCAAATATTGACAGTATGGATTGTCCAAAGCTCCTGAAGCAAAGGAACTACATTGTGGTTACAGTATTTTATGGTTGACTTTCGCACTGAGGAAGAAAGGCTGGAGCTGTGCCTCTTACGCATAGAAAAGCTGTGACTGGCAACCCTGAGGGGAGGGCAAATCCTGTTAGGTTTCGAGTGCTTCCAGGTTTCAGTATTCTCCCTAATAACTTCCGTAGCTGAAAATTAATTACTAACAGCCGGGGAAAACGCTGACTGTCTTCTCTACCTTCAGCAATGCCTGGGCGGAGGCACGGAGCCTCCTTCCCTGCTCGTCCTTCGGCCCTCGCGCCAAGGGACAGGACGACGACTCTGTTCTGGGAGCTTAAGTGCTCAGAGATTAGCAGAAAGCAAACACCAAGAAGTAATAAGCATGATCTAATTGGATTTCCTGTTGGAGCTGAATGAGTGCTCAGAGATGCTTCTCTAAGCCCCAGTTGTCTACCTTTTGCTTCCTTTATTTTGGTGGTTGAAAGCTGTTTAGGTACAGTAGGCAAATACCTGACCTTCAAAGCAGAGGGAGGAAAAACTTAACAAATTAGCATGCCTGTTTTAAAGCATGTATAGTGGGTGGTATTTTTTGGCTGCCAAAGCCCTGTGCTGTGGATACAAGACATCAAGGCCAGGGATATTTCAACACACATTTTATCAGCAGTGCAAACAGACACTTAACACAAGGCATTTTGCATACAGAACTTAATGTATTCACTTCGGTGTGATATTTTTAGCTCCGAAGTGCAGTCATGTGAATGGCTGATCTGTTTTGTGTTGGCYCTGTAGATTGCAGACATATGTTGGAGTAAAAGTGGCAGGGAAAGCATGACTKAGATAGACATAAATCCTTTTAAGATCAATTATTGACGTGCTCCTTAGAAAACCACCTTGCTGAATTTGCTGTGCTGGTGAAGGAAGGTTAATGTCTCCTGCTCGCTAATGAAACACAGCATCTTCCATCAGGCACAGAGGTGTCTTTAGTTCCTTGTGCTCTGCAGTTGGRTCCCACATTCATATGTTTAAATGCAATATGAGTGCTGAAGAAAAGAAGCAAAAGGAAAAGTTAGAACAGTCAAGCCARTGAGAAGAGGCAATTTAGTTACATCTTTCAATGTAGTTACTCAAATCCATAGTAGTAGACTCATTAAAATGTGCTTGTACTCAATATACACCAAGAAATAATCCAGGGTAGAATGTTATTACAATGATCATAAAATAGAGTGARCAAGCTCAATTTTCATTTTAATGTAAATTGTTTTTAAATCTATCATAAATTTGATCTCAAAATCAGTCATAAAGATATACACTTGAACACAGTATGTTTGGCAGTAAGAAAACTCCTGTATGTTTGAAAACCAAACAGTTCTCTTTCCACTGAAGGAAATACTTTGTTCCACTTTAATTTTTTTCAACTCCTTGGCTGTATAAAAAYTTCAAAAATGCCTTGCATCAACTCCAACCAATTAAAATAGTTTGCAGCCACAAAGAAACCAAAATAAAATTTTAAAAACTGTGTCTCTAATGAGCCATTCTGTTTCTTTTTTTGACTTGATGAAATAGGAAAATTCTTTGCATGAAAGCTCCTATTAGTTAGGTGCTGGACCACGGTCAGGACTTTTGGAGGACCAGTTTCAGCAAGTTTCTAACTGCTCAGCTGCTTAGTCACAGTTTAGTCAACTGACTTCACTTAGGGGAAATACGTGCTGGAAGAGAGGTTTCCAGCGTGCTAGCTGCTATCTGCTTCTTCAAAGAAGAGTCGGAACATGCTCACTTCTGGTGAGAAAGCTTTCCAGCAGGACTGAAATCAAACGCTGGGGCTTGTTTCCCTGCAGTAAAGTAGTTTCAAAGCAAGCTGCCTTGCAAATTCGTGAATAGGCAGACATTGAAATGAAGAGACCAGCCTTAAGGGAATGTGGGAAAAGAAAAGACAGTGTGATTCAAGGAAAAAGTTGGAACAGGAAAAAGTCCCTCTACRACCCTGTAATAAAGTAGAAAAAATAAGGTTATGCCAGAATTTGATTTCACATATATTCCTGTTTTAGTTTTTAGACTCTAGCTGTCTCAAAGGGATTTCTGCATGTACTCTACAAAAGTTGTATACATCTCTTCAGACTTTTTTCCTCCTAAAAACAAGCAAACAAAAAACAACACAACCCGACTTCAGGCCCGAATAGAAAAGTAGAAGAAACCAAATTGAGCATTGCTATAGATTTACATTTCTTATTCACTAGAGGGAGTACAACTTAGACAGCGTTATGATGTATTATGTGCTGTTTCTTGTGATTTTATTGTTTTTTAGAACCAAAATTCAGCTGACTTGTTATTACTGTTGCTGAAATAAGTACAAAATGTTTTGAAAAGTCTTAAAGACTTATCTATCTTAAAATCAGTCATTTCTGCAGCGAAAGGCTGCAGAAGCGACCCTAAGTACCGCGCAGGCGGTGGCTCTCCGGGCTGGTACGAGGGCGGCAGAGCCCACTGCTGCAGGAGCAGGGGCTGTGCTGCTGCTCCCCAGTCCCGGCGCGAGGGCCGGCCGGGCGACGCTCCAGGGAGGCCGACTCTACCTCCTCCGCGCTCAGCTGAACTGGGCGGGAGAGAGAAGGAGTCACGGAGAAAATCATTTCCCCATTTGGCCTGACCTGGCAGGAGCTGCCGTTACGCCGGGTTCCCGCTAGCGCCGCGGTGCAGCAGCGGGTGCGAAGAAGCGCCTAAGGCACCAGGACTAGCTTTCGTCGGCTTTGGCTGCGCTCCCCACCAGTTGCAAAATTCAGGTCCGTTGCCAATAAACGTTGATGGAGAAAATCACTTTTTCGCCATCGTGTTTTTGGTTGCTGATTTGAATTAGTCACATGCCCCGCAGCTAGGCGCAGAGCATGATAAATGCCGTCATCATCTGCCTCGGCTAGCAGAAAACAAATAACTTCCAGTGCGTTAGTCAGGCCTGCATTAGCTATGCTAATGCCCTCTCCAGTGGCCAAGGCCCTGCTGAAAATAATCTGCGCTAGCTTGATAAATGGAGCTGCCATCACGAATAGGTTATTCAATGATATGCTGCAACGTTTTAATTATTTGCACGTGTGCCCTGGGTGCTGTTAGCGGACATTGCAGGGAAGAGCGTGTTGGGGATTGCCTGGGTGTAGCAGGCAGGCTGGTTCGCTGCCGATGGGTTAATAAGTCAGTCCTGCAGCACTCGTGTCCCGCGCGGCGCGGCGCGGCGTGGCGGGCGCTGCTCGTGGAGCGGCTGTGGGCCCGCGGGCGCCTGTCCCTATAGTGCTGCAACCCTCGAGGACCGCGTCAACGATGCCTTTTAACGCGAGCCCTGCCTCCTCCTCACCTGGCATCTTCCAGGCCAGTATTTCACTTTTTGTTTTGCTATGCATGCAGATGAGGATAGGTATGAATTTGTTAGTAAAAAGTGCGAAATGTGCCCAAGTAAGACGCAGCTTCTTTGGGAGCTCACGTGGTAATTCGCTTTGCATGCACATTCTGCAAATGATGTTCCAGGTCAGTGGCCAAGAGGGGGTAAGTGCAGATCGACACAGGAAATGGGTTATTTTATTACCCAGGCATCCACACTTGACAGTTTTAATACCCTACCCACAAAGCAATTGCTCGGGCACCCGAACGCCCAGCCTGCATGATTTTACTGCTGAGCAGGAGGAGTATGGATTTTTACTCCATGTTCTCTAGGAAAGCGTATTGATTCAGCACAAGAGACATCAATAGGTCCGGGTAACTGAATAGAGTCTGAAGCCAGTCTTAAAAAATAATAATAATAAAAAGTGTGTTTGAGTGGAATGAGCCATTTGTTACTCTGAAAGCCACACTGGTCACAGCGTTTGCATCCTTCACTGAATCTTTGTTGACTTCTCTTACTGCCTTTCATACAGTTTTCCTCCCTCCTTTTGGGATAAAACTTGCTAAGACAAAGAAAGTGTGGCTGTGATCATAGATCGGTGCTCAATTTATTATCTGCTCGTGTTTCTGGAAACTTCAATGCTTTTCTTTTTATCTGTAGGTATTTGGGCTCCCAAGTACCGATGATACCTTCTGGAAAATACAGCATTTCTTTGAAACACAGGCAAAGAAAAAGCTTTGTACTCTTTCGTTTCTGATTTTCATCAAAGTTTTATTCTTTGAAACTTTCTGATCATCTCTGCTGCCTGGAGACAGCTCTGACAGTTGCACCTGTACTCTCTGCTCTCCGGCCCTCACCCATTTTTAATTAAAAGGGACGTGAGCCTGAGAACAAAGGTGTAAGGCAACGTTTGGAGGGCAGCCCGAGCTTAGAAAAACGTCGTTGCAAGTTTGTACTTCCTTATACCTTAATGCCTGGGAGTTAGGACACCCTACCATTGCTTTGTGTGCAAGTCCTCGAGCTCATGCGAGRCTCAGGCGGAGCTGGGCAAGCGCTTGGACCCTCCCGTCCTGCGGCCGCCTAAGCGGCTCCACGTCGCTGCGCTGGCGGAGGCAGCCGTGGCAGAGGTCCGCGYTCGCCCTTTACCCCTTGTCCTTCAGTCTGGTCACCTCTTTGCTCAGGCTACAAACCAGGTGTGTGAAATCCAGCTCCAAAGAAATACGCTTACGTTAAGCTGATTTGGTTTTATTTGCTTTTATTGATTTGATTTTGCTCTGTATTATGGAACTTCTCCATTTGGAACACTGTGAAAGTTCACGCTAATCTGAATTTCTAATTGTACTTTATTGTTTCTCATTGAACATGCGACTTTGAGAACTTCAGAAGTTTGTCAGTTAAAGCTGTATTTTTTCCTTTTCTCCTGAAGTTCTCATTTCTGTGGGTTGCAGATCACTTAAAGGAGCTCAGTAGGGTGTGAAGATCAAGATATGAGCCATGCAAATTTTACATTATCGAATTAAGATGTTGAACATTTAACTTCACTGATGTAGGGGTCAGACATACTGAAAGTTTTAATGGGTCATAATAGACCATGTCACATGCTGCACGTCTGCAAGAGCACAGACGGGACTTAAAAATGCACCCTGGCCTCATTAATCATTTCCAGTTCTCTCTTAGCGCTGAGAATTCTCTTATGAAGGCATCACTTCTGATGAGTTTCCTAACTGATGATCTCTACTTGGTTACCATACCACATCCAATTACAGAACTAACTGTGGATTAAAAAAAATGAACATCTGTCCATCCCTACTTGTTTTAATAAAAGTTCCAGTTTTCAAATTATTCCTTAGAGATTCTTTCCTGTGAAGCAAAGCTTTCCTTTTTATTAAATTCTATCGTGATGCAGATTTCGATGCAAGCACAAAATACAAAGCATTTCTCTTAGGTTGTAATTTAAGAGCTAGTCCRTACAAACGGCCTCGGTGAAATCGGTACCGGCGGACGCAGGACAGGCTTCAGCGGCGCTCCCGCTCGCTGTCGCGAGTGAGAGGCGGCTCCGGGCATTCTGCAGGGCTGCAAAGGGAATCTGTAAATGCTGGGGACAAACCCGATGGAACAAATCATTATCTAGTGTAATCTGCTCCGGTCTGTTAAGTCTAGCAGGTTTCAGCCAGTCCTTCATGAACGTATGGCTTCATGAGTCCTAATTTCTGCTCTGCACTTTGGGCATACTACAGGATCCAGGCAGCTGATCTGATCATTAAACCCATTTCCTCTCAAATTTATGCCTACTGCTTTATTCAATGCTTTCTACATCCCCTCCTCTACTTTAAGCATGCTCCTTTTCTCCACTTCAACAAGTTGGCTCTGCAAAAGAGACAGAATAAAATGGAGATCGTCTTTGGTAAAATAAAATGGAGATCGTCTTTGGTAAAATAAAATGGAGAAAGTCGAATGATCCTGCTCGGTTTCTCCCTTCAGAGAACAGAGTTGCTCTATTGAGTCCTGTACATGATCAGCAAAAATGTCTATTGCTAACCAAAGGTAAAGATTAATGGGACTTTTATTCGCTAGCCAATTATCTGTAAAATGGCAATGTTCTTTTTGCTCCTTCATTCTGTGTTTCACATCAGCAGCCGCACTGTTACGTGGTGCAGTTTGCAGTCACAGCAGTGAAATACGTTTGCTTCCTTGCTGCCACCCCGTCCCCGGACGAGCCTGGAGCTAGCCCGGGAGCRCTAAGGACTCTGAGCAAGGACTTACGTCCGCTCTTGTAAATAAATGCTGTCTCTCTCCAGACATGCGAGGTAGTCTGAGGAGACAGAAGTCCCGTGTGTTTCAGGTACAAAGCTCAAAAGGTGCCTGTGAAACTGAGACTTGGTGCCCCCAGCATCTGCTTTGGGGACTTCATGAAAGCAATGCCATCTAGCAGGCACTGGAAGGTGACTCTGCTTCCCTCCCCTGAACCGCTATTGCTGGGACCAAAGCGGAGGTCAGTGGGCTGCTGTGTCCACCAGGAGGCTGAACCTTTCCAAGCCCACGYGATGACAAGGTGGACCGTTACACTGGGTTTGTTCTTTGGAAGATGAGCCGGCAGCAGTGGGGAAGGAGGAGGGACTGGCTCGCCGTCGGCCTGAGGGCCACCASCTGAGCTGCGTGTTTTCAGGGCTGGTGGATCCCCATCCGTTTTGCAACCAGGATCCCTCAACTCTGTTCTTGCCCCTAGTAAACTCACGAGGCAGACCCTCAGGAGCGGCCCGGCGCCCCGGCGCAGAGGAGCTGCTCAGCTCCACCACGCAGGTTTCTACCCTGTTAGTTTTTCACCACCTGTGGGTGAATTTACTCATAGACCAGACTTGTGAACGCCAGTGGAAAGAAAAAGTGTTGCTCTATTTCAAGCAGGATATAATCAGGGAGGAAGAGTATATAAATGAAATGTCTTGCATAAACGCTGGCAGTCGGGGCTTTCCATCCGCGTCCGCCTCACGCGTGCACACGCACAGCGGAGAGCGAGGCTCGTGCAGAGGGGCGGTTTTAGCCTCTGGGAGGAGGGGACAGCCGGCTCCCAGCTCGCTCCCGGCTGCCGCCTGACGAGCCGGGGATGTTATCGATTGGAGCTGCGGAAGCTGTGCCACTGGCAAGTGAAAAAGAGCGATCTGTTTCCCGGCCTCATCTCTGTGTTATGCCATCAGTTTGTATACCTGAGTTAACAGGAATGAGTTATTTTACTTGCCTATAAATTACCCTTTCCACAACGATGTGCTTCGCGTGTCGCAGTTGCTCCTTTAATCATCTTCCCTTTCTGCTGCGAGAGCAGAAACCCTGGTTGGAGGCAAGCTGTGAATTAGGCAGCGACTTCACCCCAGTTGCTCCTGCAGGCGGGACACCGCCTTGCTGGCGCTGCGGGCGTTCGGGCCGAACGAGCTCGCGCCCCGGCCGAGGGTCCCGCGCAGCCTCCCGCACGGCTGGGGCTGGCGGGGGCCTCTGGTGACCTCCTGGTCCAACGCCCTGGTCCAAGCCCTGSTCGCGCGGGGCCGCCTGGAGCGCGCCGGGCACTGGGGTGGGTGGCCTCCTGCTAGAGCAGGAGATGGCCCCAGCTTTCGACCTCTCTGTTACAGTTTACGGAGAGGGGTTTCCATTCCTCTCCAGGGCTACTGCAGATCTTTGCAATTAGAGCATCCTCATTAATGCCCGCTTTACCCCTCTGTGAACGTACGAAGTATGAAGGGGTGAAACAAAAGAAATATTCACTGACAAAAAGCTGTAATTAACCAGTGTCAGATGCTTGCGATATAAATGGGGAATCTGAATAAAGACAACGGCATGCGTGAGCTAAGGATATGAGTCAGCCTGAAGTCAGTGTGGAATGTAATAGCTGCCACTGGGTTGTCTCCAAAACTTAATGCTATACAAAAATAGGCTTCTATTTGTATTACGCTAGCGAGGGACATCCTACGCAGGCTCTTTGGCCTGAGAGCGCCCGACACATTGGCTTTGAGAATATGAGAAATTTCTCCTTCTTTGTGGTGTACATGTACTTCAAGACTGACTTTGAACTCCCCATTCAGGAGCAGTCAAATCTGAATTTCATGAAGGATATGCTTATGCACCATGAAAAAGGTACAGCTGGAGCACTGATGGGAACAAGGTTTGATCAGAAACTTTGAAATGCTCTTTTAAAAAACTTTCAAGTCCACAACAGCACAGTGTTCGGTTTTTATTTTTCCTGGATTTTGAAATGTGAAACAAAGTGTTTGTATGTCTTTCCATTACATACCTCCGGCAAATCCCCGGTGCTTCCTTTCATACAACTGACTCTTCGAGCAGAAAGCACGGGCTGAACTGCACGTGGGTAGATGGGACATGAGGAGCTTGGTCTATGAGTACCAGCGTCCAGCCGTACTCAGCAGGGTTCAGAATGAGCAGCTCAAGCCTCATCCTGCGAATGCTGGTCCAGAAAAGTCCCTGTCCCATAGACTCCAACATTGCTTCAAACCCAGTTACAGCCCAGTTACAGCCCAGTTACTGCAGCGCGCATGCATGAGGTACCCCAGAGGATTTTCTGCTCGTATGGTTTAAACTGGCAGGTTGTGGAAGGCAATAGCGTTCAGGAGTTACTCCGTAGATGCGCAGTATTTAATAGAGGGCAATAACCATCCCAGAAAAGTTAATAGGAAACTCTGTCCCCGTTACCAAGTTCGGCAGGGTGATTTGGCAGACCGAGGAGAGTTACTGCTGCCCGCGGGAGCCGGCGGCGTCTCCGCGAGCGWGCCCTGCAGAGGGCTTTAGCTCCTGCCGCGGGCTGGAGCTGCTGCGGTCAAGGTTAATTACGTCCTGCGYGGACGTATTCCATGTTCGGCTGAATTCCCACTACAGAGCCGCCAGGGAGCCTGTCCTTCACCTCGCAGAGGGAACAGATGGCAGCGATAATCTTCAATAGGCTGCCGCAGAAATCCAAGTGACGAGGCAGCTGCACGTCCTCGCCCYGTAGCAGGCGAAGGCAGGGTTTCTCCCCGGCTCGGAGCCCTGCGTGCCGGGTGGAAAGCGGGCCTGGTTTCCCTCAGGGGAAGGTGTTTTCTTCCTCTTTCCTTTAAGCCTCCCCCTGGTTGCTGGTTTCTCGTCTCACAAGCTGAAAAGGAGTTGGCGTGCCCCAAAGGCTCCGCGACGCCTCAGCCGGTGCGTGCGAAAGCGGCTTGTGCGTTCCCCACGATGGGCGTTCGCAGGGGTTAAGCAGCAGGAACGAGCTCGTCCTCGGCTCGCAGGAACCGCCGCGTGGCGGGTGGCCCGCGGGGAGGTGGCCGAGGGACCGCGGCCAAGCTGCAACGCGACCGGGAGAACGCCGCAGAGCCACGAGCGAGCGGCTGACTCGAGGGACGCCGAGAGCAGCGGGAGCGCGCCGAACGCGGAGCCGAGCCCTGCAAAGCGAGGAGCGGCGAGGCGAGGGCGGCCGCGGGCTCCGACCTGCCCGCGCGTCCGTGGGCGGCCGGGCGCCGGAGGGAGAGCTCCTCGCACCGGGGCAGGATCCGCGCGGGCCTCGGGAGCCCCGGGAGGGAGAAGGTCGGGCTTTCCGGCGCCTCGGGCYCGCTCTGCGTGCGCGGGCGGCCGAGCCTCCGCTGAGGCAGCCGGAGCAGACGATTAAAAAGCCTGAAAGCCCCAACGGGGCTGACCCTGGGGGAAGTTAACGTCCTTTTCCAGTGTTCGCACTTTTCCAGCGTCTGCCTGGGTAGAAGGAGCTGGACCTGCGCGCTGCTGCTCCGAGCAGGACTCCGGAGTTAACCCCTTGCTGCCAGCCCCCGGGAGCTGTCTCATCTCAAACCGAATCACAGAACAACAAGCTTGTAATTAAAACTGTAGCCAAAACAGCCATAAATTACACCCTGTCACAGCTAGATATCCAGCAGCTGAAGAGGTCTCTGTAAATATATCCTGACGGAAGTTCACAGCAATAGGCAAAGACAACAGGGTGAGGACAGTGCACCAGACAGTGAGTTATCTTTGCCATCTGCTTTCTGCTAACACCCATTTATAGGAGAAACTAACATTTGGAAACCCTGAAAGCTGATCGTTGTGCCTGTGGAATAACTTTCTCCTGGATACAATTAATCACTAAGCCAATAGAAGTCTTATCCTAGCCCGGCTCTAGCTGCAGCTGAAACACCTGCTGAAATCGCTGTGTTTAGCAAGCGATAGGTTTTTAAGGGATGATAGCCTGAGGGACAAGGTTCAGGTTCACCAGACGTTCCTGGGCTCCCCTCAAAGCCGGGATGACAACTCCTGCACTACGAGAACTGGACAGCTATTGGGAGCTTTGAGGAGAAACGCCTTGATTTCTGCTTCTGCGTCCAGCTCGTTCCGCCTGTCCCGCGTGGCAGGGTTCGGCTGGGGAAGGAGGCAGGCGGGTGAAGCAGGCACCTCTGCTGAGCCGGTACCGCGCGYGGGTGGAGCGAGCGGGTCCCCGCTCCGAGCGTACAGAATAGGCTGGGCAGCCTCAGGAGCAGCTAGTGGTAATTACAATCAATTACAGTTGATTAAAAGCCACAAGAAGCCAATATATTGCAAAGCAAAACAAATAGCAACTCTGCAAAAAAGGTAATCGATAGCTAGCTGAGCAGCAATTAAAGGGGAAAAGTTGGAGCTTGCTGCTTTCGGGTCGAGCGCCGGCGGGAGCAGGAGCTCGCGCAGGAGAAGCACCGCGGCAGCACCGCGGGATCGGCGCGGGGCACAGCAGCCGGGCACCGGCCCGCAGCGGCTGCGGAGGGGAAATCGGTTTGCTCCAAAACSTCCATTTCTGCTTCGGTACTTGGTATGAAGCAGAAAAGCAGTGTGAAGAATTACTCCGTCATAGCAAAGTCACGTTAATAGGTTGGGAAATGAGTATATTTTTCCTTTGAATTAGTTGGAGACTAACATCCCCCAAATATCTTTCTTTTCTACATCTGAATATAAAACTTGATGTTTCCATGAACTGCCAGCTTTTTACAACAGACTTTTTTCAATTTTACTGAATATGTTTTTCTTTTTTTCCCCAAATAATCACATAAGCAATGAAGGGAGAACACTTGCTCGTGTGTGTGTCCCTCCCTTCGCTGCATCCTTCCTGCACACGGGACCCTCGCTGCTCCTGCTCCGGATGTCGCGCGCCTTTCACCAGCTCCCAGCATGTTATGGCTGAATGTCTCGGTTTCTTAACGCGTATTCGTCTGTTTTGTTGCTCCTTTTTGCTTTCTCACTGTGATTTCCATATGGCTTTTGACAAGCRTTTGCAGGCAGAGGAAAGGGTCTCCGCTCTCGCGCCGCGAGGTGGGAGTGTTCATATGCATTTTCAGAACAGCGCTTGAATATTTAAATAACGTATCMGTGAAAATCAACGGTAGTATGGCTCGGGGGAAAGAGGGAAAAGAAGGTTTAAGGATTTGGAGTTTGCTGTCTACTGAAGCACCTTTCAGGGATGGTTTTAGTAGCAGAATCTTCACCGAGGTTCTCGGGCCACGGGGCCTCGCTGGCGAGAAATGTCGATGCGGAACGTTAACAAGCCAAATGCCTCCTGCGGGGGCTGTGCTCAGCCTGGAGCTTAGATGCAAGRCATGCATTTACAGGTCCTGCAAAGCATCCCTCAAACTGAGGTCCAGCCCCTTCTTCCAGAAAGCCTGGGCTGCTTTGCTTAATCAGCAGGGTGGAAAGGTTGGTCTCTACCATGAAGTCGCAAAGAGAATTTTCTATGAAGAAAACTGAGAGTGAACAAGATGTTATACAAGCCATTAAAAATTTGCTTTTTGTTAGCAACAGCGTCTGGCAAGATGAATAATTTGGAAGCAAAGATCGTATTTTGAGAGAGAGCAGGAGTCCTTGATCTGAAACTAATTTGTTGTCAAAAAGAGTTAAAGGTTCTTTAGCTGAGCTTCATCTTGAGYGGTATGACACAGTGTAAATACATCTACCAATTCAGCTTTTCCACTCTGCCACACCAACTTTGTGCTACTCTGAATCACTGAAATAAGATGTAAGATGGTGTGAAACCAGTGAGGCAGGTCTGCCGGGTTTGCATGCCCGCGTAGCTCCATGTGCTCTGGCAGAGAATCGCAGAGGTGGCTCGAGTCAGCTTTGAAAAGCCCYGGAAGAGCAGAGGTCCAGGTATGCCGTGGGGTCTCACTGGTTAGTGCGTTAGGGGTTAGAGCTAAGGTCTTGTGTGCCCAGGAGTGCCAGCCCAGACCCCTAACAGTGTCCTGCATGGCAATCCTGAGCTCTCAGTTGTGGGTTTCTGTGGTGTTTCGATTATTTTCTCCATAGTTCAGCCCTGCCRTGAAGGGCCTCTTGCGCGGCAGCTCCAAGCCTTCCTGGGAAAGGCACCAAGGAATTGACGGGGGTTGGTCAGATTACTTTTTGCCAACGATTTATGTCATTATGTACCCAGCCGTATAAATAGCAGTATAACACTCAATGACTAATTCAGTGATCCGCACCTTCAGAACAAGAGTCAGTGGGAAGCCTGAAGTGAGATCTTTTCCCAGAGGATGAATATGGCCAGCAAACCTGCTGGGACCCCGGCGGTTCTGCTCCAGCCTCCCTTTTCTGAGCGCGTGCAACGCCCTGCTGTGATAGATGTGAGCATCGTAGCAGTGCAACCCGTTAAACCACTGTAAACTGCCTCTTGGGGACGTGGATGGCCACGAGGTGTCCCGCGATCCTCGGACAGATGGACGAGAGAGAAACCAGAGCTAATCCTTCAGCTGCAGTAAACGGTGCATCTCCACCGGGGTTAAAGCAGCRGCGATGCCCTGGAGATGGATAGGGCTACGCTGACTCCCATCGGTTGCAGCATCAGTTAAGTGTCAGGATTACTTTATGTTTTCTGCTGAAATTGCCTCCCTCTGCCTGCCTGGAGCCTCGATCTTTGGCTCTCGATCGGGGGAACCGAGCTGTCGTTTGTAAAGTTGCGCTGCAGCACAAGTCGTTTCTGGACTGCCTGGCGGAGAGCGCGGTGGCTGTCAAATTCCTGTGTGTGCTGAGTAAACAGGATCACGTAATAAGGACTTAATTATAAAACCTAATGGTGTAAGACTATTATGATTTGTGGAAAATTGGTCATTAACTGCAGGAGTATGAAAAACAAACATTTTTCCCTGACACTTCCACTCAGCCACGCTGAACAAACACATGCTGGAAAATTTAGAAATGTAACATATTATTTGAAGCAGTTAAACATGATGGGCTTAATCTTTTTTACCGGGCTCATTTCTAGTTGCTGAAGTGAGTTTGGCTGACGAATTCACAGCTCAGGTTGTGCCACAGTTACAGGCGTTTTTCCACAAAACACCGTTCTGACCTGTTTAGGCTGGAGGTGGCAGGTAGCGGTGGATGTTAACCTCCTGAAAAAGCAGCTTCATCAGGAGACAGGATTTAACCTTGCAAAACCTGCAGACATCCAAGACGCTAACTGGGCCGGTTTGAGATTAATTTCCCACTACTACCACTTTTTTGCCCTGTTTGAAATGAGCCAGAAAGCTTCCAAGCTGGCATTATGTTAGATTGAAACATGCTGACGCTCCCAATTAGCCTCCCAGATTCAAGTTTGCATCTGATCAAATATAGTATTAACAAGAATCAGGTCACTTTTAATTAGCTGCAGTTTACATAGTTGATTCCCCTCTTCCAGATACATCATTCCTTCTAGTATTAACCATCAAGTAGTCTTTCTCAGAGCAATTATCCCATCAAAACTGGTTGCTCTCGTGGTTAACAATTTTCATAGTAATGCGTTAATTGCCCCTGGCTTACCCACCTTCTAATCAGCAAGGTAGATATTAGTTTCTGGAAGTGATTGATTTCAAGGGACTTAGCACTTAATTACATTTTAGCAAAGTCTGTTTTGAATCCTTAGAGAAGAGAGACACTTTCTGTTTGGCTTTGAACTTATCTTGTTGAAGGGATCTAAGTAACTAAATTATTCCATTCATTCTTAAGCACGCTCATCACGAGATTGTGGCATTTTGTCACTCCTGATTCATCTTTGCCCAGGAGAGCTCACCCCAATTGTAGGGTTTGCATTAATAAGTAAGTTTGCTTTAAAAAATAATGATTGTTATATATATCTGCATGTCAGGGACRGATAGAGTGATCTCTCAAAATGTAATTTGTGTATCAATCAGTTAACTCAATGGTTTGGGATGAAATGTGCTATATAAATGCAAGAGCATAATTTATCTTCTTTCTCTCTGTGTCTCACCATAATTGCACCTTTATTGGCCACGCTCACGCACCAGAAACAAGAACTGCACGGCCGGGGCAGAACAAGCATCCGTCCAAAGCAGCATCCGTCTCTGACGGCGCTCGGCCTCGTTGCCTTCGCAGGGAGTCACAAAAACCCTCGTGCAGTCAGTGCTGGAGTAATCTGCCGCCAGACACCTTTGCCTTTTGTTTGCTCCCCAGTGATCATCCAGAGATGGGGTTAAACCCAAAAGCATGGTATTTACATTCCTTAAGTTAAAAAAGATACAAGACCATTATAATAATCCTGGAGAGTTCGTTTTCCTCCTAAATGTTGCATCCCCCTTGTGTTTTATAAACCCATGGGCGCAGCATACCCTTTGGTAGCTAATTCCGCTGCACTATATGAGCTGATTTCTTTCAGCACTTTTTGCCACTTTCTAATGGTATTGACAATTCCCATTGTGCTTGTTTTGTCACTGTGGTACCAGAAAGGATAAATAAAATTTCCCTTGGTAGTCGCTGCTGCAAGCCTAAATGCAAGTTCYTCATATATAAAATCTCGGGTGAAAACAGGAATCTTAGTTTAAATGAGAATTGATACAAGCCTTTCAGGACCCTCAGATAYGAGATACTACATTAGGGGATTAAGGAATTCCTTATGACTGCCAGGGCACGGGAACGTGGCCCCRACCTGCCTCGCTCCCGGGTCTGCAGGCTGCTCCTGCTTCTCGGGTTGGAGGTGTCCTGCAGCGCTGGCAGGGGGTGGCAGAGGTGCTGTCGTGTTCCCTGAGGCACAGATGTGTGACGAGTTGCTTGCATTAATTTTTCAATGGCAATGATCCTCCTGCAATGATCAACAGGAGCTGCTGCCTGATTCCCCTTATGTGCTTTTGAAAATCACTTTTGTTATTTTTAGAAAGACTTTAGTATTATCAGCTTGCAACTCCAAACCAAGAGATTTGCAGCTAATGGATGAATTTTTAATGATGCGAGCAGCTAGGGGGAAGGCAATGGGTGGAAGGAAACCATTACAAGCCTTTTGTTTACAACCTCTATGAATCTCCTTCCAGTCGAGGTCTCTTAGGGAAGAGGAGCGAAGTGCAGACAGATCTCTCTGTTCCTGTCGCAATTTTGCCACAGGCTTATTATTTCTTCTTAGAAGCGGGCTCATTAATCAAATGTTCTGGGAATGCATGTGATCAGTGGTATCAAAATCACTAATCTTCATTAAGAAGTAATGAAAATTCAGTCCTTGTCACAGCGTGCTAGACCTCACGTCAGAGGACGTTTTCCCCATCTTCTCCCCTCTGAGCCAAACTGCTTTAAGTAAAATTACACGGGGAAAAGGGACGAGGGGGTCGGTGCGAATAGGCTATTTTGAAAGTTAAAATGCCAAGACCCATAGAAACAAGTGTGATAAACACAGTCAGCTCAATTCTTTGCTCACTTAYTGAACCATCCAGTTCGTGTCGCTGCCGCTGGCCTCGTCACGCCGGCGCAGGGGTGATCGGCGCTGCTCCGAGCCTGTGCTGGAGGAAGAGGTACCACYGGGGCTGTGAGACTCCTGGGGCTTTACATTCCTCCTTCCTTATGGCCTTTCTCTTTATGTGTTTCAGGTGCAAAATCATTATGTTATTAGTGTAAAATCATGTCAAACTTGCATCTGTCTTAAAGCATTGTTTGCTGTACTTGCAGGAACTGGCAAGAGGCAGTAACAGAACCTGGGAGCTGGGTAGCTTAGGCTGCTTTTTTTTCCATTCATTAGAAGTAGATGGCAAGCAACGGTATTGCCATGTTTGTCAGACAAAAAAATTATGCGTTCGCAGTTTCCGGAGAGTCTGATGCTGTTCCAGCCTCGGTGGCTACCTTCGCCTGTGTTTGCTCTGGGTAAATTGCTCCAACCAGCTTTAACTGGTGGGATCAAGCAAGTAATAAGTGTAGACGAAAAGGAGGAACACAAGTGAAGCAATTCAAGGCAAAGGAAATCATCTCTATTACATGCAAAATACGTCTTTGAAAAGATTTATTTGGACAAAGGGCAGCAATGAGACTAAGTCGAGCTGYGCGCTGGTCTGAGAGCTCCTGTGCGACGTATTTTTGATGCTCTAGTGCAGGCAGCCGGCGTCCCCGCGGCTGAGCTCTGCTGCGAGCTCTTCCACGACTTGCAGCGTACGAGGTCCTGGGCAAGTCTCTAAACCTGCTTAACCCACCGCCGAGCCCCGCTGACCGCTCCCGCGTGTACCGCGCGCGGAGGGCTGCAGGGCGTCCCGGGCAGGGCGAGGCGCGGGGAGCTCCCCGGTGAAAGGCGCTTGACACGTTCAAAGCATTGCCATGGCTAACCCTCCCTCGTGCAAATGCTAACGAGGCTTTTGCTTTCATCGCCTCGCCCAAGTCGTGCCACAGTCAAGAGCTAATAGCTGATTAAACAGAATATGCCACGAAGAGGCTCATTATATGGAAAGGAAAGGTGCAATTCTTGTGGCTGTCTTCGCAGTTTGACTGCGCTGGAAAGAAGAGCTGTGGAAGGGGAGGGGCCGGAGAGGGAGTTTCTGTACTTGAAAAAGTGATAAAACTTTGATAACTTTCAAGCCAGCTCAAATGACAGACAGGCAGCTCAGACAAATGTATAAAACATCAAAAGACCCAGAATGGAAAACAGTGCCTGCGTGCTCCAAATATAGCTTGCCACTATTCATTCCTAAAGCATAAAGGAAAAACTTCTTCCTAACGTTTGTGTTACAGCCCATTTCCATGTGTGCTATGGGCCAGAACTGAAAGGATTGCAGAGAGCACTGCATCACTCCGCAAGTGCTTAAATAAAAAGAAACACACAAATTAAATATATTCATAATAAGCTGGCAGAGGATATGTTCAAGGTAGCTTGCTAAGGAGGGAAAGCACCTCCCCTCACCGCCACCAAAGCTGACATGCAGACACTTTGAAATCATGACAGAGACAGAAAGGATGTATTTGGAATTCAGTTTTTGAAGTTCATTGTCTAGGGTGCTWAATTGTTTTATTTGCATTTGCAATTTAAATTTGTCAGGGATTTTTTTATTATTACTACTATTTGGATGAGCAGGGTACAACCATTCCAGACGGCAGCACGTGTCAGGGRCAGGCTTCTAAAATGCATCGGGCTTTGCTCCTGCAGCAGTAAAACTTACCTTTTCCGGGCAGCCGGCGAAAGACGGAGCCTGGTTCTTCTSTGCTCTGAGGCACACGCTCAGTGGGAGACCTGAGTCCTGTCGACCTCGGTTACTACGGGGAAGAAAAGAAATCGGAGGAACCTGGGAATGTGCAGGCGGCTCCCCGGGCCCTTGAAGGCTGCTCGGCCGGCAGGGGCTCGCGGCCCGAGCGTTGTTCCCGAGCCCGAGAAGGGCGGGATGCGGCCGCGGCGGCGCGGGGATGAGCCCCGGGCAGCGCCGGTGGGGCGCGACGGCGGCAAGATACCGCCGGCGGGGTGATGACACGTCTGGCTTTTCTGGAATTAGCAGCTAATTCATTCCTTCYGAGCTGGGCAGTTTTTTAAAATCAGTTGTACATATCACTAGTTCATCTGGCTTTCGTTTCGGTATCGTGAAACATGAGGAGGTCTCTGGCTAAGCAAGGGGGTGTAGTGAGGGAGAAGCTCATTATTAGTTAATGTCCTCTTAATGCTAATGTTAATGTAGCTATTTAATGTCCACTCAAACTAATTATTAACTGGGTTTAATAACTTGCCATTCTGATCTCGCGAACCGGCCGGGAGTTGTTACGAGGAGCGCTCGGCTCGGGGCTCCGTTAACCGTTCGGTGCGCGAGCCTGTGGGCGATCACAGGGCCGCTGGCAGTCTCCTCTACGCTGCRGGTAAACAGCGCTCCTTTGCTCATTAATATCTGCGTAGCTCTTATTAAATCTCAATTARAGGTTTAATCAGGCTGTTTAAGACACTGCTATGTGCTCATCRTTGCCAAGTGGAATGGAGATAGGGTGTCTCAATCTTTTGCTTGGGAAGGGCAGCAGTGCGGAGAAGTAGGCGGACAGATCCAGGGGGCTGTCGGAGTCCGTTTCTGCCCCATCCTGGCAGCTGGTAAGCTGTGAAGTGCCCCTTCCCTTCCCTTCCCTTCCCTTCCCTTCCCTTCCCTTCCCTTCCCTTCCCTTCCCTTCCCTTCCCTTCCCTTCCCTTCCCGCGAGGCACGTCCCAGCCGTGGGCTGCTGGAAGGAAGAGCCTCGTCCGAAGGCTCGGGAGGGCTCCCGACCGCACCTCGGCCGGCTGCTTCCTCCAGCCAAACCATTCTTGGTTCTCTGCATGCTTTACAAAGAACTTAAGTAGGAGACAGCTTTGTTTTGCTCTCTAAAAATAAGACCATCTCATTGCAATCCAAAGCTTTTAAGTCCCGCGTTAGTCTTCGGCAGAGGTTTGRGAGAGCCGAGGTCTTTGGCCGTTCATCCCAGCAGAGACAGACTTCCCTCGGAGAGCGTTTCCAGAGGAGCACGCGCGGCGGGCAGGACTGGCCCCGCGTTTCCCGAGCGCTCGGGGCGTTTCGGAGCTGCCGTGGGAGGACCGCGGCGCTCGCTGTGTCGCGTACCCAGCCGGCACGCCGTAACGTCTGGGTTATCSTCACCGAAGCCACTACGAGCGCGTAGGAGGGAGTTAGGGAGCTTCCATCGGCGGTGCGGGGAGGAGGCGTAACGTGCGCCTAACCTCTGAGCAGAAAGCTCCTGCAGTGAGCGTGTCTCTTTCTATTGGCGTGATTGTTAAATATACAAATTATGTGAAGATAAAAAAATCATTAAAATGCAATTATTTCAGCAATATAAGTTTATAGCTATATAAGTACATTAAAAGACCAACTTTGTAGATCTTTATGTGCTTAATAAAACTGAATAATTTGCTGAAAAAAACTTTGGTGCCAGTAGCAAGAAAATTTTGTATTTCCATTGGACTTCAAGCATACTCCAGGTATATATATATTTAAAAAAAAAAAGGAGTAAAAAGTTACTTTATTTCAAACTGCTTGTCTCTACATTGGGAATGAAAAGCATCAGTCCTAGGGCACATTAAAAAGAGAATGATGGATACGTTACTTTTTCCTCATACCATGGTCTGAGGTTGCAATCGTTGCCAATGGAGAGTGCTCAACCAAAGATGAAGAAGGRGAAGGAAATGCAAACCACACGTGGGCATTTACTAATTCTCAAGTGAAACCTGCAGTAAAAGCACAGCATAACTGTTGAAAAGGGGGCGCGCTGTATTTGGTATTTTCCATCTAGCTCTGTAGTCTCACGGTGGCTGAAATGCCAAGCTGCTGCCTTCACGATTTGAAAAATGTCCATGTACTACGAACAGTAGCTCCYGGCTGCAGCCTGGGCAAACTTGAAGAAAATGGCTGGTGCTCTCATCCGAGGCTCTTGCCCCCGTCTGCTGCTCCGTGGGGAAGCCGGATGGACGTGAGCCTCTGTCCCGCCTCGTGGGATGTGGTCAAAAGGGTATTGGGCCATTGATTAACTCCAGTCCCGGGAACCTGGGACCTGACGGGTGTCTCGACCAGCGTTCCACAAGCAGACCGCGTCCAGGTGACTCCTAGAGAAGATGAACAAATGTCACCGGTAGCTAATGCCAGAGCATTCGTCTGTTACGAAGCTGCCGCGAGGCTGCCGGGAGGGAATTTTCCATCAGAAGGACTGGAGCTTACGTGGAGTTTGTGCCCAGGGAACTGCCATGCCAATAGCTGTTCACACCTCCGCGTGGCTCGGAGAGCAAGCCAAAGGGTCCACGCACTGCCCTTGGCCGATGGGGAGCCTGGGGACGCCCGTGCTCTCCTTGGAGGACCACGGGAGAGCGTGCAGATGCAGAGCACCCTGCTTCCAGCACTGCGGCAGCCACTGCTGGGCTGAAGCTGTAGAAAATGCTGCTGCTTTGGCAAAGTCCTGCAGGGCCCGTTCCCTGATGGTGCCACCGGCTCGGTGGCTCCGAGCTGGTTTTTCCTTAACCCTTGCCATAGCGCTGAGATAAATAGAAGGAGGGCGTGCGAGGTGCAAGCCAGATAGGCAGGTGTCTTAGAAGGCCTSAAAACAGCACCGTTAATGAAAAAAGTTTTTTCTCTGAGTCGTCCAAAGCAAAGGGAACAATTGGGTCAACATTAAGCTGACGAAAACATGTGATTAGTCTTAAAGCAAAAAAGCAGAACAGAGAAAGTGAAGAGATCGTAACTCTTGGTCTTCCTGAATAAGACAGAAGCATATGATAGTAAGAAGAGTACAAAAAAGATAGTTCTGTTTCTCCAAATGGCATTTTCAGGGAAGTTGTCTGCAAGATTTTATTAGCTGTTAATCATCTAGCAAACAGGCTGGCATTTCCAAGCCAGATGCAACCCAAGATAAATAAATACATGGTGGTGAAACTACAGCTTTGTGTTCGTCCTTGTATGAAAAGGCAATTAGAAAGAAGTCACATTGCTTCAGTCCATAAAACCTGCAAGTCACCATCATTAATAGAGATTATGGTGTGTTCCACGGTCGTATTTTAGGGAATAACACTTATCCTGCTATTTATTTCTGCATACAAATGTGTGTAAATAAATATATGGGTTTGTCTCTTTGCAGCCGACTCAAGGAGAAGGAGGCAAATAGAAAATGATGGAAAAATAGAGGCACATTAGTGCAGCGAGTGTTGCGAGAATCCTGGAAAACTGTAGCAGGACCTGCACTTTGCTTTTAATGGAAATTAGAATAAAAATCTGCACCTCCTCTTTGCCTTTTCAAGATGTGCTGACGCTCTGCAAAAGGAACYGTTCAGATCCCTTGCAGAAGCGTTTGTGCTAAGCAGCACTTCCCTAGCACCAGGGCTCACTTCTCATTTTAATCCTTTTTCATCTTCCTCCTCCCGGGATGAAAGGGAAGAAAAAGTTCTCTAATCAGATTCATTTGTTATGAGTAGAAGTTGCTCAGATGGGGCCCTGTTCCTCTGGAAAGTGTTTTCCTCTGCAAACGTGTGTCTCACTGTCAGTGCAGCTATTAGAAGGCCTTGTAGCACGATAGAAAACATCCACCGCAAAATCCAAATGCTCACTAAARTACTGAAAGGTGCTTAACAGTCTGCAAGCGCGTGCGTGATGGTGGCTCTTGCAGGGGCTCTTCAAGGCTCAGCTCTGGAGGTGGCTTGGCCTTCGCGGCTCGGGCAGCGCCRGGAGCGTGTTCAGCGCCGTCTCCGCGCGCCGCGTGACAGTCGCCTCGCTGCACGCCCGGAGTAGCAATATTTCTCGCGTGTCACGGAAAGGCYGGAGAAAGGCGCCTGTTTGTGCGGGCGCTTTTGTTTTGCTTTGCGCTGTCTGGGTCTTTGATACCGGGGCCCGGGCGGCGCGCGTCCTGCCGGGGCCGACCTTCCTCCAGCGCGGCCGCCGGCCCCGGAGCAGAGGTTGCCTTCGGTAGCTGGCGAGCGCCCCGTCGCCCGCGCCCGCGCTCGCCAGCCCTTGGGGCTCCGTTCAGCCCCTGCTCTCTTGTCTTAGAGCCCACTCGCGACTTAGAAACCCAAGTGGAGTCTGAGACTGAGAGCTCTCGTTTTTAATAAATTCTTGCATGGATTTTCAGGTTGGATCTACCTTTTATTCTTTTTGATCAATTGCAAGAATCCAGTTTTTTAATGATACCATGCTCAGATTTATACATTTTTTAAAAAAAGTCAGGGAAGGCTGTGAATGGATTTTGACTCTTAACAACATGTGACATTTCAGCTCTTTGTATCTCTAGGAGGAAAAGAGATGCTGAACCATATTCCCCCTGTTTTGCTGCTTGAGGGGACAGCTTGATTTTATACACAAGTATTTTGTTAAATGTACCAAAAAAGAGGCAATCCAAACCCCTTCTGTCATTTGCATCACGGTCCTGATGGCAGCCAGGGTCGTTTGTTACAGAGAGAAAAAAATCGCATTTTGAATTGGTAGCAAATACAACCATGCGTGAAAGAAAGGAGGGGGGAGATGCACAAGAAGGAGCAGCTAGAAACGCCCCTGCAGGTGCTGCYGCTGCGGAGATGCCGCCCTGCTGCGCGCTCGAACCCCGCGCGACTCCCTGGACTCGGTTGGGATCATAAGGGACGTCGCTGCAGAAGCCACAGGGAACAAGGGTCAACTAGGAACAGCCACCAGAAATGGTGTAAGAATGAAGAATTTTTATTTCCAATTTCAGAACTGTCATAAAAATAGAACAAGTTCAGACATCTGGGGGATTTAGCATAACCTTGCCGCTTACAGTGGGCAACCGAAGAGATTATTCTGTGCATCTGTATTCAGCTCGAGGTGTCAGCCTTTTTGTATTTTGGAAATACTCTGATTTTTTTTCCCAGCAGACTATTTTAACCTTCCGTACTTAGTGCATCTGAAACATCAGTCATGACTTTTCACAAGGACAACAAAAACTCTGATCATGTTTTCCCACAGTTCCTAGCAGGTTTTCATCATTCTTTGCAACCTGAATGCATGGAAACTTCTCTTTTTGGTTAGTGGATGTGTGCTCACGTACACACATACCAAACTGTGCAGAGGCTAATGCAGGTATGAAGCATTCGTGTATGAAAAAAAAAGGATCTGTATTTGTGTGGCACAGAGCGCTTGAGCAGGCATACTGAGAAAGCAGTCTGATACGGTACCAACTTTTTATGTAGCTTCACCTCTCGCTGGGAGAGGCATGCACCTCRTAAGGCTCAACAAGTCTTGGAAATACAAAGACAAAGCCTTCTTTTTCCTCCAGCAAGATGCTGCTGCTGTTTAAGGTCTATTATGTTGCCTCCGCTCACACATTGCTACCATTAGCGTTATAAATGGGCTGGGTTTACRGAGAGGAGAAGAGACCCCCAGGGTAGCAATTACTGGAACTGAATTGTCTGATGCAAAAGGCAGCGTTACCCTGGTGTAATTTGATCGTAAAATAAATTGCATTGCCCATAAACTTGCTGAACGCTGGAGTTCCCCCCGTAGTTGCTTGGAGCCAGCAGTCCCGCGGGGAGCTAGCCCGGCGCTGGCCTGCTGCGGCCACAGCAGGTTTGAGGCTCCCAGCGAAACCGTCGCAGAACATGAACAAATGAATATTCGTAATGAGATTAAGCTCATCTTTGACGTGGAGCCAATGCTAATCTTGCACAGACGGGTCCTGATGGTGTGGAAAAACGTACCTGTGCGGCTGAGTGAAAATGCTTGGGTGTCCTGCACGGCCGTCCTGCCTGTCCTGGTCCCGAGGCGCCTCCGGCCCCCRGCTGGGAAAAGGCCCCTCAAGAGCCGGGGCGGGGGCCAACGAGGCGCCGGGCCCCCGGCTGGGCTGCAGACGGGCTCTGCTCCCGGCAGCCTTGGCGCTTTCCCGCCAGCCCCTTCCACCTCCGTGAGCTGCATACCTAGCTCGGATCCCCACCTGGCAAAATAGCTGCCTCAGGCTCTGCAATTGTAGCTTTGATTACAGGTCTCCTTTTTAGCCAGGTAAACAGCAGATTTGATTACAGGTCTCCTTTCAGCTGGGTAAATAACAGGCCATCTTACCTCCCTGCAATGTGCTGCTGAAGCTGTGGTAACCTCAACAGGTTTGAACCAGGTCCGTGTTTGTCGGGGAAACCTGCAGGGAAATATAATAAAAGTGATGTTTATACATCAGGGTGTGCTAATAGTGAAGCAATGTCCTTTCTGATGGTAGGAGACATTGCTGTATTAGATTAAACTGAAATTCCGATTATTTGTGGTCATCAAAAATTCCTATACATAAAAAGAAATCTGCAATCCAGGCAGAAAGCATGTTGGGTGCTGTGCTGGATGCCGTCTTCTTCGGCTCTTGGCGTATACTGCTGTGTGTTGCTGCAGATAACATCTATGAGAATGCTAATTGCATCTTCAGTACACTGCTACACAGCCATCAGATCCTGAGGTGACAAATAGTAGGGAACAGAACAGAAAACCTGCTATAAAGCACCAGAGTTTTTAACAAATGGCTGGGTACATTTTGTCTTGGATCCATAGTATCTCTCTGAATTTTTTTCTATGCTTTCCTTAAGAATCCAAATTAGCAACCAGATTCTCATAAAAAGAGAAAAACGCGCTGTGTTTGAGTTCCTTGGGCTGAGGATTAGCACAAGCTCTGTGAACCCTGACAGCCCAGCAGACCACTTTTCTTCTCCTCCTATCTTAAAAAAGGATGTCTGCGCTCAGTTGATTAAAGAACGGGAAGAAGCTACGGCGGCAGTGGCGATGAGGAATTTGCTCTCTCAGACAAGCAACGAAGCTGCAAGTCTGACCACAAAACAGCCCCGTTTCTTGGAAGCAATGTGAAAAATCACATAATGCAGCTGCACAGAGAAAATCACAGTCCACAGAGAGATGTAAATTCAAGAGCTTGAACTTGATACCGCTTTATGGTGAGATTTTTAACTAAAACCAGTCATTGCTGAAGGGCTTTTCTGCAAGCCATGAAACAGGAGGGTCAAGAATTTGCCAGGAAAACAAATCATCATGAATAAATAAATAAATCTGAGTGAAGACAAGAGATCTAAAGCATCTGAAATTTCAATAGCACCGATCACAGGACTTCACTTTTGCGTATTTGATCTGCCAGTATAATCTTAAAATGGGAACAACCTACAAATTGAAGAATGTAGATTTGCCTAAGAAACCGTGGCATGCTTTTGCAAAGATCACACGTTTTAATAGGAATGACTATGGTATCTGTGCCTTCATTCTGTAGAGTAGGTAGAACTGCTGTAGAGAAGCTTTATTGTAAAATGTTTAAATTTTACCCCCCAAAATGCCCACTGTGTCTGTGTGTTAACTTTAATGSTCATATTAGAAAATCCATCCCAGTTCTCTCGTGTAGCCTCAGTCTAACGTTGTGCTTTTCTCAGGCAACCTGTTTTCTGTATTGGAGCCTTTTTAATGATTTTACAGCTGACTTGTCCGTGCGAGGCGAAGGCTGRATGATTGCTGCGGGTCCGGCAGTGATGGAAAGGCAGCGGTCGGCCGGCGCAGGACAGGCAATATTCACTTCAAAAAGGGAGTTCCTGCCAGGGAAGAAAAACGTTATCGGCCTGGGCAGCAGCAGAAAGCCTGTCCGCTGTCACGAAGAGGAGAAGGAGGTTTGACTGAGGAAGCAGGAAAAGGGAAGGGCAGATCAGGAGAGAAACTACGTTTCTGGAGGAGCCTTTCTGCAACTTTCGCGTCGATGCTGCTTCTTCCCCGGCTCACCTCCGCTTTCACTGCAGCGTGTCACAGCTCCTGCTACGCTCTGCCGGAGATGAAGGAGCTTCCGAACCGCTTGGACAAACTGCAGAGTGGCTCGTTTGAATGAGAATAGCAATAAATTATTAAGTTTAACATGAAGTCACATTTGCTGTGCAAGAAGGAAAGGTGAATTTGAAARGGATCTGGGTATTGTTTGCTAGATATCAGCTGCTGGAAAGGTCAGGGGTATTTTTCCTTTCTCTAAGGATTTCAAAGGGAGTTTACGGACATGGTAGGGATACAGCTGACAGCGTAATGAGACCCCCGCACCTGGCACAGTCCCGAGCTTTGCACGCAAGGTGCAGTGCAAACAGGGAGCRGTTTGCAAATTCCACCTGTGCTCAGACAACTGAGCGTGGCTCGGCCTGGTCTGAGGGCAAGCAGGAGCGATCGCTTGCCGCAGCCGCCCAACGTCCTCCAAAGCGGTGTCTCCCAGCGGAAGGAGCCCAGTCCCGCCGCTCCTCCCCCCGGCCCGTTCCCCGGCCTCCCGGGCTTTCGGCAGCGCTTGCTCTTCCCCAGACGGTGCCTTTCCTGACCGATACTGGGTATCGAACAGTATTAAATATTCTGCTTTCTATCTGACGTTTACACGCAGCTATTACTATTTCACAGACACCGAGGTGTGTCTGTGAGCTCTGTGCCTTTTTATAGAGACACCACTATATTGACCCCGAACAGGTACTGCAAACAGGATCTTTTAAAACAGTAAAAGAAGCGAAATGAAAATACTTCAAATCTCTGAAAACAGATCATGGAAAATCTTCTAAGACCTCTGTATCTTCGCTGTCTTAGACCTGTGTGTAGTGAACTCTGGCAGTGCCCACACTTAAGTTACTTGCCAGATGCCTGGTCTCAATATTCTGGAGAAAAAGAGCAATTCTGGGCGAAGGGACTAGTAACTCTAACTCCGACGCATGGACGGGATGTGCAGCAGAAGCCCCTTTAACCTGAGTATTTTTACAGTGTTTTTTGACCCAAAGGAAATCGGTGCCCAATTTTCACACCCTTTCTTCCGAGGCTGAGGAAATTCGATGTGATAACCTGCTGCCGGTTACAATCCTGACGGCAGGAAAACACCCGGGAGCAGCCGGGAGGCGGCGGTTGGCCGGGCCCGCGGAGCTGCCGCGGGGCAGGTCCGAGGGGCAGCGAGCGGCGCCGGGGCCACGTGCTGCTGCTCGGCAGGAGGAGAGCGGCTCGTGGTCCTCCACGCCGGTCTTCCGATTGGGAACGTCCCGGGCCGCTCGGTGCTCCACCGATTCTGAATTCAGGATACAGAACCGGCGGCTGCGGGCGAGCCCGCGTAGTGCTTCCTGCGAGAGGGCAGGCGACCGGGCAGGCTAGCGGGGAGCGGAGCGCCGTCGGAGCTGCCTTCCGCTGCGCCGGATTTGCCACGCTCCTGGCAGCCGCGGGGCCTCCCGCTGCTCCCGCAGCTCGAGCGGCACCGGCGCGTTCCTGGATCTGGCGACGGCTCCTGGCGCCGGCGCGAGGGAGCGGGAGCACGTCCGTGAGACCTGCCGCGGGTACCGGCATGGCGCCGCGCTAAGGAGGAAGCCTCGGTTGTGGTGGCCTCGATACACGAGCGCAACCTTTCTGTCCAAGCGTCTTTTCACTGTTAACAAGAACAGTTGTCTCCTGAGTTGCTAAAAATAATACAAGAAAAATAGTGTAGGGTTTTTCCCAAAGAACCTTGMTTCTTACCAGTGCCAACGTTTTTTCCCAAAGTTTGTTGGTGTTTTTAGAAGCTCCAATAAATCAAAAGCCAAGAAAGAGGAGCTGGCTGCTGCTTCCCCTCATCSCAGCTGCAGGGAGGCGCGTTTTCGGCGTGCGGAGGGAAAGGGCCGAGGCACGCGAGGGAAGCCCAGCCGATGAGCAGAAGCTGTTCGGCCCCATTCGCAGCTCGAGGGAGAGCGGCGAGTGTGTCACGGCGAGCAGAAGGCAGCCCAGAAAGAGCAGAGAAGCCCGGAAATACCGCGCTTTGCTCCAGGGAGAGCAGCTCRACTGGCACCGAATGCTTTGCAAATATTCGGTGCTTGCAGTCGCCACACCACGCAGGATGCAGGACGGCGCTGGTCTGCAGTCACAGCAGCACCTGATCTCTCAGGACTCTTCCCAGCGCAGTTTTTCCTGAATTTCCTGTGATTGTGAGGCCATATTGCAGCAAGGGATGGGATGAATCTGAGATGCAGCAAGAAAAATGTCCAAAGCCTCTTCTAGTAGGCAACAATCTCCGAAGGGCAGAAGTGGAGATCTCTTTGCCTGGAGCCCTGGAAGTAGGCTGAAAAAAATTACTGGAAAATACTGGAGAATGTGCTGTAGGGAAAGTAGCAAGGCACGAGGTAGTCTGCGCGGAACCTAATTGGCATTTCTGTCTGTGCCTTCTCTAATCCTGTTTGCTCTGAGCCCGCAAAACGCCCCGCAGGTCAGAGATTTGCTTCTTTCTTTCTCCACATCTCATTAAAACTAGTCTTGGGCTTCTGAAGAGAAAAAGACATACCAACTCTTCCAAAAAATTTAAAAGCAAGAGATGAAAAGCCTTTTATTGGAAATGCAATTGTGCTTGTGGTTAGTTTTTTGCMAAATTAAGCAAAGAGACAATATTTTTCTCTAAATATGTTCTGTCTTGTGAAAAACAGATGAAAAAATATGTTTTCTGCTGCCTTATTTATTGTTCCTGATTTTCAGCAGTCTCTGAGATAATGAATTATGTAGAAGATGMATAGCAAATGAATTTGGTGGCAGATTTTAACACAGACAGAGTATTCTCAGTGCCTTAACTTCCAGCTCCATCAGTCTGGAGGAACTCCCCTGGCAGTTCTCTCTCCTCCAAAGAGCATTTCACTGGTGAATTCAGCAGCCCTTTGGAAACCTGTTAAAATTCAGTAGGCAAAGGAGGATAACCTCTGAGTTTCCCTTCAGAGACAGAGACGTTTATAGCCCTAGCTCTAAGGGGAATGGAGATCTTAGTGCGCACCAGTGGGAACTGTTCCGAGTAGACTCCGATGTGCAGTCAGGTCACGTATTCCACCTGTATCTAGAACCAGRAGCTCCAGATCTTCCTTGGCATACATTATTTCACCTGGTGTCACTGTGAATCTTAGCTCCATCGGCAAGTCAAGCTTCCTTTGCAACCTTTGCAGGAGAAGACATCACTGGGAAGGGCAGATATCTGTAACCTGCTGGTGCTAAGCGGACTTTCAAGCTCAAGGTGCAGCAACCCGTTGTGGGTGCGTATGCTGCCGTGGCCAGTTTGGGGGTACATCCATTTCACATGTACAAACAAGCCAAATACAACCTCTGGTATAAATCTAAAAAGCAAGGGCATAAATTCTTACCTAAAAATGAATTCTCATTCTGACTTATCCTTGAAGCTGCAGGGACTTTCTCAGCTTGTGACCACATCTCAGGATGGCTGACATTTTTTAAATGTCTTATTATTTGTAAAACCCGAAGTGCTACCATTTTTTTTAAAAAACACATTGAAGCTTCCATTTGTGTGTTAGGGGATAAGAGAAAGGTTTTATTGCTTGCATTATTTATGAATGGTATAATTTCAGAACGTCTCTGTTAAAATCAGGTTCCAACTGGAAAATAATATTAACCAAGACAAGTGTGCATATTTGTTTCATAAATCCRTAAAACTTGATTAACAATGATGCTCATAATGTTTATTTCATCATTAAAAGACTTCCTGTAACTGTACCACAGTGCTGCACTGGATGTGTCGATGCACTGAAATGCTGCACTGCAAAGCTGCTTGCTTGACACTGCRATCTGCGGTACAGCAGGGTATGCTTTAATTAGGGGTTGCTTTTGTTTTTTAATTATTATTATTGTCTTTGTCTATGAATTTTTGAGCTGATTAGCAATACAAGAGAGTGAAACTCTACTGTATTCTGCCAACGCAGCTGTTAGCTCCTGAAGCCATGACTAAAACCCTTGTGTTTACTTACCTCTCTTAAGGCTTTCGTATTGGATCTGCCACTGTTACATCTAGATGCTTTCTGGGAATGCTTTCTAACAAGCCGTCACCCCCTTTCTCSACCAGATTCGGGTGATTCAGGTGTGCTCTGGGGTGCGTTGCTTTGAAGGGCAGCAACGGACAGCGCACTGGGCAGTGCAACGATGAGAAAATACAGTTTTCTGTCAGTTTGCCCACACTGTTTGGTAACACAGACTAAGTTCCAACAGTAAAGGGCAGATGAGGACATTTCCTTGGGTACAGCTAGTGAGCTGCCAGCCCCCTTTGGGTCTGTGTTCTGTGCTGAGCGGTGGTAATGTATTTCTCTGAGAGCAGAATTTGTCAGTCGGGAGGGGGGATAGCAGCTGTAAGACCTCAAAGTTCCTGAGAGCCCGTGCGAGAGAGGGCAGCAGATGTTCTCGGGTTATAAAACCCTTCYCTCTAGAGTCCTTGAAGCTAAACTGGGTCTCACTTTGGTAGCGTTTAGTGGAATCGCTGCACGATGGTGGGGAAGAGGCAGAGGAGAAGGAAGACTCCGGGCTGAATGCAGGTAGAGACCACTCAGGGAAAGAAAGAAAATATTTTCTGTAAGAAAAATGAAAGGATATCAGGAAGTTCCTATGCAGCTCTTTCCTGGTGGAGCRGCAAGCGTCTGCCTTGCAGGGACTCTCCATATGGCTCCCCAACATGGTGATGCAGAGAATTTTCTGCTGAAAGAAGAAATAAGCCCCGGAGGTGAAAACTTCAAAGGGGCTGAACTCCGAGTCAAGCAAGAGCCTTATGCACGTCCAGGAGCGGAGAAGAGCAAGTGCTGATAAAGCACTTCAAAACCCGCCAAGCCTGTGATCAGGTTTCTGCTGCCACTGCGCTGCGGCGGGCGACGCGTCTTTGGGCAGCTCTATGGACACGAGCACCAGTGGGGCCCGAACGCGCATCCAGCCCTKCGAAACTGCACAAGTCTTCACGGGAAAGAGCTGAGGGAGATGCGAGGAGCAGCGGCCCGGGCGCCGCGGTGCTGGGCAGCCCAGGGGAAACGCCGGGGAGGCGGCTCAGATCCCCCAAACCTCGGCAGACGCAGATGCTGAGCAGCAACTCCCCGGAAACTGCCCGTTCTGCTGGTACTTCTCCCCTTGGAAAAGCTGGATAGCTGTTTTGCTGGCACATGGAAGAACTAGGAGTTTTCCTGCTGCAAGCCGTAGCGAGCAGGCTTCCTTCAGTTTGTGAATAATTTAGAATACAAGCCTTTGATTAATTTCGTGAGAAAAAGGAAACAAAGTTAGCTATAACTATAGGCCATTCAAAGTATGGATTGCCAGCAAAAATGTGCAAAGTGCTGTCATGAGAGGATTAATTACATAGATTAAATATTTTATAAGTTAAATAATGTGTATTTTTTGGAGACAAAATGGAATGTCATTTTTTCCCCCAAGACAGGGAAAGTAACTGTATTCACTTCCATTTAGCCCACAGAGCAACACAGACTCCAGTGACAGAGGAGGATGGATCAGGGCTGTAATTCCCATCTGGCACTGAAATCTATATTCTGAGCAGCATTTCATCTTCTCCTGAGAGTGCAGCCCCACGCTTTGAAGGCTCTGTCAGTTATGAGGTTCTTTGGGGGGAGAAGAAAAGGGTCTGGACAATTATTATTCTGTCTATTATATTCTTCCAAGATCTAGAAGGAAAATGGACTGCAGAGGGTGATTTAATTATTTAATTGTTGCAGAAAACATTGCCAGGTTGTTTGGCTTGGACACTAGAAATTACTCTCTGCAAAAGAGCAAATTTTTGGTAGCAAGGGAGAAACCATGCAAAAAAAATGGCTAGAGCAAGTGAAGGGGGTTAACGCCTTGCCCGGGAGGGAGASGTTTCACAGCTGCTGCCGCTGGTCCTCCAGGTGGGCTTCAAGAGGCTGCAGGAGGTGCAGGTGYGGGCAGGGGGGGCTTGCTGGTGTTCACCTGCTTCTCCAGGTAGGGCAGAAATGTGGTGGCGTGGGTCCCTCTTGGGGAGGTTTTGTGGGAGAAGGGGGGAATTGCTGCCTGGTGAGCTTGTGAGCAAGTGTCTTCCTTCTCCATCCTGGTTTTCGAGGGAGGTTTACCCGTGCGGCGTGTCAGGGAGCTGGTGTGTGTGAGCTGTGCTCAGTCTGCTGCCTCTGGTTTGCGCTGCTTGGCTCCTGCCTGAAGCAGCTCGGGTTAGTGCTGTGGGGCATGGGGGCACGGTGGGGCACGGTGGGGCATGCAGGCACGGTGGGGCTCAGTGGGGCACCATGGGGCGCGGGGGCACAGTGGGGCACCATGGGGCGCGGGGGCACAGTGGGGCTCGGTGGGGC
>NW_028186359.1:779949-814892 GCF_003343005.1 Rhea americana | reverse complement strand
GGTGGGGCTCTCCGCATGCCTTGGGGGAGGAGGGGGCCTGCACCAGCACAGGGACGTCCAGGCCTTCAGCAGCCATCCGGCGCGGGGGGACCTGTCCCGGGGAGGCGCCGGGGGCTGCTCCGGAGGCGCCGCGCGCCCCGCCGGGGCAGTGCCCCCGCCCCGCAGCCGGCCCCAGCTGATCCGCAAAATCCCGCGGTGCAGTGTGCGGGGCGGCTGGCGGGGATCCCGGCTTCTGCGGCTCTCTTCCGTCGCGTGTTAATGTTATTAAGGGTCGGAGGATAGTCACGCTCCGCTGGGGCTGCCGTCTACTTCAATTTTTGATTCTAGCCTACTTCACCCCAAACTGCGCATTAATCTCTGTGGCTGGTATTTATGGCTTGGTTCATCTCTAGAACGCCTGATGGCTATTATGTTTGCTTTTTGTCAGAAGTGTTTTATTTCTTCACGACTTAAAAAAAGAAAAAAAAATGAAGAACCGCACACACATTCCTGTGTAATCCTATTTGATGTTGACACGCATCCCAATAAAGGCGTAAAGAAAATAACTCTTGCAAGGTGAAAGAAACACAAAACCTAATAACGAGCGTGAGCAAAGGTGTGCTCAGCTGCCTGGTGCTCTGTGTTCGTCCGCGGTTTCTTCTATTCCAAACTGAACCACGTCAGCTGCTGCAAATATTCCTGTGAGCCTTTCATTGTTAAGTGTTTTTTGTATGAATTTTTAGCTGTAACTTACACGTATGCTCTTAAGTTTTGAAACAAGCAGTTAGACTTGGCCTCAATGTGAGGGAACATGATTATTCCAATTCTTTTTTTTTTTTTTTTTTTTTTTTTTAATGATACACCAGCAGTTCTGATGAAGCAGCCAGGAATTTAATTTACACTTCTGTGCTACTAGATATCAAGTCCAGTAGGTGGGCTTCTCGGACATTTTCTCGGCTATAAATGGGTGCGCACCGTGGGCCTGTTTCAGCACGACTTTCGTGCTAGGTCAGTTCATCCGCGCCGCGTTTGTCCCCTGCCCAGCGCTCTCCCACGGATAGCCATCGCCCGCCCGTTTGCGGGACAGGGAGGTTCGTGCGCACGTGTAATAYGCCTGGCACTTCAGTAATCTCTCAGTCCTTGTCCCAATTGCACCRCTCTGCTTCAAAAAAGAACTTAATTATAATTTCTTAAGGCAAATTGTCTCTTATTTTATTGACTGAGTAAAAAGGAACTGTTTTATTAAACCTTAGTCTTGAATGTTTCTGTTCCTTACAAATATCCTATTACATGCTCGGGGCCACCCACACGCTTCGCTGCTTTTACATTTGCCCTGCAGTCTTTCATGCCAGTTGACTTTTCATTTTCAAATCCCGTTTCACATTAAACACAGACCCACACACTCTGTCCCATTTTTCTTTGAAATAAATCATAAGTCCGTGCCAGAAATGACTTAAGGTGTTCTTCAGAATTTGTAAACAGCATTAAAGGCTTGTGGGAAATGTCACAAAGTGTAGGTCTGATTTTATTAATATTATTATTATTAAGTAGTTTCTCAGCTTCAATTTATACGTTTCAGTGTATAAGCTGACAGCTTTTTTTTTTTCTTTTTCCCACTTGTGGTGGAATTTGAACGACTGTTGGTCACTGAGCATACTTCATGTCCAAAATGAGGACTCCTAAAAGCACGTGTGGAGACCTGCAAATCAACAAACGCAGAGGATCTTGGAGGCCGTGCAGGCTGATGCAAAGAATGTCTTTTGTTGCTTATTCTATTAACATTTCTGTTGATAAAGAGATTTTTTAAAATGCAGTTTCTTCAGCTTTGGCTGCAAAGCTGCTGGGCATTAAAGCAGCCTCCAGGAAAGCACAAAGCCCTTCCCAGCTCTGCATACCCCTGCTCTGGGCAGAGGAAATTCCTCCCCTTGTGAAAGGGGCAGCTGCAGTTGGTGTTTTTTACAGCCAAGCAACTGATCTGCAGGAAGAGGCAGGAGGTTCAGCAGCCCAGAGGCTCAGGTACCATCTCGTCCCTCTGATTTATCGTTCTCTTCCTCTGGTCCTGGCTTTCAGACTTGGCTCTGCTGGGCAGTTTTGGTTCTGCTTTCCTTCTAGCTGGGGCACTAAGGACCAAAAACCTCGTGGGTCCACCTCATCCTCTTTCTCTGCTTGCTTCCCACTGACTAGAGGTGCCACACATCTCAGCAGACTCTTAYGCTACTTGCTGCTCAACCAAACATTGGGGATTTGGCTGCTTTAAAGTATAATGTACTGGTTCCAACACATGTTAAAAATGTTCCCCTACGTTTTTGTGTTTGCTGGACTCGTGCCCTTAATGCTACAGGTGACTGTTCCCATCACAGAGCAAGAAGCAGACAGCATGATAAAACACAGTAGCTGGAAGTGACTTTTTTTTTTTTTAATCTCAAAGGAAAAGATGTGCTTCATATGCTGCTCTTGAGTATTGCTCCTATGAATTAAGAAAACACTGCTTGGCACAAAGGAATTATACACCTACAGAGCTACGGGAGGCTGCATCTCAGTGGGTTTTCTATAAATCTCAAGGCAATGGTCAGAGGAGATGTAAATTTTGGAGGACCCTTTCTGATTGCATTAATTTTGCCTGAGAGGAGAGACAGTCCCAGCTAGTGTTGGTAATGTCCTGAAATTCAGTTTGCAGGGTCCATGAAGGCTGAACAAATTTACTTCAGCAAGCTGAGATCTACTGGGTCGTTTCCAACACGCAGGTCCTGGGACTGGGGTGATGCAAGGCTCTCACTACCTCCCCACCCCCCCAAAAAGAAAAAAAAAAAGCCATGGATGCTCTCAGGACCTCACAAACACTTTTTAGGTCAAGGTAACACTTCCATGATGAGCACTTGTGCTAAAACTTGCTTTTTCTCACTGCCCGTTTCCACATCTTCTGAGTCTAAACTTCTAAAATACCATTCTTTTCTAAAAGATGATGTTTCACCTGTTCAACCGTTTTTCAGGTGTGTTTGTGTWCAATGAAGGCAAAATAACAACAAGGCACTTTTTTTTTATGAAAAACACTGAAAAATGTTCAGCCTTCTGTAAAGAAATGTATGGTTTTCAACTGCAGTTGTGACTTATCAACTTTCTTTCTGTGGCTCTGCAAAGGAATGATCCTTTGAGACATCTGCACTGTCACTAGATGAAGCACTGATTGCAGAGGTCCATGAGCTGCCAGCTAGGAGATGTCTGTGTAGGTTTTAGCACACTTCCCGTGGTCTCTAGGCCTGTGATCTTGTTTTTCCTAGGGCGTCAGCTGGAACCCAGCTATTACTATAATTAGTGTTGTTAATGGAGAAGCACAGGATTTTGCAGCTGTACTGCACGYAGTTTCCACCCAGCTAGCTCTCCAGTTCTAGTGCTGCCTTGCACCAGCTGCTTAGAAGAAGGTGTAAGAGATACTAAGTAGGCAATTTGGGGATCACAAAGATGTACTTCCCATTGAAGCATGTTGGACATAAAAATGGAACAGCTTTTAAATAAAATTTCTTCCACCAGCCTTGCAGGGCCCAAAAMACAGGAACAGAAACTCCCAGTACTTTACTGTAGCGAGGAGGAGAAAGACTGTGAAGTAAGGAGCAGAAAATGCAGATAGAGAGATCTTGGTGCCCCAAGAGCAATACAAGGAAATTGTCAGCATAGGAAAGGATGCAGCAAGCATGGCTTTGCGCCTGGGATTCGATTAAATCTAGTCTGTAGGAGCTTTCCTTGAGCCTTGTGGCCAGGTCCTTCACATAGTGGCCATAGTCTTGTTAAGAGTGTCTTAGAAGGGTAGAGAAAAGTCAGCAGAAAGTCTAACTTTCTGCAAATTTATTTTTTATTCATTAAAAATAATGCAGATACCCCACAAGAGAGGTCATATGTCTAGTGATCTCTTAACAACTTTGCACTGTGACAGTTTCTTGGCTGCAGCTTGAAATTAGATGAAGCTGGAGAGAAGATCCTGGCCATCAAGCTCTGCCTATGGGCCATGACATTTTTCTGACTTTGCACTAGTATCAATGGGGACTTCGTTAGTTGCAGATATATCCAAAACATTGTCAGCAGCTTTTGTTCAGTGCAACTTCAGGCAAGGTGTGAGAAGACAGAAGACAACAAATGGCCGTTTCTTTATTGCTTCTCAACAGCTTTGCTCAACAAGTTGTGTTTAAAAACAGCAGCAAATCTCAAAGGGRCCTGTTATTCACAGGGTTCTGCGGATTTTCACCCCTTTGCTCCCCTACTACGTACACGAGGACCACATCTCCAGTCTATGTTCCGGCTATTCAAAGCAGCTGTGGTCAAAACAAAAACCTGAACTGCACCTCAGGGAAGAGAAATGCAAAGCATTTCTCAGCTTAGCAATTAYATCTTTAACAAGCTTTCTGAAGGGCATCTTTTATTATACTGCAGGTGTCAATTCTGATAGCTTGCTTAGTGAAAAAAAGAATTTCGTGGCGGGGAGGTGTGAGGCACTGCCATTTCTTTTCTATTTCTCCTAGAAAGGATYGTACTATCAGTGTGGAACTATTAAGGCAAATATTAAAGCAATGTTTCAAGTTGTTTATTGGGGAAAGAAGATTTCTCCAGAGTATTATTTCTGCATTTACTTTGAGAAGATTTTGAYCTGCTGTGTAGCTAGCTGTTGGGCAGCTGCTGCTCTGCGTTCCCGATGTATTTTGACAGGAGCCATCTGCTTGCACGTGGCTGCACAGTGCGGGGCACGCCGGCTGTCCTGTCGGGTGCTGCGGTGGGACCCCGTAACGCAAGCGAACAGGCTGCGCTGACGAACGGTCGGAGCGTGCACCTTCGCAACCAGGGCTAGGCTTTCACRGGAGGGGAAATCACTGAGGACTTCTGCATATCTACTCGCTTTCTTGCCTTTCCCGGAGGGAAGCGGAGCTCGGATCTGGCTGCTGCAGGGATGCTCTCCCTCGTGCCCTGCGGAAGGACTGTCTGCGGTGAGATGCTGCCCGAACTTCTGGAAATGTGCTCCTTCGGAGAGTCTCACGGGTCAGCTGTTGGGGAAAATACCTCGTGTCAGCTCTGCTCTGCAAGGAGCATCTTGGTGGACGCACAGTCGTGTTTCGAGTGTAGCACGCTCCGTAAGGAGGAGCACGTGAGGCGTAGGCACGCGGCATCGCTGCTTAGAGCAGTTCTCGGGAGAGAACCCGCATAAATAAGCGTTACACAGAAATCAAGCGAGGATGGTAAGAGAAGTGCCGAAATACTGCCCCAGGGCTCGGAGGCTTGTGGGGAGGGACGGGCTTTGCTCCACGCCCGGGGGGACGGTGATCCAGCGAGTGGATTGCGGCGGGAGGCGGGAAGGAAAGGGGAGGGAAGGGAGCTGAGCCGCCGCGCTTGCTCGCTGCCCCGCCTGGGAAGGCGTCTGTATTCTTGAAGAGCTTGTTGTTAGCAACTGCRCTACCGCAGCACCTGAGGCTTTGAAATAAAGCCGGGCTCTGCAGTGCTAAATGTTGTGTAAACACAGCGTGGCTGCGTGTTACCAACTGATGTGCCAGCCCCGCAGGGAAGCGTGCCCCGTGCAGGGTAGCTCTGCTGCCGCTGTGCTAAGGACGCTCACGAAAGCGCAGGCGTTGCAAGCGTTTTGGCTGCCGTACCCTGGCTTGCGGTTCGACGTGCAGCTGAACCAGTGCGAACGATGAGCGAGGCCAAACGGGAGCTCTTGGTCAGCCTGACCTCTCCCCTCCGCAGCTCGCCTCTCGGGAGCAGGCCGGCACGAAGCGGCTGGGCTGGCACTAGTCAGGCTGTGCCTGCCCCGTAGGYGGAGAGCAGAGCTGCCCGTCTGCCTAGGAGTCGTCAGGAGTACCAAATTCAGTGCACAAGCAGCAGAGGAAAGCAGAAGCAGGGTGCTCTTGGAATAAATGACAATGAGTGAAATGAGCTTTGGCTGACTTCTGTTGTTGATGTATTCCCCAGGTGCAAACRGCTTTTCTGAAGCACACCGGTTACAAACAGAGGGTAAGCTAGGAGTACGTTAAATGAGTCTGTTTTGGATGTGTGTATGTGATTCCCAGCTGATCGATTACCTGCGGTGCTAGACAGTCGGAGACATGCGTTATTTGTGAGCTCCTCTACGGGCTGAACCCAAGATCCCGCCGCAGATCAAGTTCAAAGTCAAACCAAGCACTTTCCTCATAGCAAGAAGTGAGGGCTACAGTCAGCCCCAGATACCTGCTTCTTTACAGCTGCAATGGCAATTAGAGCATCTGGAGCAACCTGAATGGAAACAGTTTGCTGGGATGTGGGTACTGGCTCTGCTGCAGCCTGTGCAATGCTTGCAGGGGTTGGTTCACCCTGCAGGGCTGCTCAGCCCCTGCTGGCTTTGGTTGCGTGGGGTTCCCTCTCTGTTCAGAGCACTGGTTGTTGCTCTGCAAGACCATGTCCATCCGGCTCAAACTGTTCTACATGGAACAGAATGCTTAAACAGAAAAGCAAGGGCCTCCAGTTCCTAAATTTGTGCAGAAAAATCCATCCCTTCTCACACCCGACCATCTGCACTATTCTCCTCGTCTTCCGCTAGTCRGGCTTTGTCAATGAATTCTCATGCACAAATTAATTGACATGCTGTCCCTTGTTTTCTGTCTGCTCCCAAGATGAGCTTAATGCTGAAGCTGCCTCATATGGAGCTGCTTCCCAAATCTTGTTTTTTTTTCAATTTATCTGCTCTTGGCAAAGCCAGCAAGTTTTTCTGAGAGTTCAGAAAAATATCCCATCCTTCGCTCCGTCCCCTTGAGGCCTAGGTATTCCTGCCTGTATATGCACACTTCTCACCACTTCTTCAGCATCTTTTTTGCTGCTGCTTTAGTCTCTGCTACTGGTTGCTGCTTGAACTAACTATCTGCACTTCCCAAACGGCTCTTTAGGTGAAAAGTGACTTCAGGAATCATTTTACATGCATCCAACTCCTTGTTTCTTTTTCTCAAAAAWTTTGCATCTCCCATAGCTCAAATTTATTTGGCATTTCATGTTCAACAATACGTACAGGAGCAATGTAGATTCCTGAAATGAAAAAATAAACATGCAGGCATAAGGGAGAAGTAGGAGAGTGTAAAGATGTGCAGTTTGGTTAGAGCACAGACTAAGGAGACATAAATGCCAGCAATGATCTGAAAGATGTAAGCACCAAAGAGGAAAAAAGAGGCCAGAGTACCCAAGAAAGCAAAATGTTTCAGTGATGAATTGGTTTCTCTATCTGCTCATTCTGARTGAATGGACCACAACTAGGCTTTGCTGTAATAATTGCACAGGCGACGGACCCAATTCCATCAATGATGTCTTTGACTCTTTCATGGAAAGAAACCGTCAGCAATAGAAGGCTTTTTTTTCTCCGAGGAAGTATTGGGAGATCTCTTCTGGGCTTCTTAAGACAGGAGTTTCTGTTCAGCATGCTCCTAGAGACCATCTATGAGTGGATTCCTGCACAATATGCTGCTTCTCAGATGGGTTCCCGTTGCTGATGTCCCTGCTTCTAGGGCATGTCACAGGGGCAGAAGGAAGGAGTGAGGGTGGTTTTACTTTTGGCTTCCAGCGAAGCGGTCTTCAGAGCCTCATGCTGTCCAGCCAGAAGGGTGCTTGCATTGACATGGTGCCGCGCTTGCAGGACAGGGTTAAGCGCAGGGTGCTGACAGAAGTCAGAGCAGACTTTCGCACTTATTTTAACTCTAGGCAATGTCCTGTGCTTCCCTGACTAGTGGCACTGCTGCTCCATCTGTCCTGCCTTCTCTGCTTACTACTCCTTCTGCTGGCTTGATTTTCTTTTTCATTAGGCATCGTCGTAGGCTTCTACTACTGTAAAGGGGCTCAGTGCTAATGGCAAGTCCCTTCCATTAATACCTAATGAGCCAAATTCCTGGAGATGGCTCTGAAGTCTCCACAACCAACACAAGCCAAGCTGTCCCCAAGSGTGGCAGGAGCAAGTGCCAATGCACGGTGGCATTTTGCAACGTTGTTTTCTGTAGGTGTTTTACTTTAAAATGAAGTGCCAAAGAATAAAGTTTGTATGTTACGTAAGTGTTGACAAACCRAATGGTTTTAATTGATCTCCCTGGCAGCCGGTACAACCGCCTGCTGTCCTCCTGGCAGCTGCAACAGCTCCGTGCCCGTGGCAGGGGTCAGCAGGTGCTGCTGGGCAGGGAGACGTGGTGGCATTGATGGCAATGTGATAGGGAGTCCCAGCAGGAGAGGTGACTTTYGCGTGCTCTCTCCAGCTGCCCGTTTAATCCTATTTTGATTGGCACCTACTCTTCAGCAGAGCAGCCTGATTGACTCGAGCGGGCACAGAGCCATCGGAGCAGATGGGCACGGCTGCAGCTACCCAGTGGACCATGCACAGATCCTCAATTGCACCGTTTAGTCCAAGAGCGCAGACAGAGCCAACCTCCTTGAAGCAGGAGCCTCCAACAGAAGGAGATGCTTGTGGAGAGGGACTTGTTACTCAGTAGTGCTTGCCTGGAGGAATGGTTTAAAGAAATTTGTAGCAGTGCATCTTTACTCTCTGTGTGACATTAGGAATACGTGAAGGTCTTGTAAATAGTACTTCGTTCCAAATAACCATGTTTGTTATTTGTGAACATAATTATACCTGGCTGTAGATACTCACTGCTCCRTTTCCACTGGTCTTTGTGCTAGAAGATGCAGAGCCTCGTGGGCTGACAGCTTTAGCAAGGCTGCGCGCCAGCTCCTGTCCACTATGGCTGGGCAACCGGGAGTGCATCCCGCTGCTGCGTTCCCACTCCCTGCGCTCATCCACACGCGGATGTCAGCCGTGGATGGAGGAGCTCGAGCTTGGAGGCTCCGCGGGGCACGTGCACCCGTCCGGGGCTGCTGGCTCGCTCCCCGGAGCTGCAGTTCCCATCCGGGGGCCACAGCGTCTCCAGCCAACACGGGCAACTGCTCAGGCGGGGAAGAAGGTGGGTTTTGTGCCACTGTAAGCACACTAACAGATGGAGAAATATTCTTCACTTTTACCTCAAATTTCTGACCGTAAGATGAGTTTCTGCTATCAGGAAATAAAGACCTTTTTTGATTGCTCTTTTGCAAAACGAGGCATATTTCTGCCCATGACAGATTTGCTGTTGCTGGGCAGTGCTGTGCTAGCCCTAAACAGGGGRCTGCTCCGTTGTCTAAGTGGCACTTGGTGGCCTAGGTTAGATATGATTTCAAGGCATTTACATCCTGCATCCCTACAGAGGAGCAAATCAGGTCTCCATGTGAGCAAAAATGGAAGAAACAATCCACTGGTGCCCATGTTCCCTTTGCACATTATGCAATTACATGGGAATTAATTTTAAAATGTGCCTTATCTTATTTGTGACTTCAGTCTCCCTTGGGRTAAAAGAAATCATGTTCAAACCAATTACTATTCATCCAGGAATTGCTCTACCAGTTTCTTTCCCTGTGAATATTACTGGTTAAGTAACAGAGACAGACTGCAAATGCTCAGGGTAAGGTGACAGACTTTGACATTTAGGTCTGATTTGTGTAGAGTGCATGATTTACATTAAAATTATAATTGTATTCATGTTCTTGGGCAGTACTTGATGATAAACTCCTCAGTCTTTTCTCTCCAATACCCATCCCTTACTCGCCTCCTTTGAACARCGCGGATGAATGTGCTGCCCCTCTCRACTGCTCCTCTTGCAGGCTCCAGTRTCTCTTGGTGTACATGGGATTTATTTTTAATCAGATGTGCTATTTCAGATCACTTTATTTTCTGAGCCCGTATAACTGACAGACGTACTGTCTGTCTCCCACAGATCAGGATTCATGGTTGTGCTGTGAAATGTTTGCTTTTAGTACACTMGTAAAAACACGGGACAAGTCAGAGTGGAGCTGTCCTGGGGTTGAGCTAATCAATAAATCATGGCTTACAGGACTGCTGCTTCCACTGCTGATCTTCATGCAGTGGGGTTTCTTGTCCGGATATATTGTTTTCCCCTTTCTCTGTAGCAGAACGTAGAGTATTAAACAAAAAGCTTTTGTAGATTGAATGCAGATTATATTTATACTGGATCAGTGAGGAGAAACTTTTCTCCTTAAATCATATTACTTCGATAAATGTACTAATCCCAGGAGCAGCARGATTCATAACAGACAGTTTATGCCTGCAGTAGATCTGCAGCCGCCCTCTGCTATTGCATTAACGTGATGTATGGTGATGGGTGATGTAGCGCGCGCTGGTTCTTCTGCCTCTGCAGTAAACCAGCCGCAGACGAGCGGACGAGCTGGCGAGCTCGCGGGGCCGGGAGCCGTGCGGCGAACCCCCCCGCCCGACCTGCGCGCGAAGGGCTGCAAGCCAGACCCCGGGGCGCCGTTCCCGGAGCCGCGCCGTCCTCTTCCTCCCGCACAGTCCGGAGCCGCTCGGCTGCAGCGAGAGACACGAGCRGGATAAACATGTCCACTTCAAACAGCAAAATCCAGTGCACGGAGACGAAGGCCAAATGCAGAGCCCCCAGCCGCCGGTGCCGCCGTGTTTTCCTGCTTGTTTCTCTTTGTTTTATCAAGGGAAATTTATGAGATGTCAGAGCCTGTTAATGATGTTGGTGTTGGAGGAGCAACAAGCACCCTGGGCTGAAAGTCTCGAAAAATAAAAATAATAAAGGAGCGGTGGAGCTGGTCGCCCGAGGCCAAACTCGTCCCGCGATGGTGGGGCTGCGCCCGCGCGGGGCCGGGCRCGTCGCTTGGCGCGGACGGGGATGTCCAGCTTCACCCGCTCCCCTCCCCGGCGCTCTGAGGACGGTGCCTGGCGTTACGTGTAATTAATGGYGCGTTGGGCAATTAGGAGGCGCGTGAGCTAACCAGAGGAAGGGAGGCGTGCGAGGGAAGCCGTTTCCTTCCGAGCGCGTTTCGGGTCTTGGATCTGCACGTTATGGTAGACGTTAGCCGAAAGCGGCTAATAGGATGACCGTGTGAAGAAGAAGGCAAATATATTCGTTATTGCGTTATGGCCATAGTGTTTGGAAGCGCAACGCTACAGYTCTGGGATATAGGTTTCATTCCAATAAATAAAACTTGAGATCTTGCAGTCTAGCAAATTATTCTGCATAAGGCACACAAAGTTTCCCTCCTATTTATTTAGCCACTGTTAGTCAGACCATCGCGATTCTTAAAATGGATATATTGAGGTCTGTGATGTRAGTGGGAAAATAAATGAATATAAGTCTTGTTGTGCTTCTTAATAACAAATTTCCAGCTCTAGGACAGAAAAGAGGTTATTTGTCGACTAAGTTTCTTGTTTATAGCCACGAGACGGATTCCCTGTGGGTCTCCTGAAAGCCTGAGTTAGTCCTGGCTCCGCTGCGCGGCTCTTGCGGAGGCACCTTCCCAAATGCTGCAGAATGAGATAGAGAGCATGAACCGGCTGGYTGAAGCCTGCAGAAAAACACCTCTAAAAATATCGGGTACTGAAGTGGTTTCTGAAACCCTTCGGCCACTGGAAAGGCCTCGCTCGTCCTTCCCAGGCTCCGGGCTCCGCTGCGCCGCGGCCGTGTCCCGCGTCCAGACCCCATGGGTGCTGCACGTGCAGTGGAAGTTCGGGGCGGGGGAGACCCCAGCAGAAGGTACGAACAAGAAAAGGGGAAACTGGACAGCTGTGGACACTCACTTCCCATTGATCTTTTTTTTTTCCCCCAAAGTTTTCAAGGTTTTTCAATGGAAAAAGGTGCTTTATGGTAAAAACGAGATGCTTCTGTGAGAGTCGCTGTAAACCACGGTAAGCAACAGCAGCCCTTAGCTCGTGTAGGGGGTAGCTGGAAGGTTTTGCTCAGTTAGAGTTAAAGGAATTGCATACAAAAACTGTTTTTTTTTTTTGTTATATTCTGAAAGTTTTTCGTGTAAAGGTTATGTAAGTTTGCTGTGGAGACGGTCGTTTCTTACTGCAGCGAGCACGAGCGCGGCTCTCGCCGTCCTCGTCCCTTCGCAGCCGGGGCCCTGGGTGACAACAGCTCTGGGAATCTGCCCGACGTCTCTGCCCCTCTTCCCGGGGACTGTGTTGGTGTTTACATTGCCTGCACCTGTGTCTTTGAGCAAAAAAAAAATAGATAATACAGTTTTCTGGGTAAATACAGACAAGGTTATTGCTGGGGGAGTTTTGCAAGCTGGTTTCAAATTCAGCTGCGCACCAGAGGGCTTTGAGCCATGACTTTGCTTGGAGCCTGAATTAAATATGTTTCCAGTTCACAAGTACAAAACAAGCGCGTGTCCTGATGTCCCTCAGACGCTTGCAAACGCTTCCAGCAGCCCTTGAACCAAAATACCCCGAAGCGCGCGGTCGCGGTCGCGGTCGCGGTCGCGGTCGCGGCGTGTCGCTGGAGGACGCTCCGCGGCGTGCTCGGGGAGGTCGCCCTGCGCCGGGCGCTTTCGGGCTCCGTCCCCGCAGCCGGCGGGGGAGGCCCGGGCCGGGCCACAGCGGGGCCGGGGCTCCCGAGCGCGGGGGAGCCTCCCCTCTCCCCGGGAACGGCCGGGCAGCCGGTGCGCGCTCGCTGGGGCTGCCCGCGGCGGCCGCGCAGGACGTTTCGCCGCGCGAACTGGCGCTGCCGCCCTCCCGTCCCGCCGCCTCGCTCTGCAGCGGCTCCGGGACGCGGCTCCGGAGAGCTCTTTGCCTGGCGCCGCGCTTCCCCGGGGTCTCGGCAGCGGAAGCTGAGCCTCCCCGAGCGCACGCGGAGCACGCGTGGAGCTATGGAGAGCAAACGAGCAATTCTCCGGGAAATTCTCCGGGCGCAAGCGTGACCGTCTGTTCGGCGCCGCGGCTCGGGTAGCTGAAGGAGAGTCCTTCCCGTGGCCGGTCACGAAAGGAGGTTCTCCTRCAAATGCAAAACAATGTTTAATTCTCCATGATGCACTAGGATGGTTTTACAGTTGGGGTATGTTTTCCTTCTGGTCTTACCCACTGATTGATACTTCTTCTTTTCTGTTTCTCCCCAGAAATGGAAACAAGAAGTGCCTGAGGTCCTGGGAGAGCGATGGCTGCAGCTGTTCTTCTCAGCACTGAGCTGCTCCTCTTCCTTCTTGAGCACGCGGTGCCGTGGGCACAGGGGAGCACAGGGCGCGTTTCTGGATGCACTCGACCACAGAGTGCTCCAGGCAGGGCTTTTTCTGGGAGAGGCAGCAGCGCAGTCAGTACCAGTCCTCGATGTGGCGACCGGGTGGCCCTGGAGAAGAGGAGCCTGAAGAGCAGCTGTGCTGACCCTGTCTGTGCACCACAGTTCATCCTTTCCCCGAAACTTTTCCATGCAGAAAAGACAGAACTGATTCACAAAATGAGATTAAGAGAAGCAAGAGCAGCAAACCCCAAGTCGTGTCCTAGATCTGCTCCGAACGAGTTAATGTTTAAAGTCTGTGTCTCTGGAATGATGAGGAAGAGCACCGCTTGCCCGTGCGACCACRCGACACATCACAGCCGGCAGCAGCTCAGGGGAGCGAGGGCCCTTGCAGGCTCCTCTCTGCCTCTCGTATTTCAGTGCATTCAGCGAACTGCGTTTTTAAATCACTAGTGAAGAATAGGTGCAACTGGAGTCCGGTGCACTGGTGCGGCGCGGCGTTCCCGCGCAGCGCGGTGCGCGGTGCGCGGTGCGCGGTGCGCGGTGCCCGGCGCAGCCCGGCGCTGCCTTCGCGCCGCGCCGGCGCACGCCGCGAGGGCCGGGAGGGGTCCGAGCCCGAGGTGAGGGATCACGGGGAAGCTGGCCGGCGAGCGCCTGGCGCCGCGGGCGCGTGCCGCTGCCTCTGCCTTGCCCAGCGCCGCGTTTATCACGGTCACGATACGCGCGCGCCCTTGAAGGGCGTTCTGGCCGCTGACASCTGGCTGTGCGGCGGGGGAGACGTGACCGCGGTGCCGAGGGGCGGCGTGGCCCTCCCCGAGGCGGCCCGGGCGCCGGGGGCAGGCGCTACGGGGAGGGCGCGCTCGGCAGCACCTCCCGCTTCGCTTCCGTTGTCCTGGGCGTTACTCCTGCCTGCGCGCGTCCGGCACCCGGTAGCTTGTGCCTGCAGCTGGACGCGAAACTGGGAAGCCAAACATGCAGATGTGTAATTGGCTACAGAAGTAAATGTTTGCGTATGTAAATCTGCTGGTTTAGTAACTMTTCATTCTCTAAAATTAGGTCTTCGTCAGAGCTTTAGGTCGAGATGTTTTGCAGTGAAGCACTGATCACTGCTTCGTCTAAACTCTGTTTTAAATAGTAGCAATAGAAGTTATTGTGGACTGSACACCAGAGAACTGGTACAGCTTATGCAAATATGTAACATTGCAAATGYAGTCACCATCACTGAATGCACAAATTGGACATAAAATTTAGCAAAGTAGGCACTTAGTTTCTACTTACACACATTCAAGCATGTCCTATAGTCATTAATCAGGGAAAATCCTCACTGAAGCTCCTTGAAGCTGCATTGCGAGCCTTTCGCACCCAGCAGCGCTCTTGCAAAAAAAAAAAAAAAAAAAAAAAAAAAAAAAAAAGAAAGAAAAAAAAAAGAAGGAAAGTTAGGAGATTTAATGCTCCGCCACTTCTTTCCCTGAAACTTCTCCCAGCAGAAATGTCAACAGAACATGCAAATTTATTCAAAAAAAACACATGCTCCTGCTGCAGCTGTACATTCAGTTATTAATGCTTCATCCCAAGTTTACACCTATGTATGACCAGCAGACCATTGTAGCTTGAAATCAAAATTAATTAAACCTTGTTTACCGTTTTGAATTAGTGAGCTAATGAATATCATGCCTCTGAGGCATCCATCTTGGTCAAATACATTGTGCCTCACAGCTGTTGTTTTTGTCTAGATTAGGTTTGCTCCGGTTTTTATGAAGACGTCTACAAAGTAATAAGCCCTGGACTTATTTGACTCAAAAAAATTATAAAATTTTTATTAGCCTCTGAGAAATTGGGTTTTTTACTTTTTACTTGGCAATAAAAGTTGATTTGTTCTATAGCTCCCTGATAGAATATTTGGGTGCTGGCTATTACTTAAATCTAATGACTCTTCTTAGTAGACATTAAGGTTGTCTCTTGTGAGCAAACATACCGGGTTTGTGAAATTACATACTGATTGCTTTGTTATGAATGTGGTCACGCCTTTGCTATTAAATTTTACCTGCATAAACAATCCCAGCACGCAGACATACTGCTGTACAGTTATTTATACCCACTTTATTAAGGTTATTTTTTCAGCAATAGTGCTGCTTTTAAATCTGCCTTGGCTTATTTAGTGCCAAGTGACACCGAATTCAGTATGTCAGGCGGAAGCATCGCTTTTACCCCTCTGTCGAAGGCCACCTGACTTTGTTTAATGCTGCGGRTGGTGATGGAGAGCAAAAAGACACGAGACAGCAGCCTGTCTTCTGAGAGGTCTTTCAGCGGCTGCTCGGGCACGTTTTCCCGAGCAGCCGGCGTGCTCGCCGCGAGGCGGGGCGGCCGCCTTGCTTCTGGACGCGGCCCCTCCGGAGGCAGACGGGGCTGAGACGGTCCGGGGCGGCCGCGGGAGCGGAGCKGGGGCCCCGCGGCGGCGAGGCCCTTCCCGCGGCGCCCAGCGCGGCGCAGCGGCCTTTCCCCGCGGGAAAGCGCCCAGCTCGGGTCGTGCCGAAGCCCCGGGCAGAACGGCGAGCGGGGAAGCGGGCTTCTAGCGTCGACGTGTCGCCTGTCAGCGCGAGGACACRTACGTACGTACTTTAAATATATTAAAAATAGTTAATTATGAAATTATTAGCAATATTCTAACTGATTATTAAATATRTATTTTTAAAGGAGCAGCCGCTTCGAGGAAGTCTCCCTCCCCCTGGCAGGGCTGGGGAGCAGCCCCGGATGGACAGACGGACAGACAGACAGACAGACGGACAGCACGGTCCCTGCAAGGTAAAAGCCGAGATCGCAGAGGCAGCCGCGCAGCGCGTGTGGCTCGGCGCGGCGGCCGCGTGGCTGTGGGAACGCGCAACAAGASTGCAAGAAACCAAACTTCCTTTTAAACCCTAAAGTAGCGCTTTCGTGATCGTTATTATTTTAAACTCCCTTAGCTTTTTCTGCATTCGTTTCCACGCAGCATAATGAGGGCCATATTAGCAGAAGGTGATTTAATTGCAGTAACTTTAGCAAAGCAGGGAGTCTAGTTTCCTTTAATCCAGCRCGTTAGCAATTCCCCACATACTTATGTTCATTTTAAGAATCAATAAAGCACAAACATGTCTAATTACCCTAAAATATTTTGCAAAATCAGAAGTCAGATTAGATTTTGCTTAAGCATCAAATAGAAATTTTAATGTCCACCAGAATCGATATGTTACCCACGGGTCCTAAGATTTTTCACTTACATGCTTGATCATACATTATAATGAAGGTTTGTAATAACATTAACATCTTCTTGAATGCATTTTCTGTATAATTTACTTTTTTCCCCCTCTCTGTACCACAGAGATTCAAATATAATTAGTTGGAAAAATAATGCATAATGCACAGCTGCTTTCCTTGTCCTGTATTCTGAACTTACTTGCTGAGGAACATCAACCTGAAATATTTTGACTATYTAAACTCTTATTACAAATACTTCAGCTGCAGCTGCAGGCTAACTTCCAGAAAGGGGCAAAACTACATAGTGGCCTTTACTGCGCTGTGTAGTGAGCGAAGCTGATCAGGAATTATCTCCTTTGTCCTTGGAAATGATGGCAGCAGACAGCAACTTCCAGCCAGCGTRGTAATTCTCTAAAGCCCCTTCCCTCCCGGTGGCCCAGAGCAGCGCTGGCAGCGCGGGAGCGTGTCTGCAGCTGGTGGGACGCGTRCCGCGGGGGGACCCCGAGGGAGCTMGCTGTTGTGYGAATGCAGAAAAGAGATGGTTGGTATTTTTTAGGGAGCCRGTCGCTTTGTCTTTGAGGCGTTGGCGCGGTGCCGAGCAGASCGCAGCGCCGTTAAGGCTGGCGCTGCCTTTGCAGCGACTTTGCAGGGCGCCGGGTGCATCCGCTGGGGCCAGCTCGGTGGCCTCTGCATGCCCCAATATTGCTGATATTTTAAAATAAGCTTCGCACAGCTTCACGCATCCATGATCTAATGGGCAGCTATGACTGATAACAAAATTTAAAAAAATGCAGAAGGGTTTGTTGCTTTTTTTTCACAATTTTCCTTGGTTGAAGTACGTCTATGATAGATGGAGGAGTTAACTCGGGATGTTCTCTGCATTAAACAAGCTTGGCTGCTCAGATGTTTCATCTTGTCCCACGGAGCATCTCCACAGCTCTGCTCTTGTCTTCATCCTAGTGCAAAACTAGTAAGAAAGACTGGGAAGACTCGTTGTTATCCAGAGTTGTTGGCTTTTTTTCTCGACGCTCCCGTCTCAGCCCTTCTCCTAGCTAACGTCCCAGCTGCGCAGGGAGGGTAGCTGAGATTTCACCCATCTGAACATGAGCAGCGAGTAGCTGCAGAGATTAACCGAAAGCCCCTGATGGAGCTGCCGGTGGTTTGGGGAGCGGAGATGCCCTAATCCYGGCCCGCACGGCAGAGAGCGGCTGAGAGGCTCAGGAAAGGTCATCTGACTAATTAAAGTGCAAGTTTCAAGTGGATTAGTTAAATTGCTTTAAACTGCCACATAGATGGCGTTACTCAGAATTTAAGTGAAGTAAACGAAATCAAATTAGCCCACCTTAATTCTGAATAAGAGTGTCTACAAAGATATTTAATGCAATTTAGCTAATCTGTTTAAAAGTTAATTCAGGTTATTTTGCTGGTATCCTCAGGCGCACAGACGCTCCTGAACTCCAGCAGAACTTGCTGACGGACCAAGGCCGGGAGACCCGCCGGGCCGAGTCCCGCGGCGAGGGTGAGGTGCTTTGCTCTGACCGGGTTTTATTTTTCRTATTTGGCTGAGCTAAGGCTGGTTTGTTTGACAGGATAAAACGGCGCGGTGAAACCGCRGCGAGAGCGGCCAGGCTCGCTCCGGAGGGGGCTGCGGCCCCCGCGCACCCCCCGCAGAAGGGCGGCTCTGCCCCGCCGCCCCCGGGGAAGCGGCGGTCGCCGTCTGTGTCCGCCGAGCACCTCCRTCGCTTGAAATAAATCCCGACTGCAATGCAGGATTGTAATTTTTTTTTCCTGCTGCCTTAAAAAAGGGGTAGGATTAAGTAGCTACAGAGAGCGCTCTACCAAGCGTGCAGCAGTAAGATATTATTTCTTCCAATTAAAAAGCATATTAACATTTGTAGAGTGCTGTCACTGAGTCTGTAACATTCTCTGCTAGATCTGTTTTATGTGCGAAAGAGAACATAACAGTCCTTTCCAGGCAGATGGGAAATCACGTTTCCTTCTCGTCTGCCTTGTCTGGAGATGTGGGAACTGTAAAAGCCAGAAGCCCCTTCCCAGAAACGTCCCCTCTGTAAATCCCACACCTCTCGCCGGCGGGAACGGCAGTGTTAGCTGCAGCTGGATTCGGTGTCAGTGGTCTGCATGTTCCCGCAGAGCAGAGATGCGGCTTTCTCCTTAACCAGGAAAGCCCCTAGCAAGAGTTTTGCAGTAAAATATGCATTTTTGCAGGAGTAACATGCCTGTCTGTCCTACAGTAATAGAGAGGGACACGTGCCTTCTCCCACCCGCAGCGTGCTTCGTCATCTCAGAAGGTAAATTGCCGAGGACCTCGCTCGGAGAGGAAAGARACGGCGGCCGCGTCTGCGTGAAGCTCCCTTTCACGGCTCCCTTTCAGGTCCGACCCGGCTTCGATCAGGACCTGCCTCGCCGACGGCTCGTTCCTTGGCCACGGTGGAAGGTCTGACTTCGGCTGTGACTGCCAGGTCCTCCCTGCCCGTGGCACTGCTGGCTCTTGCTCCAGCTGCAAGTAAGAAAACTGAACCATGGAAACTGTAAGTTATCAAAAGATTTGCTAGCTGGAAGACAGCTGTTCTGTATGGTCAGTTGTTAGCAGAGTCTGCTGCTTCCACCCGATTTTCTGATGAGAGTTATAGTACAGAAGGCTGACCTAGCATATGTGGTAGATAATTTATCACTTCAAGGTGGAAATGCAGGGGATTTTTTTTTTCTTTTTTTCCAAGACGTCAGCTGAAGACCAGTAACTAAGCTGTGACCTTCAATGCTAAACTCAGGGGATTTAGTGACAGCACATCAGACTCTTTCCTCATGGACCAGCCACTTGGTAGGGACAAATGCTGCTAGTGCAGGAGATGCCAGGTCTGCCCAGGGCTCTGGTGGTCCCAGAGGTCCGCATGATGCACGCTGCTCCCCAAGCTCCTGTCCAGCCGCACAGGTCAGCCACAGCTCTCTTAGGCGAGGAAAACACTGCTTAAGGCAYGCGAGAGCTCACATTGCCTCTGCAACCTGCGTATTTTTTCTCTCTTGAATGCTCTGCCTACTTCTGCCTGACATTGTTAATCAGAGGACCATATGGCTCTGCTCAGCGCCTGTTATCCCTTTGGTGTCCCCGTATGTGGCATGTGACAAAAAATGCTAATTTTTTTAACTCCATACAGTTGTTAATAAAGGGCCACTGATTTTATCTGCGATAGATTTAACCCTTCCTTAGGGACAACTGGAAGGGAGCGGAAGCGCCCTGCTCCCCCGCTCTGGTTTCCGAAGGCCGTAGGAGGAGGCTCGGGGTGGGAGGAGGGTCTCGGTGTCCTGCTGCCTGGGAGGTGTTCACCGCCCGCGCAGCGCGCCGGCACTTCGCTAGTCCCCTCTTCAGCAGAGCCCAGCACTTCTGAGCAGGCTGCGCCACTTCCCCTCCTTGTAGCTCCGTCCCGTCTGCCCCAGGAGGCCAGGTCACACCTAGCACCAGTTACGGGGCCGGCGAGTTAGCAGTGCCTCGGGTCGGCGGGCAGCAGGCCCTGAGCCGCCGGACCGCGCAGCTCGGGGCGGGACTTTGCACGGTCCGCTGAAAGCCAGCCACTCTCCCAAGGATTAGGAGACATTTTAGATTACCACACTTCACGCCTCAGCATCGTGTCCCATGTTACTCTCAGAAAGCGTTATTTTAGTGGCAGGTCAGATTTGGATAGAGGAAAACTGATTTTTTTTTTTTTTTTAACCAGTTTTAATCTCTGTCGCTGTTCACCTGTTTGCCAGTTCCTCTTCGCTTCTGTGCCCAGATGTCTCTTTTTTGTTCCTACTAGTTCACATCAAAATCCAGGGCAAACATTTTGATAAACCCTCAGTTACATGCAGTAGAGATGAAGGAGAGAAGAAAAATGTCAGTAGAAAAYAGTTGCAATGAAAGAAGGAAGGATTGTAATTGGAAGTGCAAGATGGTGTGCTGCAAGCATTGCACCTAAATCTGACCTTGCTGTCACCCTGCAATGACACTGCTCTGAGACCAGAAGYGGGGCCCTGAGGACACCTCCGCTTTGAGGGCAGGTTTTGACCTTGGTTACCCTGACCGGWGTCTGCGCACGAGCGTGTCGCCATCAGCACCCGTGCGTGCTTGGGGCTTGCTTTCTAGCAGGTTGCCCGTGACCCGGACAAATCAGGTGATGACAAAAAAAAAATGCCCCAGCCCCCTGAATGTCTGAGTGCTTCAGGAATCCACTGCGCAGGGCAGGTAAAGCGCAGCCGGCCGGTGCGGCTCGTGGCCCAGCAGCGCAGGAACCGCTGCGTCCCCCAGGCAGAAGCGGGAGGTTGTGTCTCGGCRGGAGCACGACGCAGCTTCCCAGCGCGCGTCCCGCTGGGTCGGGGCCCTGGGCCTGGGCTTTCCGTGGCGGGCAGCGTCGCTGCAGCCTGGGAAAACAAAAGCTGCAGTRGCACAGGGTGGAAAAAAACTGGCAATGGATTTCTTCCATCTTGGCTGGAAGAAGGTGGTGCCGCCCGCTGTTATCCTGCATGTCACATCAGTCGCTGCCATTAGGTCTAAATTTTCYAAGCATCAGTGAGAGTGAACGGCAACATGTTTTTTTAAATGCTGCAAATGAGCCATGAACACCCCTAATCCTGAGATGGTGTTTTTTCCTGCACACAAATAATGAAATGCTGAAGAATTCACCCAACAGCTCCATGGACACTCACTTCTAGCCAAGGTTGGAGTTGTGCAGCCTTGAGAATTTATAGGGTAGCTCAGTTCACCACTAAAATTTTTATGAGTCAGTATCTTCTGAAAAAGTAATGGGAAAATGAAGCAGTAACGTCGGAAAGCTGCAGAACTTTCCATTACACCACGGTCCTTCTCCCGCAGCCTGTCCTTGCTGCGGCTGGATGGCGTGGGGAGCGGCTGGAAACCAGCCRGGAAGAGCCCAGGCGAGAAGGCAGCGCCGTGCAGCGCCTTCGGTGCTGAGCGCCAGCCTGGGAGAGGTGCAAACAGACAGCTGGCTTCTGGCAAACGTGACTTGTCACTGACTTTTTCAAGGTGCTTAATGAATGTCACCAAGTGTGTGAGCATGGGTGACGTTTGTCCTGTCACCATTAATCCTGGGTAGCACGGCGGCCGCGATTCGTTCCTCCTGAACTTGGGCTCCGCATGAGATTAGTGCAGATAAATTWTCACCCCAAGCATCATAACCAGCTGTCCCAGCCTGATGCACCAACCAGGAACTTTCAGGGTTAAAGCTGTTTTCTGTCACCATTCCTGAGTATCATTCCTGGGAAAAATGCAAGCAGTCAGGTCAAGAGGCTCTTTGTCTGGCCGCCCTTAAGACTTTCCAAGCCCTCCAAGCTTAGGACATACGTAACTGTGCTGGTTTCCKATGAAGTGCGAGTGACCTTCATTTCCACTTGCCTCCTTCCCCTTAATTGCTTCATTCTCCTGCAGCCTCTGAGCTTCTTAAACCCGATGGTTTTGCTCCTCTGTACAYCACAAGCCGTTCCTGTTCTTGAAAAGATTCCGTTAAATGCGTTTTGCTGCTTTTGTATTGGAAATGTATGCAAAATTTATAAACAAAAAAGTCCTGAACAGAAATCCGGCTTTTTTTCTTCTAAAAATATGCAGAATGGAACTTGTGGAACATCAGGAATTCAATCCTGCTAAATTTCAACAGTAAGGAGAAAAAAAAAACTCTTGAGAAAGGCATATTGAGAAATGACTACATTAAATATAAAAAAAGAAAAAGCATGTGTAAAACTCCCTGACTTATATTCCCTGCTGCAGATCTGCTAAGTGGGATGTGAAGGGGCCACGCAGTCCTCTTGGATCCCTCACCACGAGTCGCCCGGAAGGTCCCTCGGTCGGCGCCGGGGCTTCGTGCCGCGGGTCTTCGCCGCGGCAGAGGGAGCGCGCAGGTCACGGCTGCCGCTTCGCCTCCGTTCTGCTCCCGCCCTGCGGAGTGACAGCGCCTCTCCCACCGCTGCAGCTCACTGAATTAAGCACAATCCTTGGAGCTCTTTGCACTGTTCAAGGCTTTTTATTCTTCTCCTTACATGCTTCATGTCAGCAGAGGATGCCTTTGCCTTGGACAGAGCACGCGGTCCGTGTCCGGGACACCGGAGAAGGTAGCTCCAAACCGTGGTGTCATTTCCAAGCAAATGGAAAGCCTGAAAACAGGCACGCTAGGAAAACTTGTTAATTTTCTTTTTTTAAAACATTTTCTTGTCTTTTTAATATATTTGTGATGGTTGGTATGTATTTCCAAAGCTGATCAGGCTGTGCAGCACTGCAGGTCCCTAAAAATCCTCCCCTCTTACCCTGGCATTACTTACTAGTGTGAAATGCGTAGAAATATCATTCCTCAACTCTTAAAATCTCACAGCAAGGATCCCTAGGAAAGAAAACAGCTGCAGCTCCAGGATTGGCTGCACAGTGCCATGTTTTCATCTGAAATCCAAACGCATCTGTAAAAGCGAAGCCTTCCAGGAACGTCATGGAGAGCCAGGCCAAGAGTTTTCCCAGCTCCGTTCTGTTTGCCATTCCTCTGCAAAACAAGCTGCCTTGTCAATATTCCCAGCAGGTGTCACGTACAGGATATGGCGGTTTATTTATAGCCAGTTCATTTTCATTTTCCTCATAGCGGGGATGAGATCCTATGCTGAGATTTTGCTCCTTGGGGAACCTGTCTCATTTCCGCTGCAGGAGAGCTTGATGCCTCCCGCAAATGGATGAATTGCTGAGGCAGGAGCACGCCGACGGGGCCCGCTTCCCTGCAAGGATTTGCATGGTTTCAGCTGCTTTGCTTCCTCCATAATTGCATATTCTGGCTCATGGGCCGTTCCAGTGGTTCCAGATGTGGTGGAGCGTCGTGGGACTTTCACAGCAGAGAAATGTTGGGTGTCCCGTCCAAGCCGTGGGGTGATGTTCTCAGAAACCTGGCCCAAACTCATCCTGCTCTGGTGTTGCCAAGTGATGCCGTAACAAACAGGGAAACACGGATTGGCACTTTGCACTGGCGTAAAAGACAGTGCAAACAGGCAAGAAGGAAGGTTCAAGCTCTTATTTGGATAGTGACGTGCTGCCTATCTCTGAGCAGCACATGAGACGTTTCATTCATCCTAGAAAGAAATTAGTAGAAGTAACATTYACGCTAATACAAACTGTTAGCAATATATATTTAGGGCATAGATCTCCTGAATACTTGCAATTCATGAACTCTGTTTATGCCTGGTGTTACCCCAAATGCTCTATCTGCTAYGTGTAGGTAACACAACATGGGTAAGATGTCATGCAACAGGAGCATCTATTTAACATCCACCGCACGTTTCAGAACTGTGCACGTAATCCCATAGCATTTACTTGGTAAAGTTGTAACCAGCTGGGCTTTTCCAGTGTTTTCAAGCCTGGTGATATAAAGCTGGGCACTGAAATACGTGTGCGCCCACATCTTTATGAGTGGTCTGAGGTGCAGTGAGGTCCCAAGCTCTGATAGACCTGCAGAAGGGTTAAGATTGCTCATCACTTGCAGCTTTGAACTGTCCTCCAGCACGAGGCACCGGCGCGGCTGCTTTCTCCTCCCRAAGGATGATCCGAGGAGGCCGAGTGGGAAGTCTCCATTTAACCCCGCTGGCGACAGCAACATTGCGCCTCTCACAAGGGCAAAATACTCCTCAGCCGGCACCCAGCAGCGTCGCCCGGGCGGGAGCGGGGAGCTGCTGGCGCTGCCTTGGAGGCTCTGCGTTTTGGCACGTTGGTCCCCACCGGTGCCTCTAGCAAGGGGTCGCAGCCGCCGGCGTGCAACAGCGCAGCAGTGGGAGGGGGACGCGCAGGCCCCCCCAGCACCTTCGCCAATGCCTTAGCCCCTCAGTCCCTCTGCAATTACTATTAATGTCTTAATTAAAATATATTATTTACCTAAAATATGGCAGTCATGGCTTATTCATTATTTATAATGTCTTTGAATGGCTAATTATCTTATAACCTGTATAAAGGCGGGTGCGTAGGTGCTTTTTTAAACAYTTAAAAGGTCTGATTGCTGATTTTATCCTGTGGTCGATTTAGGTTTTAAACGGTTAATGCTAAAATAGGCAAAGCATGCAAAAAAGGGGGTTGGGACTAGAGAAAAGCCAGTTAAATCTTTCATAACAAAGATACACCAACTGTAAAAATAAATACCAGAGACCGATTAGATATTCTTGCTTCTTTGAAATTTTGAGATTTTGCAATGACACAGRAAGAGCTGGAGCGCAGCAGTCCCTATCTTCCATCTCCTATCCTCTGACCTCCAGATAATCTGCTTTCTCCAAATAATCTAATAATCTTGACCAAAACAGCAAGGGCTCAATCTGCAAAGACTCTGCAGAGGCAGATTTCCAGGCACGCGCGCAGCCGGCCGCCGGCACCGGCGTTTCCCAGAGCAGGCCCGTCTGGGCTTCGTGCTGCCTGCAGACTAGCAGGAGGAGCCTTTCACCCTCCTGCCTTACCCAGTTCCTTCTGCCACACCGGAGGTGTCCTGAGCTGGGACCCTCAGGCTTCAGAGATCTTAATCGGGAACCTGAACGTGCCTTATAATAGATCTTKTCTKTAAAATGAGAGGATTTGGAGATTGCAGGTTTGTTTTTTTTTTTTTTTTTTTTTTTTTTTAAGCATTACTTGGGGCCAGATTTTTAAGCACCAGAAGATGCAGACAGGCACCTAATGGAGTTTTCAGAAGTGCCTGACTTGCATTGATTTCATGCCTATCTACACCTTTCAGGGCTTAAACACATTTGAGAATCTGGCCTCAGGATCTCTGTTGCAGCACATTTTGGCAGTGCTTTCATTCGAGATGTCGGGCCAAATCCTCAGCTAACATAAATCACTGACACAAGTGGAACTGTGCTGATTTGCACCAGTCACAGACTTTAAATTAAAATTTAATTGAAAACTTAAGCTGTCATTAATTTTCAATAAATGGCTTTTGCAAGAATGCAGCCAGATCTCCACCAATTCACAGTCTCACATGTTGCCGTCTCTGACAAAGGAATAAAGAAATGCTTATTACAACACCCGTGTCTGGTGTATTCTGATCCTCTGCCTTTACCTTTTCCTCAGTAACTCTCTGCTGGGACGTTCTGTGTGATCCTTTGTATCAAGAGATCAGTTATTTCCATGCAAATCTCATTAGTTATCTTCATCCTTTCCTACAGTGTAATTGACTTTCTGGGACCTTGGCTGTATCACGACTTCACCAGCTGTGGTTCCTATTATGCTGCATCTTCTATTAAATGTTGCCCTAGCCAGGAAAGTAAAAAGCAGGAATTTACTTTATAGATTTGTGTGTGTGTGTGTGTGTGTGTGTGTGTGTGCGCATAGGCATGTATATACAGAGAGAGACATAAACTCAGAGAGATATGTATATACCAATATATATTGGTATGATTTCCTGACTTTTAAACTGAAGAGCAATCACATTATAACATACCCATACACCAAACAATTACAGAATATTGAGCATTATAATTAATTGATTCTGATAATATAATGASATTGACTTAAAAATTATGCTGTTGCATGAAACAGTTGTCAAACATAAAACAACTTCAGTAAATCTAAGGTCAACAGCAAACCACTCCTAAATATCCCTGCCTGCTGGTTCCAGCRTAGTCATGAAAAGCCTCAAAGACTACTCATGTTGCGGAAGTTTTGCAGAAATTTAAGCTGTTTTGGACTGCAGAAAAGTGATTTCTGGATTCAAAACCCTTGAGAGAACTTTTGGTGTTGAATCCATACCTGTAGTGAAAGTATGAAAAAACCTTTCTATGATGATTCTTCTAAAGTTTTACAAAATTGTTTCATCTGTTTCTGCACTTCTTGTATGTTTTTGCCCTCTGAATATGTAGCAAACTAGTTTGGTAAAAGGAGCATTCACRGAAGCAGTCTTTTTTATGGATAGAAACAATTTGCAAATAATTACGCATGCAGATAGTTTCATTGATGGGCAAGAGATTACTTTTCTGAGTAAAATTTACTTGCAGAAGTAAGAAGATACAAGTCTAAGGAATAGGTTCATCCAGCCGGGAGAAGGGACCCTCTACATAATGTAATGGTTCCTGTTTAAGACATGAGGGTTGAGCAGCTAACCAACTGCATGCAAATTGTAGAAAAGAGTTAGTAATGGAAATAATTTTTAAAACGAAGACAGTGTTAGAGGAAATCACTGACTGCTAGCAGGCAGTCTCTGAAGAGGCAGGTTCGGGATTTAAATTACTTTTTGCCAGTTTCCCCCGGCTCGGCTCGGCAAGGCCCCGCTGCCGGCAGCATCCCCGCAGGCGCCGGTGTTGGATGCCGGTGTCCAGCGCTTGCCACCCCTCTGCAGTGAAGCCATTTGGAGCAGAAAGCAACACAAAGTGCARAATGATTGATGTAAAAAATGATCTAATTTCCCGATCCGTTAATCCCAAATTAAAATCCTTGTGGTAAAATTTAGGTCTTTGCATAGCATGAAGTGCTGTTTTAAAGAAGAGCCCTTCTTATAATGAACTGACTTCCATTAGCAGGGGCAGCCAGCACGCAGCATCCTTCATTAAGCAGTAGCACTGCTTCTGCAAATGAAGAAAAATGCTTTGGAGAGCACGTAACTCAGCTCAGAGAGGAGAAGCACAGCAAAGGCTCCAAAGTTAAGATGACTTCAGAGCAATGCAATTCAGCACAGCAGCAGCACCCAGGAACTGCAATGATGAGGCTTTAAAATCACGCAGAGATAAATGCTGAAATTTTCATAGACAGGAAGTTATTTCTCACCCCCAAAGTCTGTGCAGGACTAACTTAATGTTAGTATAAACTTCAGAGGAAGATGGATGTCAAGAGGCACAGGTTGCAGGGAAGAGCTCTGAGATCTGCACCGTGCCGTAGGGGGAGGAGGAGGGGGAGGCTGGTCTGGATGAGGGATGCTCCAGACAGCAACGGGGGTCGCTCAGTGCCGGCCAGGCTGTCTGGGTGGATGGAGACGAGGACGCAGCCGGGATCYCTCCCAAACCCACCACCAAGGGGCTCCAAGGGATGTGAGCAGGGGAGGTTCCCATGTTTTATCGGCTTGTAAAATGTGCTGAATTAATTAATTATTAATAAACTCACTTTGTATAATTACAAGGCTCATGTGAATTGAAAATGACTCCAGGACAGCCTCTTTTCTCATTCTCTTCTTTAATATGAGAGTGAATCTCTCATTCACGCCCTGCGGAGCTGTTCTTTGCTCCTGCAGTGGTGGGAAATGTCCGCAGGCCGCTGCGTCTCCACTGCTTCCCCGCAGTCACGGACGCCCCGAGCAGGGCAGCTCCCGGTTTCAGGTGGGCCGAGCTGCTGCCGAGCCCCTCCGTCACCTTGTGGCACCTTGGTTCGTGCTGAACGCAGAGTGATCAAACGCGATGATACCCTTAGGCCGTGGCAGGTCACAGATGGTTTAAATCACCTTCCTTTTGGATTCGTTTTTCACCAACGGACAAGATACGGTCACTGAACCGACAACCGTGGTTTGAAAGCACGGGATTTGGCTGACCAGGCTCCTTTGGGGCTCTTTTGCTTTACCGCTGGATGCAGCCGGAGTTCAGCAGAATTGTGTGATCATCCCTATCATCAAGAGCATGAGGCTCCACTTACCCAAACAGCATATGCTCAAGCAGGGTGATTACTTCTCTGTCTTGCAGGCCGAGCTGCTTTTCCATACAATCTATCTTCCACTGGTACCCGCTCTGGAAGACAGCTGTAGGATCCTCACCACCAGAGACGAACTCTGTGCTCCAGTATATCTGAGAGAGATAAAAAGCAGTTGTCTCTTTCTTTGATCATCCTAGAGGGACTGAACCCTGTTTATAAACTGTCACTCACTCCTTCTCCGTGCTGCTTGGAAAATCCTGATAAAATGCGCAGACGCGGTACCAGAGAGCTGATGAATGTCAGAAACCAAGAGCTTGGCTGCTTTTAATACAGGAGATGAACTAGTGCCTAGTAAATGAATGATTATTTTTCAAACAAAAAGCACAAAAATAGAGAATGAGAAAGTATGTGTATGCTCCAGAGCAGGTTACAAACATTAGTTGCCTGTACAGCCTGGAAACTCCAGTCTAGATCTGAACTTCTTGGTAGGAGAACCACAAATGCAGTTTAAGATCCTCAGGGCAAGGACAGCCTCTAAGAAAGGTGACGCTATGCAGAAGGAGAAGCAAGGCTCCTAGACAGCAGGAGGGGTTCAGAGCGGGGCCGGGAGTCCTCGCGGGCCTCCAGCGAAGCCGTCCTGCCTCTCCCGCTGCCGATCCGCGCGCGCGAGGCCGAGGAATGCATGGGCTTGGGGGGAATTCCCCCCACCCATCGCCCGTAACCCTCTGAAATGTCTCCTCGGGGGGCGGTCAGAGGGTGAGAGCGCCCACGAGAAACAGCTCGAGGAGCTGCCGGGGCAGACCCCGTCCCCCGGCGACCTTGGCAGCCCTCCGTTCCTCTGCTGCTCTGTCTCAGAGCCTGAGATCCTTTGTGCCACACGAGCCAGGCTGTGTTTTCCTCTTCTGGGTTCACCGAAGTGTTTTGGCTGCATTTCTAGTGATCTGTCAGTGTCAATAAACAAAGCAAACCAGTGCGGGCAGGTGCCAGCTCTCCCAGAGCCTGTCACCACCTTGGCCAGCTGGCCGTTCGCATGCTCTGGGGGGATGAACTTCGGTGCAGCGGTCCCCTGATTCGTTAATTATGTGCTCGTGCAATCAGCTGAAGCCGGTCGGCCCAGGTGGGATGCGGCTATGAAAGCTCCTCCAGGGCGCTGCAGCGCTTCCAGCAGCTTTGCCCGTCCAGGGTGGGCGCAGAGCTCGGCCCCTCTCTGCCTCGGTGCTTGCAATCCATGATGCAGCTCTGCCGGCGGCGACGACGGGCAGAGCCCGGTGCTGCGGCTCGCGGCTGGCACCTCGCCTGCAGGCGCTTCTCTGGGGTACGTTTGTGTCTAAGGGGGGGAAGGACGCGGGTCGTAGCCGAAGTCTCGTTCCAGGTGCCCCAAGGTATCTGGAAGGCAGCAAGCGTGCATGCTGTGAGCTCAGGCTGGGCRGTCAAGTGCGATACCAAAGCGGACTGAGAGGCAGTGAGATCCCATCTACGCTGACTCGCAACTGAAAGGGCCTTTTTTTCCTTCAGAAAACTGGTGGCTTGTTTACTTCSTGATCAAAAACAGCTCCTGAGTTTCTTGGTTACCTTTTGCAATATGCTTATAAATTGTAATTTAAGATTTCTTCTRAATAATTTATAGAATGCACAAATTGCATTAAGCATTAATTACCTATGTGTTAAGGCTGCATGAAAGAACACACAATACAAGCACCAGGGTCCAATAAATACAGTTTTCTAGCAAATGATGTGTCATCATTCCTGCCACTTGAGCAACAGAAAGCCAAAAGCTTCTGGAATTCTTTCAGCTGGCCCAAATATCTCACTTAATAAAATAAGTGACCAAAAGCAGAAGTACCTAAGTCATGGTATTCTGGAAGCACTGTGTGCCYGGGGGTGTCTTTAACTCAGTGACCAGGCAGGTTTGTAAAGACCCCGTGTAACCACAAGAGCTGTAATAGTTGTGTTGGTGACAGTTTCGTGTTGATCACTGGCTAAACTTTTGGACCTTGCATCCCTCTCCCGTTGCCTGTGAGAATGGGCCGACTMCTAAAGCATTTCTGCAAACGTATCCACTCGGTGAGTTTGGTAATTACAAAGACATCATCATCCAGTCTGCTATGGACCAGGCTGGCGCCAGGCCCTGTGCAGGCAGAGGTGGCACGTGTGGTCAAGGGCACTGATTTCCAGCTTGAAACCAATATTAACTTAAAGATTTCTGTTTCTGTARTTTTGGGCAGAAATTGGTTAAACAATCTGGAAAGAGAAAGAAAAACAGCAAACAGATGGAAAAACAGCAGGGATAGGGTAGACCATTTAGCCTCTACTCYGGGAGAAGATCATTTATTCCTGGACAATCCCCAGCAGGCACTTGCCCGGTTTTCTCCTAAAACCCAGCACTGGCAGGGATCCCACAGCTTCCCCAAACCGCTGGTTACTCTGCCAGGTGCTTGGGCCGGTTCTGGCGGCGGATCCCGAGCTGGCTCTGAGGAAGGACGGAGGTGGCAGGAGCGAAGGGTTGAGCTCTTCGGTAGTGGTGCCTTGCTGCAGCCTCCTGCCCGCGAAGATGCTGCCAATCGATGGTCGTTAGCAAGGAGATTGTTATTGCCCTCTCCTCAGACTCCAAGTTCTTACCCAAACAATCCAGTTATACTTAAATTGCTTTAAAACCATTAGAGATAATCAATTCACATTAAAGATCTGCAATTCTCAGCAATCAATCTGCTTGTCTTTCTGCAAAGTTTTCCAGGTTTGAGGAAGCTCTCACGAGTTGGCTTGTGGTGTGCAGGGCAGGATAGTCACGTCCCCTGGGGACGATGCTGGTTTCCACGCTTGTTGGCACAGTAAAGGACACTTAGTCTTGCACTGGGGGCTCAGTGCTCACCCGCAGCAGCTAAATACATGGGTAAATGTTGAACTTCCCTTTTGCTGTATCTCTTGTTTTGCATGGCTCACTTCGGGAGGGGGAAAAACATTCCTTGAAAAGGAAAGGTGGGGAAAAAAGCAAAAACAGAGGAGGGAGTGAGTTGATCTTGAAGGGAGAGCTGTTGATCTCTGTATATTTGAGAGAGAAAAAGAGTGAGAGAATGGGTTTATCCATCCAGCAGGTAGGATATAAAGAGAAAAAACTCAAACTGATCAAAAAATTAAATATTCATAGGACATTATTCATTAAGATTCATCTTGCCAAGTGGGTGAAATGAGGCAAGGGAAGAAATTAGCTTGCTTGAGAGTGTCAAAGTGATTATGTGATTAAATTGCAATTTATAATTTCTCCTTCAAAAATGTTACTCCTTGATTTGTGTTTCTGCCCCTCTCTATTTTTCTTCGCATCTCCCGTTATGTGTATGATTGGTAAATGTGTAGGGCTTGTCTTAAATGAAAGCAGTCATTTGGCGCGCTTGCGTGAGCAGGGCCAGCGGATCCATGTTCCCAGTGCTCGTTGTCTGCCRGCTTTTCCAGGGATGTATCTATCTTAGCTGATGCTAGCATGTCTCCTGGATGGTCTCCCCACGGATCCATGGTCTCRTTTACTTGGTTTCTGTGCTCATCTTTGCTGTAGTTGAAGTGAAGCAATTCCTCAGCTTCTTGTGCTATCACATAGCGTAATCCAGCCAAATATACAAGGAGATCTGGTGCACAGCAAACCAGTGTTTTGGTGCTTGCTTCTCTGATCCCTCTGCAGCTCAGTCCTTCATGTACCCAAATCTTGGCTCCTTAGCACGTTCCAGACTTACTCGATGCAGACAGTGCAAGCAGGGGAAAATATATTCCAGTATTTCACTCTCGTTTGAACAGCTCAGCYTCGCGTTATTCTTATCCTTCCTAACCTAGGTAGGGGAGCAGAGCTATTTCTTTTTTGCTGCCCAATAAAGATTTASCAGCATATGCTAGCAGTTGAAAAAATACAATATTAATTCATGGCTTGTTTACGAACAGCACAAGGCTTGCACAGGTTAATTAGTTGAGGCAGGCTTTTCCTCAAGTGAATGAGCAGGCATGGTTTTTATAGCTCTGTCACCCAGTTTATTTGTTCGTTTTCTGTTTTATTTGGGAATACACTTACACTACAATAAATAAAATCAACCATGACAAGSCTTATGTCTGCAGCATTTAAGCCCACCAAGGTAGTAATCCCCAGCACGCTTGCATTACGGGCCCTGGCAGGAGCTGGGTCTCTCCCCCGCGCCGCGGGGCAGGTGGCCGGTGCGATCGTGGGGCCGTGCCAAGGGACGGGGCCATGGGCGAGGAGCTCCCGCGCTGGGAAACCTCCCGGCCTCCGCTCGGCACTCAACCCGTGGGTGGTGTCGGCTTGATGGCTCAGATAAATGCTAAATTTATGTCACTTTTTCCCTCCTTTTTTCCCTTCATTACCTTCATGTTACATCAGAACTCCTCAGCAGGGTAAACTCACACCAGAAAGAGCTACCTGCTCCGGTCGGCGCGGCTGGTGGGCAGGGGGCTGCTCCGCCCGGAGAGGGTGGAAGAGGGTTACCCTTGGCTATCGAACCAAGCTCCCCGCTCGTGGTGAAGTTTAGCACTTCACCGTTCGCAGGTCAGACTTCAGAACTGCGGCGCAGCTGGAGCAGAGATGGGCACCAGTGCTGCAGAGGAGGTCCTAGAGAATTAGGAGAGGTTTCGAATAGGTTGTTTCCAGCAGACACAGTAGGGCTCTAAGTAGCTGCTTTCCTGACGAGAAACTGAGATGTGAAGTGGTATAAAATATTGAATATGTCTGAGATGCAAAGTTTTGGCAGGTCTCCAGAGCTCGTGTGCTAAGGCTTCTCTAAAACCAGTCATCATTAGAGAATATTTGCTGGTCAAACATGACCGACTCTCTCCCTGAATTGGTGGTACATGCCATCTCTGTGCCAAATCCAGTGCGAGCAAGCCGTGAGCATTTCCCCGAGAATGCATCTCCCCTGGGAATCTAGAGAACTGTGATAATCCCTCCCTAACGCTGTTCTTACTGCAACCGATAGATGATGYCCAGGAGAACCGAACGAAATCCCCCACTCAGCAGTGAGACCCCCGGCCTTAGGGAAGGGACAGCTCTGAGGACACGGATTTCGGATGTGCAGGGGACGAGGGGATTGCTGTTCCCTTGCAGGTCTGGCCGCCTCCTTCACCTTAGTGCTGSTTGACAGCGTTGCCCTTGTAACTGCTGCTGCTTTAATCATTAYACTGTGCCCCTGGAGTGTCCCCCGTTTACTGCCAGGCCCTTGAACTGCTAAACTGCTGACAGAGGAGTGTGTTTTTCAGAAGGAGCCCATGCCCTAAAGCAAAATGACCTTTTACAGTCATAAGAAAAAAATATTACCTGCTAACCTAAAWGCTGTGTTCTTGGACTGGAAGAGCTGCACAGCTCTCCCTGAATCAGGGCGGCACGAAAACATGCGAGCTGGTATCCTGCAGCTGGGATATAGGCATGGTCCGCATGCAACGAGCCGGAAAGGAGGAATAAATCCAGCAGTGCTGGAAAGGCTGGCATGGCCTTTGGACACGTGCTGTCTCGGCCGCCACAGAGGTGTTAGTGTCTCCTGTCGTGTTTCTCCTTCTCTTACTGACGGATCTGCCCGTGTAYGGGACAACAAGACTCGCGGTGCAAGGAAGGCAGTTCAGGAGCAGCCTGGGCTGGGAATGCAATGCCAGTGGGATGCTGGGGCCAGGGTGCAGCTCCTTCATCCTTTAGCCTGTTCTCCTATCCCCATGGCTGTGGGGAAGAGTGTAGTTTTTCTGACAGGAAGGTCCGAGGACAAATGTGGTGCTGATTATGGACGGCTCACCACTGTGGGCCGAAGGGCGCACTGGTGGCAGCACAGAAACGGGGCAAAGCTTGAAAAGAGGRCAGCAAAAGGAGAAGGCAACAGTGGAGAGAGAAGGAAGGAGAGAGGGAGGAATAAGCCTGATATATCACTGGATCTAAAAGCAGAACRCTCCCTAAGTCCCCAACATAGAAACCTAATAAGAATATCTAATAAAGAGTAAGTTCAGGCTGATAAAGTTAGAATTAGTACAGTGGAAAGGCACAGAGCTCAAGGAAAATGCAGCCCGATTAAACTGCTCTAAATCAGTTTACTTGGTTGTTTCTGCCTCACTTGCAAGACATCGTTATAATTACTTGGCATTGGCAAGCCATTACTCAAAGGTTCTGGGCCAGAATAGCAGAAGACATGATTGTCTCATAAACCTAATGAGCCATATTGATTACCACAGGATAAGGACTGAGCTATAAACAGCCCATATTCTTTATTTGTCTAGTTGTTAGATCTGTATTTGCAGCCTGGGCTTGACAGTGAGTTATGCGAGGATGTGTGCTGTTACGTTACTTCGCAAATAAAGCAAAGTTAAGCATATGCATTGCATTCAGTCATAACTAAAATCAATAATAGATGGAGAGCGAATTTAGACCCTGCTCYGAATGCTGTCTGCATTAGGAAAACGCTGGTGGAAAGAACAGCCCAGTGCATTCATGAGCTGATGACGATGGCAGTTCAGGAGTTACAACACTCACGGAGTAATTTTCAAAAGCAAGGTCCATTACCAGTTTATAGGAACTCTGTTCTGCCTGCCTCTGTCCATTAAATGAGAAAGTATTTGTGGCATAAGCAAGTGCCGTGTCCCTGCTTTGAAATTCTGTCTGCCTCCAGAACAGAAAAAAAATCGGTGGAAAATTGGGATTAGTTCAATTAAAATCATCTAGTTCGGCCTGAGGAACACATGGCACCAAATTGCGCAGGTTGCCCTGCAAAGGGGCACGGGGAGCACCCACGCGTACGCAGCGCCGCTTGCCCCGTCCTCTGCGGCCGGCGCCGGCTGGGGAAGCTGCTCCACGACCACGCGACTTTCTCACCGGCCCTTTTGGACGCAACAGCGTTTTGGTTTTAGTTTTCCTTGCTCTGATGAATGTGTCAAAACTTAYGAGTGTTTCATTCCCTCAGAATTTGGGGTTGGATTAGGGCTTTTTCATCTCTCCCCCTCTCAAAAACGTTGGCAGGTAACGTCTGTTAACGTCAATGCTCTGCCAGGCCGTGTCCTGCCTGGTGAGGGGGTGC
>NW_028186359.1:765438-778519 GCF_003343005.1 Rhea americana | reverse complement strand
GGAAGAAGAGGCCGGGAACAGCGATCTCCGCAAAGGCACGGCAGGAGCTTTTCTCGTTCTGCGCCCAGCACGTTTCTGCCTCTCGCTCTGAACGTGGCACACTATGTTTGTTGTTGCTGGAAATTACTATTTTTTTTTCCTTTAAGTTAAATGAATGGAGATTGAACACSTTAAATACTTGTGTGATAAGACTCTGTGCCGGAGCAGGAAAACAGCAAAAGCATTTCTTGGGGAGCTGCTGCTGCTGACGTGCTTGCGTAGCCCATCTGTGGCAGGAGGTGACATGACTCCAGAGACCGGACTTAGGCTACCCTGCTTTCTTCTGCATGGCTGCTGCTCTGGCTTTGTTGAACAAAATTACTCCTTTTCCTTTGAAATCCTTCCCCCCCCCCTTCTTCTGGGCTACAAAAGCAGATTACTGCAGTAGACCCTGCGTATGCTCTTCGCAAAACAAAAGGAAAAACAGCAGAGGCAAGAAAAGAAACAAAAAACTTCAAATCCCCTTTTGAATTAATCTGAGAGAACAGTTTGCAGTGTAACTCTAAGCCTTTATCAAATGACCTTGCTCTGAGATTGCCAGAAGAGGGGCCTGCTGGTTGCTGAGGGCTCCTGAGCTTTTCTTTCTTGTTAGCTGCTTTAAAGGAGCAGGTGCTGCCTCACAGGGGCAAGGCTATTTCTTGCATCTTGTTACACATGTTAAAGCATGTGCTGTATCTCCATGCAAATTCCTCTTTTTTTTTTCCTGCACAGACAATTGTTTAATGAGAAAGACTGGAGGGGAAGGGGCACTGTCATTTGCTAAGTCTTGTCTTGCAACTCAAATGAGTGTTTAGACCAAAATAATTTGCAAATCACAACAGAAGCATTTTACGCCAGCCTGCTCGCTTCTCTGAAGCAATAAATGAAGACCCAAAAATGAGCAGATCAGATCACCCRTTGGAGACTCTGCTTTTCATATTCTTACCACAGCTGCTGTTTAATTAGAAATGATGCTGAGCAGCAAAATTTGGACCTTACTCTGCATTTTGAGTGCCTTCAAGTGAATGACCTTTGTGTCGTTGATGAATTATTCGTGTTCCTGGAGCGCCTCGGAGCCCCAGACAGCGGTGGGGGCACCGGGCTGTGTTTGGTCCCCGTGTCAGAGGAGCCCGCAGTCTCCACCGACGTGGTCAGCCTGACGCGAGGCCAGGCTCAGGGCGCTGTCCCACGYGCGTGATGTCTTTCACCAGCGCCTAGGAGGAGCCTCAGCAGGAGATTTGACATTTGACCATTTCTAGCTTCTTTCTTTACTGAATCTTGGAGTCTGGGAGGTTACCAGGACACCTCTGCTTCAGTTTGCTAGAAAATTCAGTCCAGCTTCAAAATGCTGAGTTCAGCCTGGCTCTGAACTCCTTATGACCAAGGCTGGAGTGGTCTTCTCCCGTGTGCCCTGGGACGTGCTCAGAAATGCTAGCTGCTCGGAACAGCCGAAATGAGGCAGTAGGAAATTAAATATGCTTATTAGAGCTAAAAATAGCAGCTCTGTTCTTTGGTGATGCATGAAAAGCCCCTTACACCAGAAAAATACTTTGGACCTCTGCCAGGCAACGGCAGATGCAGAAACCCTTTCCCTGCGTTGCTTGGGGAGCTGATGGCTGTTGTCTCTTCAGCGTGGAGTTCCTATTTTTAGCAACAGATCAATGTACTCTTTCCTGCCTGTGAAGGAAAACGCAGGCTGTCTGGCCTGCGTGGCAGGTGTGAAGAAGCCCGCATTAAATATTAATCCATGTTGGACAAAGCCGTTTCGTCTCTGTCACTCGAGCGACGCAAATGGAAAATCCATGCGGCCCTGCCGACACGGTGGCGCTGACGAGGTGGGGACCGATGGGGCAGCCGGAGGGGCCGCACGCCGCGCGAGCCCCGAGCCGCTGGGGGCTCTGAGGAGTCCCCCCTTCCCCAGGGAGCAATCGGCTCCGGGCCGGGCGCTTTGAGCCACGTCGTATTGACCGGGGAACGGGTTAGGTGGCAGAAGCGGCTGGAGATGGCACGTGCTCTAGCGATGCGTTGATGTCCCTCGAGACCCCTGGCTGAGAAGTCATCCCAGAGCATTTCGCAACCYGGTATTAATTACACTTAGTAATGCCCTTTTTCTTGCACTGTCTGCGATGTCGGCCAATATTGCCATCCTAGGATTCGATGTGGGGAAACTGAGGCAGACTGGGCAACACAGGTCTTCTGTGGCCTTCAAAATTGGTAAAGGGGAACCTGGTAAATCCAACCTGGGATCTCTAGATGAAAGTATGTGAGCTTTCTGTGACCTACAAAATCCTCATCTGCCTCTGCATGTGGCCCAGCCACCAAAATGSGGACAAACGTCTTGCATGGAGGCTCCTGGGTAAGCATCATATGCAGCTTCTTCCTCAAATCCCTGGAAGTGGAGGTGCAATTCCCTGTGACAAGGAGTGGAGCGCTGCGATTTCGCTGGCTTGCAGGAGGCCTGGAATCGTATTGTGCAGATAACAAGCAGTCAGTGCTGTCGCTCCACGCAGGCAGGTTAATCCTCTAAACTTGAAATGTGTTTCATCTGGAAGTAGGTATATTTGATCATCCAAGGAAGAAGAAGAAAAGTTAAATAGGAGCCCCATGCAAATAGGAAATTATGCAAATCACCTTATATATTAGGCTGATAAAGTTTGTGATTGCTATTTCAATTCACATTGCTTGAATGTAAATTCAAAAGTAATCTGCTAAATGTGAGCAAGCCTGACACGCATGATAATATCAGGACAGTTCCCTTGGTACTTTGCGTTGTAGGGCCTCGACATCGCCCTCCACGCAAGCGTTCGGGTTTTCTGCAGCAGCTGCTAGCACTCACCAGACTAGCCTCCTTGCCCCTCCCCAGCATCTTTTCTTCTTACTAAGCAAATTTTCAGTTCAGAGACCAGAAAGCCAAGTCTAGAAAGCAGCTGCTTTTATCCAACAAAACAGAAGGAGTGAAGCCATCASTGTAAGAGCTTTCCCTTCGTATTTCTTCCTTTTCCTGCCCCAGGACCCAGCTCTGGGCACTAAATTCTCTGAGGTTCAGTGCTCAGCCAGCAATCATCTGGACTGGGTTCAAACTGAGCATAACTTCAAAAATGAATTGTCCATTATCAATACGAAAAAACCTGACTGGAGACCACTGCTGCTCCCCCACTTTGCTGGATATAGTAGAAAATCTCCATTAGCTGCTATTTGTTCACCTCCATCTGACACTATCATATGCAGTTTTGGGTGTTTTCCTTAAAAATCCTCCYACTCTGTGTCTGGGAGAGGGATGGGGTTTAATGTAGATGGTTCACATGGACCATTGCCTGGCTTACCAAAGGCCTTTAGATCTACCTGTGCTGACTTGATGGAAACTTCTCTGYGCTCCCTTCTGCTTTGGTGGCTTTTCAGGAAGACCTTTACTGTGGCCGCAGCAGCCCTGCCACAATAATTGTGCAAGCGCGCTGGCGAGCCTGCGGACTGCCAGCGCCGAATTAGCAAAGGCCCCGAGACGCGAGCAAGCTGGCCTGGAGTTAATAGGGGTGGCCACACAAGTGTCCTCTCATTATTAAACTGAATGAGTCATTTTTTTTCAATGAACTATTATATGTGCTAGAGAAAGGGCTTCCTGGGTAATAAAAACTCAGCTGTATTTTCTCAGCAGATGCAATAAAATGAAAACCTAGTCGAGTTCTGGAGCAGCATCCAAGATGCAGTCTATCTCCTGCAAAGAGACTCAAGTTTTCTGTTGCACAACAGAATGTGATACTAYAGTTTGCTTCCGCACGAGCCAGAGTTTTCCTGAGCTGTGTCAGTTTTCAAGCCTGACTCTTCTCTTGCTGATTTAGTGTTACTGTGACTTCACTGAAGTGCAGGATAATTTATGCTTTTGGGGAAACGAATGTTCATTTAATGGGAACTGTAAACCTTATCTGCCAGATTGAAACAGTCACCCCATGTGCTTCTCAGGTGTGTCTCCTCCGAACCTGTAATGCATTAGCTCATTCCCTGTGCTGTTCATATTTAAACAAGGASTTGCCCTTGTCTTCTGTCTCCTCCTGAACTGGTGTCTCTGGAGCTGTCCTGCATGTCTCTGCTTCTCCACCTGCAAAATGAAAATGATGTTCACTAGTCACCATATGAATTTTTTTAAGATCTAAAGCTAAAGGGTAAGAAATGTTCTTGAATGCCCAGCCCTGCTGCTTCCTTCTGCCTTTGGGTTAAGTACGCTGGGAAGAAAATATCAGTGTTGGGTTTTACTGTTATCCAGATCTTGTTTGGTTTTGTTTATTTTCAGAAATATTCTGGGTTTTTTCCCTTATGGCCACTGTGAAAATAGCAAGTGCCTGAGAGAGGAAAACYAAATATGCACCGGGTGTTTGTTTATCTTGCTATTTAATCTCTTTATGGAGCGTGCATGTGGAAGGGCTCTTGATTTCCCTCCCATTAATATCCGACAGCTCGTTGCACTGACTGTGCCCGTCCTTGTCATGCTCACAGGGTCTCATTTCCGACCTGGAAACGGCTGAGCGACAGCAGCGGTGCCGGTGGGCAACGAGCTGAGGAAGCCTGTGATCAAGGAGCAGCTCCTGCAGGGCTCGGCGGCGGCCGGGACCAGCGATCCGCTGACATCCGCGACGCGCAGCGCCGGCGTCGCGGCGGAGCCCTGGTGTGGTACCAGCGTGCAAACGCGGACGGGCGGCGTCCCTGCCCCGCGCCGCTCGCGCTGGGTCATCGGCGCCGGTAATGGGCGCTGCTGCTGCGTGCGGGCTGGCGCGGGTCCCTGAGGTCCCTTTGCAAAGCGGGAGCAATCCGCGGGGCGAAGCTGCAGGAGGGCGCTGGCGCCTCGGGCCTCCCCGGCACGTCGCTCCTGGAAGCAGACGCTGGGCAACACRGCGCCGGTGCCCAGGAAACAGTCGTTGGGGTGCAGCTGGCAGCCACAAACCCCCGGACTGCGGTCGCGCGTTCCCCAGCTCCGGGTGGATCTGCCGGCGCGCCCCGGGAGAGCGGCGGCTCTGGCTGGCGGACGAGCGGTTTGAGGGCGGCATGCCTAGCCGGCAAGGACCAGCGCGCGAGACCGCAGCGTTACCGAGCCTCTGCTCGCTGCCGTGCGTCCGCCGCAGACGTGGCTCCGTGCGACACGCTTTACGGCCGCGCTTCGGGTGCGAGCGGGGCTGGCGGCAGCCCGGCGGTGGCCGTGGCGCTCGGCGGTCGGGAGCTCGCGCYGGCGGGTCTCCGCTCGCTCCGCAGGGTGCGGGCGGTGCAGGGGAGAGGCCTTCAAAAACTTTAAAATAGTTAAAAATAATAATAATAAATAAGGCGATATCTGTTCCACCGCCAGCAGCGCGGCTTTTTCTGTACCGCCTGGCAACGCTGCACCTCAACAGCAGTTGAGAGGTGGAGAACCACCGCGCGGCTTGCTCGCCCTCGGTCTGCGGAGCCGCCGGCGGATTAGCCCGGAGTTGCTGGGCGCCGCGTTGCTCTCCCCGCCTCGGCGGGGAGCAGGGCCGCTTGCTGCGGAGCCCCTCGGAGGCTGCAGCGCTGCCCCCCGTCCTCCCTCTGCCCCGTCGAGCCCCATTAGCAAAGCCCCCAGAGCAGCGCTGCCTGCGGCGAGAAACCTCCTAAGCACATTAGCCTCGCAGCGGAGCTGGCACACGAATAACCCACGACAGCCAAGAAACGCGGAGTCCGAGGGGCTGCTCGAGGCTTTCGCTGTTGCTGGCAGACCTGAAGCACGGCGCGAGCYCGGAAACGCGGATGCAGCGAGGTGTAAGGCAGGAGCCAAGTGGCTCCGACCGGCAGAGGCCACTCCGCGCGTAACCCTGCGAGCCACCGCGGTGCGGCAGCCCCGGGACGCTTGGATCCCGTGGTCTGCGGCAGGAGTCTGGAAAAACGTGTTAACTCTTAAAATGGGCACGAATGTCACTGAAACAAGGTTAACGCTGCATCCAGCAGCTGTTCAGCCCCTCATCTTGATGACAGAAAAAAGGCAGTAAAAAACAGTGAAGCATGGAAAATACTGGCTGCTGTCCTGAACAGAAAAAAATAAAAATACTGCTATATCTGCATTGCAATTGAGGCTGAAATGTGAGCAATTCCTATCCCAGATGTTAACTTATCTGCTTGTGTTTCTGCACAAATGAACCCTTAGCACTAACGGGTTTTTTCCCCCCCTCAGTCACGAATTCAAAGCGTTTTGCGAGGCGCTGCAGGAGCTTTCGCTGCTTCACAGACGAACCGAGGCGCAGTGCAGAGTCCCCCCGCTCCCGCACGGCGAGTCTGGCGGGGAGCAAGGACCCGGGGCCGGGGGTCTCCTCCTTCGGAGAGGCTTCTCGCTTCTCCCAGACACGCAGCTGCTTTTGCGAGGTGGCGGGTCCCTGGCGCGGCTGGTGCTTCCGGCTTCTCCGTGGGCGTTACTTGGAAATGAAGCGGCTTTTTCTCGGCACCCCGCGGCGCAGCGCGGCGCCCGAGCCCTGCACCCTTCCTAGGAGCCTCGCCAGGAGGGCGCAGAGCCGTCCCCAGGCGCGGCACGGCGCGGCACGGCGCGGCGCGGCGCTGCTCGCCCTTCCGGCCGCCTGGAAGTCCAGATTCCGGCCGCAAACGCTGATCTGGGTGAATTTTGCTTCAGAAAAACCTCRCAGAAGCCGGTTCGTTCGGAGGAGCTGGGTCAGCAGCTCTTACCACGGCTGGTTTAACACCCGGCTGCGTTTGAGTTAATTACTTCCTTTTGAATGTTTGTGTATTTGTTTTAGTACTGTTAGGTGTACTAGGCTGTAGTACAATTAATCAAGTGTCAGGATGCTTCACAGCCCCGGTATAGGCATCTTTCATTAACTGGTATTTAAATGGAAACAGCTTTGCTCATTTTAACGGGTTCAACCAACCCTCCCAATCTCAAACCTCTGAGCAGTGCAGTGAGGCTGGGAAAGCTAAGCCTGCATCTGAACTTTGCAGAAAGAGGGTTTTTCTCTCTCTCTCTTTTTTTTTTTCCTCCCCTCCCCTCCTATTTCTTCCTCCCTCAAATGCAGGAAGAGATGCTCCGCAGCTTGAGAGAGTAATGYAAAATAATGGATTAGTTTTCATGTGGGAGAAATAAAGCAAAACCAAGCGGCTTGCGGCAGCACGGCCGGGGCTTCTCGCGCGCGGGAAGCTGGTCCCGTCGCCCTGGCTGGGAAGCAGCCGCTGCCGAGACCCACGTCGGGCCGATGCTCCGGGGGCGAGAGGCGAAGCGGGGTCCTGCGCCCCGGGGAACGCTCGTCTGCAAGGCGAGATTGGCGGGGAGCCCCGAGGGGTTGCTTCAGCCGTTAATTGCGGAAAGGCAGCTGCGGAGAGGAGCGTTCGCACGGAGCGGTGCACGGCGTGCCCGGCCCCGGGGAGATCCCCGCGCCCCCGGCGCGCGCCCCCGGCGTTCTCGCGTCGTAGCCTCCCGATTAAAGAGGAGGAAAAATCATTGTAATGGCAACGTCCAACTGTCAAATACGGCCAGGCTGGAAATCAGTCCAACCAAATGGAAAACAGGGAGTTCGGGGGAGGGAGGCTGGCAGAAAGAGGGAAAAGGTTTCTGCTTGGAGACCAATTAAAACGCCACGAGAGGTTTTTCAGGACGTACGGCAGCTTTTCCTGGTTTGGTGAGGAGACAAAAGCGTCTCGGTAAACGCTGACGCGCTCGGGAGCCGATCCGCTGCCCCCAGGACAGCGGGGAGATGCTGTTTGCAGGGTCGTCCGCAGGGGACACGGAGGGCTGGCAGCTGAGATCTGCGTTCGGTGTTTTCTGGGAGCGGAAAGACGGCAGCAGCCTGCGGCCCCGCGCGCGCAGAGCACCTCCGCCGCCCCCCCGGGACGCAGCCTGCCCGGCTTGGCCCCGGCGGCCCCGTGCTGGCACGGCGGCCCCGCGCGCGGGGACGGGCTCCAGCGGCTTATTGCTGTGTGTCAAAAGGCAGGCTACAAGATCCATTTATTTTTTTCCGGATTTAGTTTGCAAACAGCATACGTTGCTTTACCTACAKCCTCTGTCTCTGCAAATGATGCCTTCTGAGCGTGAGTTAATCTAGAACCTGGTTTCCTAAGTGTGCTACATTCAAGGCATATTATTCACAAAATCAATACAGAGTTTGTGGACTTTTGTGGACAGGATCCCAGATACTCTCAGTTAAGGTTAGCTGGAGCCTGTTTTGGATTATTGTATTCTTAAGTGGGCAAGATCTTAGCTAGTTGACAAAAACAAAGAGATTATTTAAGTCAGTTGTTTAAAAGAAGCCAACCAGGGTGCTCTGGAAATGGCAGTTGGAGAACATCAGAAACCTTAATGCTACTAAGTCTGTTTACTCATTAAGCGCAGCTACGTTCCTCTCCAAGATTACACAGTCTGAGAGCTCTGGTGCTCAACTGGAGAAGCTGTTGATATATCAAATTACAATAGCGTTTCTGAGCCCCTTTAGAAACATCACTGGAAAATGTGAACATGGTTTCTTGGCAGTGCTTGAGCAAATACACTCATGCACACTTGAGCGGGAGATCTGCTCCCTCCTGCCCTGCTGTGCGTGTTCAGTACGAGCAGGCTGAGGAGCAAAACGCGGCGAGGGGAGACGCATGGGCCTTTTTTTTTTTTTTCCATATTACAAGGTAAATTAACGAAATGCAGGTTTGAATAACATGTAAATATAGCATCTGCCCTGCAGGTGCTTTCTGGAGCTGATAAAATGCTCTGTTCTCGGTAACAGCTTGACAACTGCTGTATGAAAGCAAATGAAAGCCACTTGGTTTTGCTTCATTTGGAGAGAAATAACAAAATAGAATATATGAAATATATATACTGCCTGCCACTCTTCAGACTACATGTCTTAAAAGCATATTTTTCATCTAGGTGCAGAAATTGCCTAACAAAGCATGCCTAATTTTGGCACTGGTTATTTTTCTTATCTCTTATGAACTAGGTCAGCTATCAGTAGAGCAGCTATTTTGCARTGCCAAGGTAGAAGACTGCTTTGCTTTTTCTCTTGTTTAATGCTAACAGTTGGGATCTTTCATTTAAGCTTGTTCTGGATTTGAAGCCTTGCAATGAAGCCCTTCTCCGAGCAAGGCCAGGCACCATCTGATTTTTAGTGGTCAGTTGGCCGTCTGTGCTCAGCAARCCAGCTCTGCGGCTCCTGAAGCAAGCGGTGGAAGGCGTGTGCTCAAGCCTAGCAAGGAAAAAATGCATTTTGCCCAATATAAGACTCTTTCTGCATGACCCAGTGCATTCTCAAAGCACTAAGGACACAAGCTCCTTAAGCACCACGCGTATGGTTTGTTCTCACTGAAATGCAAGGGAGTGTYGTTATCAGAGCAGATGGGGGTCTTCTTCCAGCCCTCCAAGGCAGAGGAAACGTGAATGCCGTAAAACTGAGGCAAAAGGAGGGTGAGTGCCCAGACGGCGCTGTCATCGGTAGTGACGCCGTTGCCTGCTGTGGTCTTAGGCGTCCCCCTGCCTTCCTCCTCCTCTCGGGGCCTCAAGCTGTCCTGCAGCATCCGTGCGAGGGCTGAGCTACGCGTGCTTTGGGGGCAAKGACGTTGGATGTCCTCCCTGCAAAGGAGGAAAATGCAGAACCGGAGAGCGTTCTTGCACGCTGCATGGGCTTTGCTGTCCTTAAACATGCGCCTTGTACTGCTGGTCTGAAAAGCATTATTTCTGGAGAAAGGGCTCAGAAATTGCTATGCTGGATGCAATCATGCTGTTATCTTTCCACAGAAAGAAGTTTATCTTCTGTCACCAAAACAGATCTATTCAGTGAACTGTGTGGAGTTTAAGCGGTAATAATAGACTGGTGGAAAAACACGTAATTTGCCTTCCTCTAATCAAGAAACCAGGACAAAGTTAAAGCAATATATATTTTTTTCCAGGGCCAGTTGGAAAAAATKGAGCTTATTTTGTATTGTTCTGCCCTGCAAATATGATGCAGAACCCTTCTGCAATTGTTTTACCGTTAGCAATTAGCTTATGCATCTAAATGTACTCRGTATAAGCTATGGGGTTTGTGTGCAGGCTGAGAGACTTGGGTTTTGAATCCTGTGTTTTACACCAGTCACCTCTGCTGAGGGAGAAAGCTCTGATGGAATTGGAAAAGACATAGAGAAGGGCAAAAATACAAATAAGATTTATGGAAGGACTTCTGTATGAAGGGGCCTTAACTATGACTCTTCAGTTTGCAAAGGAGAAGCTGCGCAAGGGAAGCAYGATAGAAATTTGCAAGAAGCTTCAGTCTTTTGGAGGGATTTTTTGTTTTGTTTTGTTTTCTTACTGCCACTTCTTGCAGAATTGAAACAAGGGGGTTTCAAATGAAAAGATCAGGCACCTGTTTTTTCGGGCATTGGGCAGAGACAACCCTGGACTCCTCTGCCTCGCTCACGGACATGGTCCGGTGGTTTGCACAGCGTAACCTCTTGGGAGGGTCTGCAAAGGGCTCTGGGGCCCCTGTGATGAACTAGTCATGGTCACGAAGCACCAGAGATCACAGCTGCTACTGTATGTGGTGCAGGGTTGTGGTAAAAGAGGCTTTTTGGTCACTAGGGCTCTGACCTGCTTACCTTGAACTGCCAAACTCTTTGGGTTTGTGCCTGGTCAGGGTTGGAAYAGCTTCCATGGAACAGCAAGGGCTTGCAGGGGCCAGCTGCTCAGACTGGGGACTTCAGTTCACGAGTCCTGCRTAATATTAAGCCCATGAAAATGAGAGCTGCTGAGCGATGGATAATATGAAGTATGACAGCCTCAAAAGATGAGGTTATGTCTTCCTTCCAAGGCACTGAAAAATTAGCCGTCAGACGCAGCTCCTGGAGCTGCCTTGGTATGGAGGCACTGCTCCCTCTGGCTTCTCCGCCTGTGTCTTAACAAAGGCAGAAGCCATCCCTGAGCGCTCTGCTCTAAATAAATGGATCTGTTCTTTTAATAAGTTAAGACCTCTGCCATGGTGTATTAACCTAGTCATTCTTTAAATGACTTCTTAGAGTTCTCATGAAGAAATCACTTAGCTCACTTATTCCACTCCAAAGCAGAAAAAAACTTGTCTGAGTTCAAAGCAGAAGAAGGTGCCTGAAATGGAAGTAAATGAATACTGAAGCAGATAAGTTTTGCAGCTTCAGTCAAATAAAACATGAATATTGTCTTTCGCTTTCTTCTTAGTAGTAAAGCATGAGGAAAGCAATTTAATTGTAGCAGCACTCAAGGTGGGTCAAGGGGGATTGGACGCAGCAAAAAGGTCTCATTAGAACACTTAGTTCAGCATTATAATTAAAGTGTGGCTGTGTTTCCATGCTCTAAATCTTCATGGTTTACATGAACAAAGAGATCAAGATCTGAAGTGCTCTGCAAAAACTGTTCCTGGTTTCTGACTGCTTTAGCTATTTAACTAACTTCAGCTAACTTTAAGCTATTGCAGCATTCCTTATTTGATTTATGGGGCTCCAGAAAATCATGCTCTGGTATGTCCATCCCCGTATCCCTAGCTAACTCAAATATGAAGTATTTTAGTTAAAATAGGAGGAAGATTTCTGGAAGTTTGGACTGGCCAAGGAGCTAGTGCCCGTAAGCTTGTTTTGCATTTTGACATGATTTGATTACATAAATGCCTTATGCATCAATTTAAAGTTGACTGGAGCACCTTTGTAGAATTACTTCTTCCCGGTTCGGTCAGTGTATAGAATAGCTGGATTCTCTTTGTAAAGAAAAGCTACTTTTAGAGTGTGCGTCATGTTACCTCCAACAGGTACACACAGGATACGTTACTGTCACTGCTGTCTAACAAACTCTCGTCTCCAGCCTCTCGAGGATGGGGTCTATAACTCGGTGCAATTTCCACCAGCCAGTTCCGGGAAAAGGACTGAATTTCTCTTGTGTGGTCCCCTGACAAGCCGATCGCTCCTAGTCCTAGGACTTTCAGTACGTTTTGGTAATTTCTGTAAGAGTCCACGCTGACAGGTGAACTCCACGCCTGTACTTGTCTGCGGTGGCAAGGAGGGACTCGCGGGGCGGGCTGAGACAGGACGGGGCTGCCGGCGGCCCCAGACTGCTGGGAGCTGCGCAGGCGACGGCTGATTGCTGCTGCTGCCCGCGAAGCCACGCGGGCAACCGCTTAACGCCGGGCCTCCCCCCTCCTTTCCGTTAAAGGGATGATTAGAAAACGTTGCCCAGCTAGTCTGCTGGCTTGGTCGGTTCACAGAACCATTTGTCCTTCCCACTCCTCGTCYGGGTTTTCATGCTTCTCCTCTCTTTTCTGCTCTCCCAACTGCAGAGGCAAAGAAATCAATCRGTGTCCCCGAGCCCTGGCAAGCAATCGTCCATCAGCGAAAGCAATTTCCAGATGCACAGAGCGCAGGGTAATTCGACGAAAGCGAGAGCATGGACTGTGTTGTTAGGTAAGGGTCATTTCCGAGTATATTTCTACTTTCAACTACTTTTATGACCTGGTCTGGTAAAAACAGTATTACATGCTCTGTAGAGAGAGCCCAGCATGGTAAATGAGGTGGCAAACAAACTCCTGCTTCCTATCAAAGCGTTCGATCACTACCCGAGAACGCTTCTGCTAAACGAGCAGCTCACGGCGTGCTTTTTGCTGGTAAATCGCTCAAGAAGTTCACAAGGACAAAGCGACATTTCTTCTTGCTGCCTGTAATTAAYACCATTAAAGTCCCCGCCTGGGCCAATCCGGCTGTCTTTGTCCAGAAAATCCGGACAGCTCTTGACAGAAGCAGCTCGATCCCGTGTGCTTACACGCGAAGACCGCGTGGCCCAGGCCCAGAGACAGCCCCTCCGCCCGCCCGCCCGTTCCTCGAGTCGCCTTGCTGCTCTGWAGCAGATGATTTTAAGCCTCCTTGATATGCCAGTGCATCTCCCCCGACAGTCGCTGCCGGTCACGGACGTCAGCCACCAGCCTCGTGTCCCTAGTGGAAGAATGTGCGTTGGTGGCAGGCTGCTGGGGGGCAGCAGAGGCTGGGGGGGTTCTGCATCACAGTGGTGCCTGGCTGAACATTGGTTCCAAGTCAGGGCAGAGAGAGATTCCAGTCTGCAACTTTTCTTGGAAATTGGAATGCTCATAGAGATGCA
>NW_028186359.1:758219-763660 GCF_003343005.1 Rhea americana | reverse complement strand
CTCACACCTCGGTCACCCGCCCTGGAGCAAAGGGGTTGGTTATTTTCTATCGCACAAGCAGGGATCTTCAAGTGACATTGGACCTCATTTAGGCACCAAAAGGATTCACCAATCCCATCCTAAACAGTTAACTTGATGAAGATCTTTTTTGCTGTGGTATTTTTTTTTCTTCTCTTTCTATTTTACATTATGTCCTCTCCAAACAGAGGTCAATTTTCAGCCTAGCTAYGGCTGTATGTAATAGGTGAATAAATGCTTATGAAGAAAAAGAAATGGAGAAATTATCTCAACAGGCTGTAGAGTCTGGGATGGTTCTTGAGCTGGTACAGCCTGGCACCGGATCCGTGACCGTGCCGTGCGAGGACCTCCTCGGTTAGCTTTATGTAAACTAGCACGTGCGGTGCAAGGCGGATGACACGTAAGTCACTGCTGGAGACACAATGACTGAGCTTGTTTGGCTGCAGTATTAAATGAATGCATGCAGTGTCTGGAGGGATACTTTTATATAAAGAATATATTCTGTGTTATGTGTGTATCCAGATCTAGAAGCAAATTTTCTTTTCTTTCAATTTGCTATATGTATGTATCTTCAGCAGATACTTCCCTTTATCAGAAATATCAATGAAATTTATTTTTTTCATAGAAAAAATTAATTATTAGATCAAAGTTACATAAAAGACATATCAAAAGCAGCCATTTGGTAATAACAAAGAATCAGTTTCCCAAGGAGAAATCTCCCTCTTGTGTCATAAAAAAAGGCATTTCTATATTACCTTTGGAAAAATGATGGCTGTTAAATCTTACATAATGTAACATAAGCCTTTCTGAAGTGCTGAGAAAGCCAATTCAAACATAGCTGGAGTGCCAAAGAATAAAAGAGGGATACTTAGTAACTGAAGTTGCAAATTGCCTGATTGGAAGAAAGGGTTTTTCCAAACATCCTTTGAACTGTAGCTATTTCTTAGCTGCTCTAACATGATCATTTTAGCCCCTTTGTCTTTCATTCAGAGACAGGACACTCGGGAGACGCAAGCAAGGACAGCCCGGCTTTGCAGGCAGGGAGACCGCGGCCACGAGTCACGTCGCTGCACGTCGAGCAGCCTGTCCCGCAAGGTCACAGCAGAGCTGGGAAGCAGACACGGGCCTGAGATCTACTGCTGCTCTTGGCGGCCACCTTCACCACCTCGTCACCATTGGTCCAGCACCAAGAGGTTCCCCAAGCATCGCGTTGCCCTGAGCAGGCCCAGGCCTTTTTTGTGCAATGCCAGTAATGTGGGTACCGCAACACTCACAAGGGAGGGTATGTACCAAAGAGAYGATGCCAAGAGGATTTTCCCTTATTTGCACGCTCAGTTTAGGCAGCTATGGCTGTGTTTGCTTAGGTACTGTATATTTCCGTATGATGCTTCATTCTTATTTCCCTTAGGTGTAATTGGATTTTTCTCAATAAGCAACCAAATAAAAAAAAAAGAGGTTTATTGCATCTCTTTAGTATTCACTTGTTTAAGGTTTGGAGTATTGTTTGCTTTTAAAATCAAGGATGCATTTTTAACAGCAAACCAGCGCCATAACTTCTGCTTTAAAAAGACCTATGAGTTTTATGAAGCTATTTTACACTGCTCCAGAGTTTCAGGAGGAAAGAGAAAAACACTCTGTCACAAACAGAAATATATTTTTATAGCAGCAAAATTCCTAAAATGAGACTATAGATCTTCTGCTAATACAGGGAGCCTTCAGCAATACACACCCACATGCCAGCACAGACAACACACAGCCATAGAGATGGATGCCATACAATATTTAAAGAGAAAAAATATATAACTCAAAGGAGGCAGTGCTGGATCTTTTCCCAGATGGATTCTCGTTTTGACAGTACCACAGACATGACAGATGTGCTTCTTTCTAATTGTTTGTATTTGAGCTTTATCCCTTGTTTGTGAGATTTTCAGTAGAAATTGCCTGTCTTCTAGCCATTTTATTCTCTCCTTTGGAATTTAAAGTTTTTTTTTTTTTTTTTTTTTTTTGGTTGCTGACTTTCTCCAGCATTGCTAAGTTTCTCCCTCTGCACAGGGAGAAGGGTTTCGATGGGCCTGTTTAAACCCTTCTTCACTTTCAGGACCTGTAAAACTTCCTTAACAGACACTTCAGAAGCACTACAAATACCTAGGAAAAAAGAGTAAAGGTTTAATTACGAAACCAGTGCACTTAAAGGAAAGTTAATGTACAGTTAAATGATCCTCCTGCTAAATGTGCTAAGAGTCAACATAACACACAAGTTCAATGCTTGAACTTGCAATTACTGCTGCACAAAAAGGACTCAACTCACTGCCTCTCCTGCAAAAAATGGTCTTGAAAAACAATTATTAGAAATAGTAGTCTGCTGGAGAAGTCAGATAGGAAGCAGAATTGAAGTTAAAGTGAAATTTGTACAAATATCAAGGAATGCTGTGCTTTTAAAAATTTTGGGGGTTTATCTCTAGCAGCTTCCAAGGTGTATTCTTGCAGTGCCCCAAAACTGGCACTGATTCACTAACTGCTCGTTCTTATCTGTGACTTGTGCCACATGCTATCAACTGACAGAGATGAAATAGGACCAACTGCACACGCTCATGCCCATCCTGATGGCTCGAGAGCAAGTACCTCAGTGATTTGTATCCGCCCTCTCCTCGTCCCTTCTCTGCCGTTTTTTTACATCAGAAAAGGACACTGTGTGCGCATGATGGCAGGTACCTCATTTTTCTGTCCATCTCTGACACTCCTTGCAATCTGCTGCCTGCTAAAAATAATAAACAAGAAAAAATATGGCCAAGCAGCTGGGAGATAGAGGTCTTCCAGACCTCTGAGCGTCTCTGCAAAGCAGCCTCCTCCTGTACCACTAATTCACTTCCCCTCAAACACAGGCCAGAGGGCAACTGAATATATTTGTTTTCCTTCCCATGAGAACCTCCATTCACGAGGAGCCTGGAGCTGCCTTCGTGCTGGCGCCTGGAGCACGCTCCCTGCCGCCTGGAAACCATTAACCACACAAACCTCCACTTGCCCAGCCCAGCACCTGGGAAGCTGCTCTTGCGGAGGCACCTCGGCATCCCGGCCAAATTCCTGACTTCAGATAGTCTGCGCTGTCTGTGAGAGTCATCTCCATGCAGGTCAGGCTAGGCGTGTACGCACAAGACCACACGTGCACGAGTATCTAGAAGGGCTCGGCTAAGAAATGTTTTTCTTCCCATCTGTATTAATTTGCTGGGCTTCAAGGGTGCAGTTGTTCAGTTTTTCCCTCCCTGAGACCACCTAGGATGTTTGGGGCTCTCATTCCCTTCAGATGTTTGCTCTTCAGCTGTGCCGGGTTCATCAAATCTCCTTGCCACGTCCCTGAACAGAGAAGCTTTTGGTGCCAGATGTGCTCTGATGTAACTCATGCATCTGCGACCTTTACATGCTGAATTCATCGCCAGTCAATCACCAGCCACATGCAAAGCTCTTGCTGCACAAAGGTCTCCTTTCTCTGACGTTTCCAAGGCTGGGATTGGCCAGCAAGAGGAATGCTTCAGAAAAGAAATAACCAACTAGCAGACATTATCATACAGATAATCTATGCCAATTTGGAAATGCAAATCCTTTCTYGCCATTTTCAGATGCAAATATAAATGGTTTTCTCTTTTTTTAGTAGTGCAACAGATTAGGCCTTGTTCTACAGCATGACGCATGGCTGGAGAAGTAGCTACCTATGGTCTTTATTTTGCAGCCAGAGGTGAGGTGACCTGCCAGGAGCTACATGCAAAATCCAGAAGAAAGGCAGTGAAAGGCGGTACATTACAAATTCCATGAGCCCTAAAAGTGTCTCTCAGAAAGGAACAGTAATGGAGTCCAACCCAGCTGGGACTCATTTATGAAAGGAAGCATGCTGACATATAAATATCTGCAAAAAGTAACATGACATCATGATCTGTATGTTATGTGGGAGCAAGATCATGACCAGACCAGGAGCTTGGGTCTCTTGTACTACAGGTCCACTTCTGCCTCAGATGGGCTTCGAGGCCATAACARAGCCACTTTCCTGCCCCATACCTGTTTCATTAACTGCACGCATTTCAATGAGAATTGGACTTTYGAATATTTGGGAGGGGAGGTCTTTTTAGCTCATGCTCTTAATGATTCTGTTAAAAATCTACTGTTCCTCTTTTGATGTTTTAGTTACATTTTGTGGCTGCTAATCAGAAAAATGTTCCAGGTTGGTAGTTCTTGAAAAAATCAAAGCTTCCATTCAGCCACTTGGTATTCAGAGACTGCTGAGCATAGCGTCATCTGCTTTTCTGCACCCTGCCATTGACACAGCTGTTTCTGTATGCATGGAGAGCAGCGACTGAAGTGTAGTAGAAGCTCTCTGACACAGGAGGGAGCTGCGATCCCACAAAGAAAGATGTTCCAAAATTCACTCGTTTTTTACATTACTGTGATTCACAGACAGACGGTTGCTCCTYGGCCTGGCCACTGAGCAAACAATCAACCAAAATTAGCCAGACTGATCTGGGGCTGCAAATATCCASCAGATAGTCTCATTCTGATTCACACCTACAGGTATTACCTTTGTTTTTTAAAAGCTTTGGAAACATTTGACTACAGAAAGTTTTTGTCTTCCTACCCCAACCATTTGCAGTTTCGCATTGGCTTTAAGTTCACTTCAGAATACATGTTAATTCCAGTGACTCGCAAGCATGAATCACCAGGCTGACACTAACCATTAGATATAATTCTCACAGTCTTTCCCCCTTTTTTTCCTGAAGCGTAGCTTTTTCCAGTGAGATGAGTTGCTATGCCAGTTCACAGCCCAGACCTTCCTGGCAGGCTCCATGTCCTCACTCACAGGATGTGGTGAGCTGTCAGCCCTTTTCTGTCCAGCTTCCTTTGCGTATGTGACAAAAGGACATCTGCCCTAAAAAACATAAGGGTGAAAAAGAGAGACAGCAGGTGAAAAGCACTGAGCCAGGAGACACACGGGGTGACAGGAAGCTGACTGTGATTGGGAAAAAAGCCAGAGGTCTTAACGTAACAGCTGCTCGGCTGTAGGCACAAGGATACCTGCGTCCTAGCAAAGCCAGAGCGGGTAACCCGCCGGCTTTCGCTTCTCCAGGCTCAGAGACTGCTAAACCAGGGGTACTGCAAAAGTTCCAGTATTTATCAAGRCTGGGGAAAAATCTATAGTACTCCAACAGCTCCGTCTGCACAAGATCATGTTGCTCTGACACGGCAGACAGGCGACTGCGACCGTTAGGGGCGAGTTTCACCGCCAGCCTCGTCCCTGGCGCAGTCCTGCCACCACACGGCACCTTTTCCTCACGCTTCGGACCGTCCTGCTCAGGAAAGCGCCGTCTCCCCAGAGAACGCCGGCGCCGAACAGCACCCCGCATCCCAGCACCCCGCCGAGGGCAAACCCTCCGCGGCAG
>NW_028186359.1:733594-757129 GCF_003343005.1 Rhea americana | reverse complement strand
TCTCGGGCGGTTCCGCAGTCGTCGTGGCACTGAGGAGCCAGCCTAGTCCAGAAGCCTGTCGCTCCCCCCGCCCCGGCTCCTGAAGTGGCGGCTGCCAGAGATAGCTTGCCTTGGTCTGCTKGCGCGGCTGTGCGCGCACTTAACCTACTCTTGGTATTTCTCAAATACTTGGAAATAACTTTTTAGAAAGTTTCACCTTTTTCATGGGCAGGTATGGGTCTGCTGTGGAGAAAAACTCATTAACAGTCCATAGCAGAGCTGAAAGGAAGTTTGCCTTTAGGCRGGGAATAAGTAATTATCTTTGTTTATGCTCTAAATGCTTGTTTATTGTCTAAAAATGGTGGTATATCGCAGACTCAGGGAAAATATTTATACCATCAGACTAAATAATGAAGTCCTTGTGGTTTGTGATCTCTGCATGATGTGCTGGTTAGGATATTTCACTGAATGGAAGCTGGTAGTATGCCTTGGATGTTTTCAGTTCTTGTTTACACTGCTGTGGAACTGTATCTCTTGTTTAGAGGTTTTCAAGTAATGGGCCAATTTCCCCAGCTGACAAGTGCAGATCTGCTTGGCAGAAATAGACTGTTTGCAAGGGGAACAACTGGCTAGATGAACAGGGTGGTGTGATACTAAGGAGAAGTGGGAAGGGAGAAGGGGCACCTGATGGGAAAGAGGTCATGGAACCTATGACGTTGGAAGGTATGGAAGGGATTCAGATTTGAGTTGGGAAGGAAGAACTTACAGGTATGCGGTYATTAATTCTCTGAGCTGGAAATGCTGCTTGTTCTGGGAAATATGTAACCTAAAATGAGCAGCATTGCCTTTTCTACGTTTTTTAGTTCTCCAGTATTGAGTGGCCCTAGAAGTGACAGATTTGGCATAACATGTACAGCTTTGTTATGGCAGGAGGTTGCATGCAAGGTGACTGAAGCTGTATCACTTACTACCAGTGTTTTAAGATGGGACTTGTTTGTTATGAAGCTGACTCAGGATTATGGATGTAGAAGCGTATAATAAATAACATGGCTTATTTCTATTGCACTGCGGAAGTACCACTCACAATAGTAATGTTTAGAATCAAAATGGTTACTGCACAAATTAATTGCTTTAAAATGTAGAGCTGCAGTAGGTAGCTGTCCTTGCTTTAAGAGWGTGCCTTTTGGTAGCTAAGTGGGGTGATCTAGCTGCAAGTTTCCATGTCATCTTAATTTGAAAAAGTGCAGGCTTTGTTCATGTTTAAAGTCCATGTTCAAAATTTACTGGTGTTAATGTACTTAGATTATATACTTTGGTTTAAGATGGTAAAGAAAAACATCTCCTTTTTATTTCTAGCTTATGACACTGCAAAACTAATACAACTTAATGATTATCTCAGGGAAAAAAAAGCTTGCTACTTCCCAGAAACACTGATTCAGTCTCAGCTTTTGTGAATGTAGTCTGAGCAAGACCTGACCTAGTGTTGAAATTAAGCCATGCATCTTCTGGGCACACACTGATGGTCCAGATATTTTAAATCTGTCCAGGAAAGTAGTGCAGCTCTCAAATGTGAGTACCAACTTAGGCATGGTAAATGTTAAAGCTAAAAACAAGCTGCCTCTTTTCTTGCTCTTTTTATTTATGTGTGTGTGTATGTATATATGTATGTATGTGATTATATATATACATATGTATATATAAATAAAATGTTTATATATATATATATACACACACTCACATATATATATATACACATACATACACACATGCTAGTTTGCTTCTATTATGCTGTCGTCTTTTATCTGCAAGATGGACAAGCTGTTAATCACTCCCTTCTGTGCTGTAGAAAATGGGATCCTAGCTAGCAAGTTTTTAGAGAGTGACAGACCTGTCAACAGAAATATCCAAAGATGAGGGAGATGGTGTGTTCCTGGTCCTGAACAATTGTTTGCAGAGGTTTTTGCCACTGATTTAAAACTGGCTGTTACTRCTGAGTGGTGACCAACAATACAATGTTCCACTGAAACGTGATTTGAATCAATATAGCAAGTATTTTAAGTTAGACTCTTGTATTAACTCTTGAACTTTTTTTTTTTTAATCCTGGCAGACATTTATGGACTTACTGAGCAGTTTGTTGTCATGCATTTTCCTCTTGAATGTAAGTTAATGGCTGTGCAGTAAGAGTATACATGCAGAGCTGGCACATCTGTGCTGTCCTGCTATATTGTGTTTAAAATAACCACAGTATCTCAAACAATTGTGATCACTTTCTGTTAAGCTTCATTTACTGGCCAGTGCCAATGGTAAGGCTGTCCAGAAAAATCCCTAAGAATCACTGCTGCTTTATGGAACTTCTGGTGAGACCTTGTGAGGAACAAGGACGTGACTGCGTGGTGGGGGACTTCCATGGTTAGCAGGAGGGATTAAATGGACTTCGAATTTCTCTTACTTTATGAAGGCTACTTATTCTTTTCTACAAGGAGAACTTTCTGTTCCCAGCAATTGGAAAACTACTTTGGCATAAACAAGACAGAACATGCGTTTGTGCATAATTCTCTGGAGGCACAGTTATGCAAATAGGTTGTAAAGTAGCAGTGACTTCAGAAAAATTAGTTTAGTTGAATGTTTTAGCTGGATAGATTTCTTTAGTAAAAGTCAAATTAACCCTTTAACATTTGCTGGTAAAGTGAAGTTAAGTATCACTGAGTAGCTTGTTCATCCTGTAGTATTTTGATATTAATAGCTGCAAAAGATGGATGTGAATTGGATTAAGAAAAGATATATTTGATTATTGTCTTGCAGGGCACAAAAACTCTCATAACAGAGTACATTTTCACCAGAGGCTTTTAATTCATAAAAATTGATTAAATTATTGCCTTTGTTAATAAAATGTAATACAGAGCCTCATCTCTAGGTGATGTTAACACACATCAACAAAATAAAATACAGAAAATTAACAAGCTTTCTGTATGTGGATTTCAAATGATGGGTCTTCCTTCTGATCTGTGTAATAAAATTATATTTCACAAGTAGGGACGATATTTAATTGGTTTGAAATAATAGTAATTAAATGTGTGTTTTCGTGGCTGCTTTTTTAGAATGGCTTGGGCCTGTTCCATAAGTAATGCATAATGGCATTCCTAAGAAGTGTTTGGAGTGCTGAAATGTTAACTTTACCATTAAATTTGTGGAACATGGCCTGGTTTAGACTACATTAATCATTGTTCTTCAGTAGTGGTTTTAAAACTTGAACATGTGTGCCTGAACTGAGCATGTGATTAAGTTCAGTGTGGTGTTTGCAGCTGTGTGATCCAAATGTGTTATCCGAAGTTGTATGGCTTTTAAATATCCATATTATTTCCTCTCCTATTAACTTTGGCTACTTCTTAGTGAATATTGTACTGTCATTTTAGCCCTTTGTGCCTGMACCATCTGGGTATGCATATGTTCATGGCCCCTCGGGAAAAGGTGGAAAATGAATCTTCTGCAGCTTGTCTTGGAGGTTAAAGAGAAAATGCTGGCATGGTGTGTTCTGCCTTYCCTCTCAGGACAGTTGTAGTGTGGGCAAACTGGAAGCTCAAGTTAAGCAATTATATGTTGTAACTTAGTACATTGATTTTGATATACTGATAAATACTCAGTAAACAATTATCTATTTTTCAGATTTTCAGGATGAATCTAGAAAAACTCAGCAAACCAGAACTACTGACGCTGTTTAGCATTCTTGAGGGAGAATTAGAAGCAAGAGATCTTGTCATAGAAGCCTTAAAGGTATGTTGTCTCTTTTGTTTCTATCATGAAACTTTCAACAATAGTACTGTAGGTTCTACAGAATGGTTGCATCCAAGATAAAGTTCAGAAGCAGACTTATTAGTGTCAGAATTTCATCTTAAAATCAACGTGTTATATAATGAATGCTGTATATCACTTTACATCTTGGAATTCATTATTGAAAGCTGATTTCAAGAAAGAGTATTTCAATGTTTAGATGCAGCCATATGTGTTTGCCATCATCCTTCCTGATAAAGGACTGAGGATTTATGTTACTGAGGGAAATGAAAAGGGTCTATCAGACTTACTTTGGTTGTGTTSTTCTTTAGTAAGAAGGTTTTTTTTAAAGCAGAACATCATCTTGACAGGAGGGATCAGATTAGTCTTTTGCTGAGCATAGTGTTACACTAAAAAAAGCATCCATGGCTTTGTATTGTACTAAGTCAGTGTAAGCTGGCACTGTTGCTGAGGGAAGTAGACCTGTGTGCCTTGCTGCCTTTTTTTTTTCTCCTCCTTTTGCTGGTACAAGCATTAGTGTAACCTTGCAAAGAGCTAGACTTGGATCTGATACCAGCTAGAACTAGTGCAACAAATAAGTTGGTTTCAACCCATGTCAGGTCCCAAGTGCAGCTGACATTGTGATAGTGTGAATGCTTGTGATGGGACATGACAGGGGTGGTGTAGGAGCAAGTGGGACCACTTCTTGCAGGAGAGTTCATGCTGTGTGAAACTGGGGCCTGCACAATGTTAGTGTATGTGAGTCAGAAACGCTGCATTGGATCTGCACAGGTCGGGTCTGCGGGGCGCGAGAGGGCTCCGTGCTGATGTTCCTCTTGTTCAGGCAGTATAGGTCATGGGACCATGGGCYGTAGTCAGTTAGGGGTGTTACTGTTGAGTTTAGAAAATATTTTCAAAAAAAGTAGSCTGCCTAGTTGACAGAGTAAAGTGGAATTCTGTTTACCCTTATGAAAGTGAACAACATCCCTTTTGTTTCGTAACTTTCTTGTTACTTGTTTTTTGTATTTGGTGATTAAAGACCTGATGTGTCTCTGGCTAWATGTTGATGGACAGAAGCAGTAGTGTCTAGGTGCAAATTTTGTATCCATTTGGCTAGATTGTATTTTATCCTTTTAGATTCAGGACTTTGTCTTTATTGTTGCAGTTAACCTTGGGAGACTACCACAGTGTTTGATAGTAGCTGAGGGAATTACACTTGTCAGCTCTTTAAATTTCATGTGTTGTGGTTTTTAAGTACATTCTCTGRGATTTGCATAGGCTTCCAGTTTGTTTTTGAGTGCTGAAGAAGCTAATTTTGATCTGTAAAATCACTTGTGTGTTGGTCTTTCCTGTCTGAGATTGCACCTTTTCTTTATACCCTGACAGCAGCAGTTGTGTGAATGCAGTGATGATCTCAGCTCCAAAATGGACTCCCTTTTGTCACTCCATCCAGACCTGTTCCTCTAGGTGTGCATTAAAGYGGATCTGTTTGATGCATCTTCTGARGGGATAATCATTCCTGTTCTGTCATGCTGTATTTAATGAAGTGAAAATGTTCTTAAGAGAATTATTAAGGTATTTTGCGGATATTCATCCACTAGTAATTTGATATATTGCTTGCTAGGGCTTACAGTTTGGAATACCCAAGTCCTGTTCTAGGCTGAGCTAATATTCTAGTTGTTGGCCTACTTTTTTAATAGCTAATTTTGGTATGTCAAAGCGATACTATTGTTTTCCTCCGCTGCTTTGAGTCTTGAGGATGGGAGGTGGGGGTTTGTATGTACCTTTTCATTTTCAGYCTTGCTCGTTCTGTCTTGTATTGTAGATTTAATTAGTTCAGACCTAAGTTTCTTGTTTGTTCTCTCTTCTGATGGTTGGGGAAAAAAAAAAAGCTCTGCAAAGATCTGTCTTCCTTTAAAAATGGTAGTGGAAGATCCGTGCTACCTTAACATCAGTAAATATGTAACTTGAAATAGTGCACAAAGAGCTTAATTTTATGGTACATGTGTGGACTCTACCTTCAAGTTCAGATATGATGCCATCACTGAGATGAAAGCCTCAGGAATGTTCATTAGCCATTCAGTACCATTGAACTTAAGAGAAACTGGAGTGGTATGAAGGATGGGAGAGGTGGATTTTTAAGAAATGAGTTGTGACAGTGTTCAGTATTGAAGGGTTCTTCCAGAAGACCTATGACTGCTCATAATGTTTAAGCTTTCAGGTGTTTCTGAAGAGGACTGGCAGCTTGCAGGCCTGAGAGCTGCAGTGGCTTAGTCTTGTTTCAGATGTCTGTGGCTTAATCCCAAATGAGAACTGAAGGGGAGGGGAACCTCCTCTGAAACAGGACACCTGAGTGTTTATTGTGATCTCTTCTTCTGCTTTTAAGCAATCTTTTTATTTTATTGTTACCTTCTAAGTGGTGTCTAAAAGACTTAGCTCTTCTTTTTAGACTAGTTTTTTAGAGTAGACTTGCAAATTCTTGTCTATCTTGATCAATCTTATTTTGATAACATGTTCTGACACAAATAAAAGTATAGTTTTGATACTGCATTTTGAAGTGCATATAATAGAGTACAGAGATTGATAGAAAAGAGTGCAGCTCCAAAATGCGACTTCTTAATGAATACCTTTGAATAATGTACTGCTATTATCTTTTCAGTTGAAGTTTAACTGATAGTTCCCTCTGGCATGGAGAATGTAATAGTTAAAATACCTTTTTAACATAACTTGTCAAGTACACATAGCTGAGAAGAAATTAAATGAAACTGTAACCTATGCTGGATAATTATCTGGTATGAAATACAAAACTAATCAAAGGTTGGTGCTTTTTTTGTACCTCTGTAAAGGATACACTAATGTCTCATTTTAAGAATACAAAGAAAATTGGAGGTAGTAGGAAAATGTCAATAAAAGGTTGAAGTTAGAATTGGTTCTGGCTGCTTGCAGTCTTGCTTCCAGATCACTACCCTGTAGGAAAATGAGACCTTCTCTCTGCAGTTGTCTTGAATCTGTAGTGAATGGTGAAATATTGAAGATCTCCCAGCTGTGTTCAGTTATTCATGCCTAAAAGCTAGGTTTAGTAATGTTGCAGCTCAAGTCCAGCTCTGTGCTGGCAGTGCAGTGTTGCCCTTTTAAACATTGCATATGTTAAAGGAAAAAAAACTCATGTAATCACTTATTCTAGTAGCTGGACGGAGTTTCAGTGGTAGGAARTTCTTAGCCTTGCTTTGTCTATATATTTAGAATCTACAAGGAAATAAATTCTAGCTTCATTGTGCTTTCCCTTTTGTTTACTAATAGTAACTGTGGTAACCATTTTAAARTGCTTCACCCGCAGAAATATTTTTAGTGTGTGATGTAGTTAAAGGAAAACTCACCTCAGTAATCTGTTTACTCCTGTTTTGATAAATACAAAACTGCTGCTGTGAAGGAAAAGTCCTCTAAGACTGAATTGAAGATTGAATTTGAGAGGAGTTAATTTGTATACACTGGATAAATCAAGCTATAACCTCTGCTAAGAGGAGTCAAAGCATCGAGGGCTGATGAAAGCATTTGCCCACTTCARACACTGCTAAACCATCTCACTTGGGGTCTTACAGCTGTCTGTTTTCTCTTACTTGTTTAGAGTAATACGTTCTGCCTCTGCAGTCAGATTTCTTTTGAGGCCCARTAGTTTTATATGAAGTGCATATGTATGTAGGAAAGAGGCAGTGGGCAAGCTGAAGTTCTCTAGAATATGACATAATCTTTAAAATACTGGTAGTATTTTTCTACGGCAGTTGCATTAGGCAAATATATGTCCATGGTTAAAAATTGAGTTGCTTTGTTGTTGTTGTTAACCTAGTGTTGGTTATTGAAGAAAGAAAAGTRCATTTCCTGTTGTGGGCTTATTTGCTTCTAATTAAGATTTAAGTGCATCTGAAACTTCTGTTTTTTTGAGGCATGTGCTGTGCTGTATTGTTATAGGAAGGAACAAGGACTGGCATGAAAAACTGCCTTCAGCTGAGAACTTGTAACTCAACTTTAGTATGGTCTGCAATCACTGATATTCCTGCCTGCTTAAAAAATCTGGCATTTAGTAGTACCCATGCATGCAGATGACAAATCCTAAAATAGTTCATCTCTCCCTCATGTTACCAGGCCACTTGTTTGCTGGCACCAGCCCTGTTTCTTGCTGTGGCACTGGCTTTTCAGGAACTGGTTGCTTAGTTTGCTCCTTTACTGTCCTCCTCCTCTTCACCTCCCCTCCCCAAAATTTTATGCTTTCTGCCGTGGGTAGTCTAATGCGCTGCTTCTAGAGGCAGGATCCTTCCACTCCTGTACGAAGAGAAAAGGGGTGCTTCGGTTTGTAAAGAGCAGTGCGATAGGTCGCCTCACATCAGTGCTGCTGCTTCTCTGGCCGCCTGCCTTCTGTCGCCGTTCTCCTATGGCGWGCTTTCTCTTGCGGTGTTTTTAATTGCGATAGGTGCTCGTCATAGAGACTTTCTTCCCACACGCTTGCCATGGACCTGGTCCTTACAGGTGAAGTCCACTCCGAATTGCAATGTTACTTCAATTCCAGGTAGAGATACTAGTCTAAAGGACTAAGTGAACACATTTACTGTGTTAAAAATACTTTTTCCAGTGCTTCAGTTTTTTCCTTCTTTATTTATACCTTGATACCTCTGAAAAAAAAATTTGCTTGAAAATACCTTCCTGAGCACTACACAAATGTCAATGTTCTCCTCAGAACATACCTTAAATGTCACTTCTTATTGTGCTCCTTTTTCTGTAGTTACAATCACATTTAAATCATCCAAAAGCAGATGCTGTCAGAGTTACCTAAGTAACACGAAGGGCTAGGTTGTCGGTCCTTCTGACAACCTGGAGAAAGGGTTGCCCATGTCAGCTACAAATTAGTCATCTGAATTGCACACCATGACTGAAAAAACTCAATGTTTAAATAAACCTCTACTGATACATTAGAGCACTTTGTGCCCTTTCCCCCAATTTTTATCAGAATTCCCCATATACTAAAAATAGTTCTGTTTAGTTTTAGATAACAACTTTCTGGCTTATTTCTTTAGTATTAAGCTTTTAGGCAATTTAATACTACAGTAGAAACAGACTATTTTGCATTGATGACTGAGAGCTGGGTATTCATTGCTTTACTTCTGAATTCAGTAAGCCACTCTATAAAGCAGCATTAATGCGTTGCAAAGTTAAGTGTTCGTTTGTCAGTAGACTTGGAGATTAATTTATGGTGCAGTTCCAAAAACAAAATCTACCTCTTGTTTAAATAAAAAACTTCAGTAATATAAAACCTTACTACAGATGCTAGTAAATCTTTCACAGATGGGGCTTTTTGCATAGCTTATAAAGCAGCTTGGGTCTAGCAGGACTCCAGTGTGYGTTCCCTTCTGGAATGCAGTTTTTCTTACTGCTTTTCTTTTGAGGGGGAACTTACTTGCCTTTGCTTTTGTTCTCTGATATTTTTAGATTCTCTGGTCCCTCCTAATACCTAGATAGGCTCTGAACAAGGAAGTGCGGGAATGGCTCCAGGTTTGCGTTGCCACCCAGATACCTTTGGGTGCCGTGCTGAAGAGTGACCAAAGGGCAGTCTGCATGCCAGGCTGCTCCTGGGGCCGAGTTACGCTCACGCACTGGGACTCATGCAAAAGCTACCTCCTGAAAAAATGCCATTTTGTGCTGCTTAGTGTTTGTTAAGAGCATTTCTTAACCTTTTCAAAGTCAGTAAAGGTATTACGCGGGCAAATCTAGGTGGCTCTTGTTTAACTGGCTTGTTCACATGATAAAGCAAATACTGTATTTGTTACAAATACTATAATTTCTGCTGTGCAGATCTTTGCTAGTGGTCACTTCAGATCTGGAGGTGAAGTTAATGCAAGACTCGATCCTGCTCSAACCTTTGGATATCTATTTTCATGCGAAGCGAGTGGTGTCACCCCCATTTTCCTCCTGTGTCGGTGATTTCCGTTGCCTCAGCTTGTMTTTATTTCCAATATCTGTCTCTGAAGGAAGAAGCTAATAAGGAAGTTCAAGGCAGCTAGAAATCTATTTAAAGATTCTGCCATTCTTTGCAATCTAAAGGAGGAACTTCTGTACAGATTACTGCTGGAGAACTGCTTACCCGAGTAACTACACTTTCTGTTCTGCCCAGTGTGAAAACCTGAACCCAAAATTTACAGGCAAGAGTAATATTCTACTGTGTATCCAAAAAGTACTTWAAAAGAGTGCTGGAAATTCCTACTATTTGATGTTCCAGTAAAACAAGTTGTAAAGATTACTGAAGGCAAAGAGAAAATACTGTCTCATAAACAAGCTTTCAATAAAAGGAAATCTTAAAGTACATTATGGGAAATGCTCAGCCCAAAACAGTCTAGAATTCCCCAGAGAAAACGGTAGCTTTTTCCCAACAGACTAAAGCTTTTGCTTTGTGTGTCTGCACAGGAAGCCTCTTTTCAGTTGTTTCAGATATTGCTTCTGCACCATAAAATCAGAATTACCCTTTCTCAAAACAAACTAGCAGAGGTTGCTTACCCTAATTTGAACTAAAAGCCAGGCAGTTTAGAGCATTACCCCCACTGCATATGCCTAATTCTTCTGATTATTGGTGTTAAGAGTAGTTGTTAACATACCTTGCTGCCTTTTTAAGAGTAGCACAGATTTAAATATTATCCTTTTTCCTTTAGGGGGAGCGGGATATAATAGTCCTAAAAATTCTCTTCTGTCATCAAGCTGCTTCTGTTTTGAAAGTTGAGCAGAAACAGTATTTAAGACTGAATTCCAGTTCAAACGAGACAAAYGCAAAGCTGCTAGAGGTGCCTAGCCACGATCCTGGGTGTTCCTCGCTGTGCTGAAGAGTTGCGCCAGTGACCAGCGTAAGCAACAGGAGCTGTCGCCTGCGTATGTGTTCAGTGCCCWGCACAGGTCATTGCACTGTGATTTAATTTCAGAAGAATGAGGCTGATTCTTTYGGTGAAGGACCTGGCTATTCAGCGAAACCAGTAGTGCACAGGAGTTAGARGCAGCAGGCTGGAAATCTGGATCTGCATTTCCAAGTGCACAGTGGCCCAAATGCCAAAGCAGTGGACTTATTTTTGTAAATAAGATGTAGTCTGACCAGGACGATCTGTTTAAGACTTTGTAGTCTAGACAACTTCAATAAAATGTTTATGATCTGCTGGCTACTAAAGGAGAATAGCTGGACTTCAGAAAGCTGTTAATGTTATGATAGTCTCATCTGTTTGTCATGCTAGTTCAGGAAAATACTTAATTGCTCAAAGTAGCAAGGAAGAACTTCTTGTTCTTTCCCAGACAGGAAATAACCACCCCCAACTAAATTCAACACAACCTAGAGCCTAACACTGACAAGAAGCAGAGGCAAAACATGTCTCTGTTCACACTTCCAGTTCTCATGGAAATCGGACGGTGTGTAGTGTGAGTGACTTTAATTGATAAAGTTTAATTCCACTTCCTTAAGCTTTTCACTAGAAAGCAGTGGCCCAGAAGTAGACTTCTTGGATGTCCTCATGCTTGCTTACACTGTTAGAAGCACTGACACCAATCTGAAGAGAGCTTGTGGTGTAGAAAGTAACCACTACAGACCTAGGCTCTATTTAAAAGCAAAAAAACAGCTAATCTGTCAAAGCAGTTAAGCCAGCTGGATGAATTTTCAAATTTGTATTTAACAACTTTCCAGTGCTTGAGTCACTTGCAAGTTCCCTACACATTTGTAGCAAGGCTTAGTCATTTTTATAGTGCTTCAGAAGAAATGAAGATTCCCCGCCCCTCTRTTTATTAAAAAATTAAGCCTGTGGCTTTTCCTGTGATTCATTAAACCATGGATGGCTCACTATCCAAGACGGCCCTCCCATTTCCAGGGCTGATCTTTTCCTTCCTTTTTTTATGTAAAACTTGAACAATAGTTTAAGCTCTGATCAAATGTACTTGGAATCAAGTAATACCACTTTTTTTTTGGGGGGGGGGGGGAATATAGAGAAACAGGAAGCAAGATCTGCTCCCTACAAGTGTTAAAATACAGCAGCAAACTAGCATTATATGACAAATATCTCTAATTGRTTTTGATTTTGGAAGATGTAAGGGAAAAGGTGCGTTTTGTTGTTGTTGCTTGGTAATTTATAAAATTCTCCTGTTGAGAGTAGAGCTTGCCTTTGTTTTTCATGCTGATTACATGACTGCAGCTTAGAGTATAGGTGGGACCAAAAATTCTCCATTGGCTACTGAGTAAAGCAATGTTTTATTGGTGGTTATACCAATCCTCTGACCTGTAAGGCTCAAGTTATGGTTTTTAAGATCCCTTTAGTAAAGCTGAACTACATGAAGCAGTTAGATGCTGAAGAAAGAACTAGAGTAGCAGATTTTTCAAAGCTGCACATAATGAGGTATTCAAATTGCATTTATATCTCTGAACTTCACATATTATCTATAAAGTAACTTTTTAAAAGTTAACTTTTTTTCTTTTTTTTTTTTTGCCAGAGCAGTTTGCTTTTCTGTTTCAGTAAATCTGCACCAACTGTTGTGTGGAGTGTTTAGAGAATCACTATCTCTTATGTACTAGAGGGAAATGTTTACATTTTTGGTGCAGTTTACTGGAACTTCAAAAATAACTTAGAAAMCAGTATTTATTGGAATGATTATCTTTTAATTTCAGTCAGACTCACTCTTTCCTGTCTAAAATATGTCCTTAGGAAAGGCATTAATGGTGGGTAACACTCACTAGTTTGCCATTCTTAGCTGAAAGGCTTTCTGAAAAAACAGGCTGACGCATCGCTCTGCAGACAGCTTGTTTTTCCTGCCCTCCAACAGCTGAATGGCATTGTGCAGGATCAACAGAGCCCGTGCTTTGTGGAACTTGTGCTATGAGCTCTTTAATTCTGAAAAAGCTACTGTATTTAATTTGGTATGGCTTACTTTCTGTTTATGTTCATAAGGATGCCCAGATGTGGGCACAGCATACATAAAAACCTAAAACATACATGACAACGTACAAAGAGCATTTGTTTGGCCACTCAGAGCAAAAATGTCATGCTTACTGTCAACGTACAGCTAATATCATAATTTCTCTGTAGATCCCATAGTACTTTGCTATGGTTTTATGGTTGAAATTAAACCATTCTAAAGGTAATAGCATGTTAGGGAAAGAGTTTTGTTAAAGATACTGGGGCTGAGTCCTGCCTTTCGCAGAGAAAAACGTAGGTAACTCATGCAGAGGAGAGAGCTTGCTTTAATGCCTTGCTAAGAAGGTAACTATGCAGAAGGAAACATAATCTACTTACTTCAGAAAATGACAGGCATGAGTTCTCTTGTAAGGACTGATTACCATGACTGTAGTGAATCAAGAAGAGTCAAATCCTGGATTTCAAAGGCATCCTTTCTTGGTGTAGACAACCCCATCAGCAAACACCATCAGAACTGTGYTTTTTAATAACCCACACTGAAATGCTCTATCTGGATGTGGAAGCACACTGGTTCAGATTTTTCAGAAATGCATAACATTTAGACTAATTTTTTCCACTAAAATTAATTATTAAACTTCTTGGAGGTAAGTCAAGTCAACTCTGAGGGCTTCTGAGACTCTTGGATCTTTTTATTGTCTTCTGTTGAATGTATATTTGTTTTCATATGGGGTCTTATCATGGTGGTAACAATGTAGATAAATATCGGTTATAAAGTTTTGTTTTGCATATCTTTAGAGCTTCATTCTTTAAGAGATGAAAAGTAATAGGATAAGATTACAATATCATAACAAACATTTGCAACTAAAATGGCTGATTCTAAATGTTTTAGGACATGCAGCACAATGTGTGTGGGTTTCTAATTCTTGCATGTCATTTAAAGAAGGGTAATCATTCCTGTCTTGTTTCTTGAGAGGCTTCACTATGTTTAGTCTGGTTGAGAATATTAAGGATTTTGTTAACAAGTTACAGATTTATAGGTTATTGTGAGAGTGAAATGCTTTAATTGCTCAACACGAAATTCTTTGATGGTTACATAACCAAGAAAACACAACTGCTCTTCCACTGAAAAATCAGTAAATCAGGTCTTTCAGTGAGCAACAACTGATACTTACTTTTTTCCATTTGCAATTTTGGGAAACATGAGTTATGGACTAGATAACAAGTAGCTGTGGCATGAAGAGGTTCATCAGCTGACTATGTTGTGGAGATGCTTGAGCCTTGAAACCTGTCAGTATGGACTTGCTGAAACAATCTTCCACACCAGGTAGCAGCTCAGACAAGTGCTTATGGTTTTGTATAGGCAGTTAGTTGCCCTGCACTTGAGTTCAGAGAAGCCTTCTTGGTCTGGTAAGTTTTGTTTTGCTTTAGCAAAACTTTCTGTTCTTTTCTACTTTGAGGCCACTTGGTTAAGAGATTTTCAGTTGGAGAGCCATTGAGAAATTAATCAAGGCATGTACTTATAAACCCCCACACACTTGTTTTGGACTCTTTGTGGATACTGTCTATCTACTGGTGTTCTGATTATGGAAATACAAGTGCTTTTTGCAAAATTTCTCAAGTTCCAGGTATTTCATTCATTTGGAGAGCAAGTAGCTTCTGCAAATGGTTTTGAAACAGTGGGGCCTTACAGTTGTGCAGTGCTGCTTCAGGTCTGCAGCCAGCAAGATCTAGGTTCACTAATGTTCCTGGTACTAGATTTTGATCTCCCTCCCTTCCCCCTCCCCCCCCCCCAATTAGTGGAGGGACCATCAACTTCTGCCCATTTAAATCTATTAATGAGGGCTTTTAATTGGCTTGGAGTCTAGGTGAAACTTTTATATGCTAAAATTCTGATAGTCAATTTAGAAATCCCTTCTGAAGATGGAAGGATTATTATGCTCTGACTATACTTTTCACTTTTCATAGTCTTACTTGAACAGACTCTATGCCACCAGAGGACTAACGCATGCACCTAATATGTGAAAAGCATGGTGTTTGTCCCCTTCTTATTGGCCTCATCRGAAATTGCAAAGTCCAGATGGGCCTTAGAGGTTGCACTATTCCTCTTGGGGGCAAAAGTTGTACCACTGTACAGAAGGTAGGCAGACCACTTAACCTATTATTGTCTGTCTTAGGGATTAGTGTCTTCCTATCTGTTAATCGGATACCTTTAATGTTACGCACTGGTAATTTTTTTCTGTCTTAATACTCTTAAGCAAATAAGTCTGATTCGTGTTCTGTTAATATTTCTTTAAATGGAAAAGCTGGGKAAGAGGGATAGTTTTCTTAACTGTAAACAACTTTATTCAACTAGTTTGCTGGTTTTAGTATATTGAAATACACACTTGTTTTTGTATTTCAGGCCCAGCACAGAGATACGTTCATTGAAGAACGCTATGGAAAGTACAATATCAGCGATCCACTAATGGCTTTGCAGAGAGATTTTGAGACCCTGAAAGAAGGAAATCATGGTGAAAAGCAACCAGTCTGCTCCGATCCCTTATCTGTTTTGAAAGTGGTGATGAAACATTGCAAGAATATGCAGGAAAGAATGTTATCCCAACTAGCTGCTGCAGAAAGCAGACACAGAAAGGTAGGTTGCTTCAGCTAAGCTGTGCGGAAGTAACATAGTTCCATCTTGATAAGATGTGAACTTCAACAAAAAGGCTTAAATGCTATGAGAGTTCTAGTGTTTAAAAGGGTTTTGCACCTTTGTTTAAGCTTCTTATCACTCAATATGGGTGATACCTGCTGTTTCCTCCTGAGAAAATGTTCCCTATGTACTTGAAGGTATTTAAGCAGTGTTTGGAAGCTTAAACCGCAGAAATATTGAGGAGCTGCTAGATTCGTGATGAGCGTGTTTTGGGAGAGCCTGTGATTCTGGTAATAAGATACTGCAGGGTCTCTTGGGAAGTTCATGTTCTGGCTTTTTTTGTTGAGTTAATAGAATCTCAATTATTCATGTAATTCAGTGTTAAATCTGAAGGAGCTCCTTAACTGTGTCCTTATGGCAAGCAGTTTCATTTGAAGAGGTCATCTTAAGTAGAAGAACAAATTAAGGTTCTTTATTTTAAACTTGCACTTCAGTCCTCAAATCTCCTGTAAGACACTGGGAAGGGGGAGTGTGTATGCAAATTACTATTGAAACAGGAGTTAAGAATGTCTTGTTATAATTGTTAATGCCCTGTGTCACTATGGTGTGTGTTCTGAGGTGGTGAGTCTGCTCCTGCTTTTTTGTTTATATACATTTGTATATATAAAAAATTGCCCTGCCAGGAAATTCTGGTAAAGGCACCATATAACCAAAAGCAAATACTATGAATCACAAAAGGACCTTCTTCCTCATAAGCTTCTCAAGGCTATTCTGCAGTCTGGAGAAAAACATGCAATTTGGTTACTTAGTACTAAAATGAAGATACCGTGCATTTTTCTAACCTTTTTCTCAACTTGCTCAGMAATACAAGATAGTGACTTAGTGCAGTTTGTCCAAAAGCCTCTTTTATATGATTTTGAGTTGAACTTGATATCTGAGGTTACCATGGCTGCTGTCATGTCTAATTTGGACCGTGCGAGAAGATGGTGATCTCCTCCTGTGTTACAAATTTGTAAGTGTGCCTTTGCATTAAAGTGACTGAAGTTTGTTTGGAAGGTGATATTGGACCTTGAGGAAGAAAGACAGCGGCATGCCCAGGACACGGCAGAGGGGGATGATGTCACCTACATGCTGGAGAAGGAAAGAGAGCGGCTCACCCAACAGGTGTGCTTTGGTAGCTGGTRATTACCCAACCCACAGAAACCCAGGGCTTTGGGCTGCTCAGGCTGGGTGGTGAAGTCAATACTAATGTCTAACTGCACTTTTATGTTGAAAGAGTATTGGGGGCCTCACTCCTTCTAAGGCTTTTCTAGTTTTTAACATTYAGATATGCAAAACGGCCTTAATCTTCCTGATTCAGTAGCTGAACAGTGCTAGAAGCCATTAATAGACAATTAAATGTTTTGAAAACTTATTTCAGGCTGAAAGCTGAAACTTCCTCAAGAATTATACTGTGCCTACAAGTGGTAGATCTCTGGTACTGAAAAATCTGGATGAGACGTGAAAGATCTCCTGTGGGTTTTATTCAGAGACAATAATAAAAACTTAAGCTGCTGTTTTCTGTTATTCAAGCACTATAGACTTTCATAAYGTATATAACACATCAACATTTTAAAGTCTAAATACCTTTAAAAGGCAAACTGACAAAGTAGTAGATGAGGTGGAAGTAAGCTTTTCTTCAGATAGCCTCTTCAATCAGTGCATGGCAAACTGGGCCTATATTGTAGTAAAAACCAATTGAATTTCATACATGCTAACTATAGTAAGTARTAATTCTTAATATATGCTGACAGACTGAGTTCCTTGGCATACAAGGCTGTCTTACATATACCGTGGCCAAGAACCTCTTTCTTGTATTAGGCATTTTCATCTTTTACTAGGAAATTTCTCCAAGATGCTTAGTARCCTCTTTCATTTTGGGAATGTGTTTACTTTCAGGAGGCTTTGGTTCCCTTAGTCCTTTTTTGTTCTTATCTTCCAGTTGGAGTTTGAAAAATCCCAAGTGAAAAAGTTTGAAAAAGAACAGAAGAAGCTCTCAAGCCAGCTGGAGGAGGAGAGAGCACGCCACAAGCAACTGTCCTCCATGCTTGTAGTGGAGTGCAAGAAAGCCACTGCCAAAGCAGCTGAAGAGGGGCAGAAGACAGCAGAATTGAGCTTGAAATTGGAAAGAGAGAAGAGTAAGGTGAGTAAATTGGAGGAGGAGCTGGCATCGAAGAAGAAGCGGGGTTTACAGATGGAAGCACAAGTAGAAAAGCAACTCTCAGAGTTTGACATCGAAAGAGAACAGCTGAAAGCCAAGCTGAACAGAGAAGAAAACCGTACAAAAGCCCTAAAAGAAGAGGTAGAATGTTTGAAGAAATCTCTGAAGGAGCTGGAGGCTTCTTGCCAGGAGCACAGTCCTCCTGAGCCTGTGCAGCCAAGGCCCTCAATGGTGTCCAGAGGTGTCGTAACTGACAGTCCCACAGTGAAGTCTGTGTTTTGCCAGACAGAGTGTCTGCAGGCAGACAGAGCAGATCCTGCCAGCACAAGCAAAGCTGCATGTACCACATTTCCCAGCCCTACTACACCTACTCATTCCTATGCAAAATCCAATGGTCATTGTGATACTGATATGCAAATGGGAAGTGAGCTACAGCAGACAAATACAGCAGAGAACCAAGTCCAAAAGGAGAAGTCTGCTGGTGCAGTCCCAGAAAGTGTGATTGAGAATGGAAGCTCTCCTGTAAGAACAGAGTCACCAGTTCATCTGATGTCCCAGCTCCCTTCCAGTGGGGTGTCTCTGTCTCCTAGCAGCACGGCTGCATCCTCTCTAACACCTTCTCCCTGCTCCTCRCCAGTTCTGACTAAACGCTTAGTTGGAGCTTCAGCCAGCAGTCCTGGTTACCAGTCATCCTACCAAGTGGGGATCAACCAACGTTTCCACGCAGCTCGGCACAAGTTTCAGTCTCAGGCTGAGCAGGACCATCAATCGAGTGGTCTGCAGAGCCCGCCATCAAGGGATTTGTCTCCTACTCTAGCAGATAACTCTGCTGCCAAGCAGCTAGCACGCAATACAGTCACTCAGGTCCTTTCCAGATTTACCAGCCAGCAGGGACCTATTAAACCAGTCTCCCCTAATAGCTCACCTTTTGGCACAGACTATCGAAATCTGGCAAATGCTGTGAGCCCCAAAAATGAATCTGGTCATTCTCCAAGTGCAGGCAAGGTTTCCAGTCCACTAAGCCCATTGTCTCCTGGAATTAAATCACCAACAATTCCTAGAGCAGAAAGAGGGAATCCACCACCCATTCCTCCAAAGAAACCTGGCCTTGCTCAGTCACCTGTTGCTCCTGCTGCAGTAACCAAAACAGCTCCTCAGGCATCTTCTTTAGGTGCCCCCATGGACGTGGCAAGTAGCTGCTCTAACAATACTGTAGTGTCAAATGGTAAAGACATTGAGATACTCCTGCCAACTAGCAGCTAGTCTCCAGAAAATGTGAATGTGACATTCCATGGCTTAGCATCCTAGAGCTAAGACACTGTTTTTCCACTCCATGTTATTTATTTCCATAGAAGCAGAATCTGTCTGTATAAAGCATTTAGTATATTTTTCTTTTTTAAATAGGTAGGAAAATATTTTTGTTTATGAAGAAACCTTAACTACAGCTATACAGTAGCCTCAAGTCTCTCATGGCAGCAGTCAAATCATCAGAGATGACAGGAACCATAATCATGTGATGGAACTTAAATATCAAACTATAATGGGACTGAAATGCTACTTTTAAATTATGCAGAAAACTTGCGCAGACTTTTTACTCCAGATGAACATTTTATTAAAAGTGCCTGAACTAAGCCTGCAATATGAATGTGATTCTCTGAAAAAGGCAAGGAGGGGAACCATCTAGCTGCAGAAATGAATTCTTCTGTGAGTCATGAATGTTTAAACCAACACTGTTTTTAATTATCTCCATTTGTTGAAATGAGTTAGCAAATGTGCTACAAGTAAATTCTGTAAGGTGACCACCAGACTGACACAGCCAGCCACATTTTGCCCTTTATGATGTAGGTCCTAAGTGTTTTAGGAGGTGCACATAAGTTTCTTGGGGTAAAATTCAGCCTTGGTACAATTCTGATTACTTTTCTCCCAGTATTCATTATCCAAGTAGTGTTTCTCTATCCTGTAACATGTTCTTTGAAAATGCCTGTGCTTTAAATGGCTGAATTCTCATTTCTGGTGAGTCACCTGTAATTTCAAATTATTCAAGCATTCTACTGTCATGTGTAGAACTTCTGAGAAAAGGATCTTGTAATTACTTGATCAACAATCTTGCTATTACTTGAAAAGAAAAATCATCAGTCCATATGGTACAGTTTTTTTTGCAACAGTAAAATGGGATCTTCTACTATAAAAAAGCAATAATTTTGTTGTTCACTTTTATCAGTTGTCAGACTGACCTGGATTTTACTGACTAGCTAGCGATAGAATCTAGCCAGCTTTCACTGGATGCAAATATGCAACCAAATCATCACTGTCATATGTAATTAATTACATATGTAGGTAATTTTACATGCATACGTATTGAATATACAATGCAGACACAAATCTTAAGCTATTCGTGAGGATCTCCCCAATATGAAAAAAAGGTGGAAATTATATTGAGATTGGGGGAAAAATTTGGTTACTTAAGGGTAAGGAGTTGCTTAAGTCTGTGAGAATTATCTCTGTGAAAAGTTATTTTTCTAGATGAGCCCAAAAGAAGGGAGAAGCAACAGATTCCATCCAGTGCAGAAATGTCCATCTGAGGTGAAAAGTGTAGTCCTCGCTGCAGACATCTTGCATACACCACCTGCCATTTCATGGCACRTTGCAGTTCAGCTTTGAGTCGCTGCAGTAAAATACAAGACAAACACAATACAGATCAGTGGTGCAGAGGTTGAGAGCGTAACTCTGAGCTGATTATCCCAGGTATTGTATGTGAGCTGATTCTAAACTTAGAAGCTAGACTTGCTGCTCAATGTCATGCTATGTTTAGCATTTCCTTCTACAGCAGTGTAAGGTTTACATAGAGTGTAGTTACCCACTGTCAGAGATGCTTTTTCCTTTGTCTTTTTTCAAAATACGTCCTACTTTATTGTAGGAAAGATCCCTGCAGCAACTAGAAGGGTGCACTACTGTACATGACCTAATGGCTTTGAGTCTTATTTTGTAGGACATCAGAGCTCTTGTGCTGCTTTGAAGTGGCTGTTGTCTGAAGTGACCCTGCTCTTCTCTCCCACACTGATATGAAAGGTATTTAGATTACAGCAAGAGAGGTTTTTACAAACCTTTCAATAGCCTTTTACGTTTTGGTATTACGTGCGGCTGTTCCTAATCCATTGGAATAGGCTATGTACTAGCAGTAGGAAGATAGTACCACTCTAGAGATAAATGGGTAGTGACTCTCTGGGAAGCACTTTTTTATATAATTTTGATGTGTCCACAACAGATTTTTTTTTCTCTCTTAAGAGTAATTCTAAAAATTGAGGGGCAGAAGGATTTTTGCCCATGTATCACTTCCAATTCAAAAGTGAGGCTTTTGTATACACTGCTTTAACATGTTTCTTTGCTTTTACACTAAACTAGATGGTATTATCCCCTTTCTTTATCAATAGCTCTATATAGATACTATAATGAAGTTTATTAGAAAATGCACTGAATACTATTTCTTCTAAAATATACTATGGGAAGGGGGTATGCAAAGGAATGTATTTTTGCTAGTAGCCTGTCTTCTGAGAGAAACTAAGCACAAATATTACAATGATCCAACTAATTCAGTAAGACATGTAGAGTTAGTATTTAACCTTTGCTGTAGATTCTGTGTGGAAGCAACTAAATATTTCTTCTGTAATTCACATCTGTTATAAGCAGAAATTGTTGCTGAATTTGTCACTGGCTAATGGAGTAAAATGAAGTGCAAAATGTATACGTTGGTATTCGTTAACACTTGTAAATTTGTAAAGCCAAATGTACCAAGCTGAAGTCTTTAATCATTTTTATAGCTGATGGCATTAACCATGTTAAACATTCGTATTATCAATAAAGGATTTTATTTTTAAGATGTGCAAATTGCTTAAGAAAATGTTTGGAATCCTGTCTTCTGGACAAGTGTGTGTGCGTAGAGGCTACTCAGCAGATAAGTCTACCTATTGATAGCAATGCTTATGTGTTAATATAGAAACTGGGGCTTTAATTTATGCTTTCRAGTTTTGAAAGAAACCAGAATTTGAATACAATGTATGGTGGTAAGTTATTGCTAGTGGCAATCTGGGCAGCATTGCTAGTCAATCTGCCACTGCCTGCAACTCATGGCTCTGTTGTACTAAGAGATTCTTTGCTGCAAATAGTGTGCTTCAGGTGACACAGCGCAGCAAAGTCCTGACAGCTTTTGCTTTGGAGTGTTTTTCTAAGTAAAACAATTTTCCTAGAGTACCTTGTTGCCAGAGTGTTGCAGCATTAGTAATTTGTGATGTTAACACTGAGTTTTTGAAAATCTGGCAGGGCTGCTTGCATGCTCTGCAAGCAGAAAACTTAAAATCTCCCTGTGTGAACTCCCTTGGCAGCTTCAATGCTCCTCAGTCATGGAGGAGCACTGCTAAATTATGTCACAGGGCCACATCTGAGGTTGTCCAGCAATGGAGAAAAGGCACTCACAGCAGAGAAACTCCCCTGTGCCGAAGATCCACCATGTCCACTGCAGTGAAGAAGCTGCTTCCCCAGGAGCTGCTGACTTACCTGCTCCTCATGCCATGGGGAAGAGTCCACAGCTGCCTTGTCTCCTTGGTGTGTTTATTTTATATTATATGTAATATATACACACCTCAATAGTGACCTGATTTTCTTATCTTTATATCTGCTYGCAGCTGAACAGGTTTTGCAACAACCAGGGGAGAAGCTTTGTTTTTCTCTTTGGGCTTGCTGCAATTTCTTGGGAGTGCCCGAGAGTGATGGTACCTGCTTCAGTGCAGTTAAAAGTAGTAGCCACTGAACAAGCACTACTTCCTTCCTGTAACTATATTTTTCACTAATACTTACATGCCCTGCCCAGGCAGGAATTTGAGCTAGTAAGAGTGCTGCAGCCCCGCTTGCTTTTTATAGCAGCGGAGGCGAGGAGGGGTTTAGGCAGCGTCCTTGCCCGTGCCTGGAGTGCCTGCAAGCCCTTCAGTACGCAGCAAAACGCGCCCAGCCTCGGCCTTCCTCTTGCTGTGCAATGTCCTGTGGGTGCAGTGAATGAGGGTGCTAATCTGCACCCCAGCTGCGGGCGGGGRTTAGCCCTGTTTCCCGGGGGGAGCCCGGCTCCCTGTTCCTGCTAGCAGGCACTTTCCACGCGGGAGCGGCTGAGTCAGTCCCCGGAGCACAAGGCATCTATTCATCCCCGCGCGGCCCGGCTCCCCGGCGCTGTCGGGGCGCCTGCCCGGCCCRGGAGGGACGTGGCCGTTGGGCGCTGCAGGAGTGAGCGTGCTGCCAGGCAGCGCGCCGGCTCGCGAGCCCCGCGCGAGGTGCCGAGGGTCCTGCTGCCGGAAGCACCGCGGTTGCACCCTCCSATCCCAGGCCCTCCTCCCTGCTCCGGGGATGTGCAGAGGCCTCRTTTCCTTAGTATCATTAAATCGAGCTTTTAAAGATACTTGGCAAAAAACGGCTCAATATTTCTCGTCTGTCAGTGTCCCTCTAAATCATATGGACCAGCCATCTCCCAGCCCTGCCCGAAGTCACCTAGTCTGAGGCTGCTTAATGTGAAAATGCAGAATTTATTGCATGTAATTATGGACAATTCCAGTTTTTTTTTCTCCCCCCCTTTCCCCTGCATAGAGATAAGATTTATAGCAGGAGCTGAGGGGAAAAGTGACTCGCGTGTTCCATCTCGTGGTGAGGAGGAGCATGTCCTGCGGGAGCGGCGCGAGCGAGCAGCAGCGCCGCGTTCGCGTGGAGTTGCGGAGCTCTCCTTTGGAGGAGAGCAGCACGCGTCTTCATCCAACGGGGATGCTTTCCTTTTCCACTCAGAATTAGGCCGTGTCTGTGTTCTCTCGTGTAACTACGGGTTTGGGTTACGTTGGTAAATTGAGGTTAGCTTMACTCTAGTAAACGCAGAAGAGAGCGGCATTATTTACACGCTCCCTGCTGGAAGAGGACGCGGCCGGGTAAGGGCCGCGGCCGGGCGGCGGGCGCCGGGCAGCACGCGGCGGTGCTGCGGACGGAGCCCCCGGCCCCGCGCCGAGAG
>NW_028186359.1:731839-733562 GCF_003343005.1 Rhea americana | reverse complement strand
GGGGCAGCCCTGCAAACGCCCGGGCTCGCGCCAGCGGCTGATCTGCTTCGAGCACAGTTGACCCTCGGATGATTTGGCAGGTGAAAGGCCGGGGGCTGCCCCAGCAGTCAGGACAGCCGCGGGAGGTGGGCGCCAGCCCCCCGCCCGCGTCTGCTCCGGCCGGCAGGCGAGCGGGGCAGGGACGTGCCGCCCGCGGGCACCCCCAGCCCCGGCCACCGCCCGGGCCTCGCCGAAAGCGGAGAGCAGTGAGAACCAGGAGGACGCAGTGTCCTTCCCCCGTGCGCGCCCGAAGCGTCCCCGGACCAGCAGGGAGGCTGCTCCTACCAGCGTCTGCAACCGGGGTAGCGCCGGGGTGGGCGGCCTCGCCGGCGAACGCGCCTTCGGCCTGAGCGTTGTGGCAGCTGCCAGCAGAGGCCAGGATTTCCCAGCCCTTTCCCTCTTCCCGTGGTCTCAAATCCCCGTGCTGACGCTCGCTGTGCTGCACCGCAGAGGCCGAAGCGGCCGTCGCGCGAAGGTGGAGCGTGGAGGAGACCCCAGCCACGGCAGAGGCGGCTTATTGCTGGCCGGGAAAGCGCACGACCGTCACAGCACGGCGGCTTTTCCCAACRTCGCTCGGCGAGAGCCGGCTCCCGGCTTCGTCGCCGGCTGGAGCCGCAGCAGTCCGCRAGCGCGCCAGGGCTCGCCGAGGGCAGCGCCGCGCCGCCGGGGACGCGTCCCGGTCTGCGCCCGAGCGCTCCCTTTGCACGCGAGTCGTGCAGCTCCGGGAAGGAGCGAGCTGCTGGCCCAGCGTCCCGCAGCCCTGCCCGGCACCCGCTGCGCTCCCGGCCCTCGGCAACGTGCCGGCTGCCTCCGCCGGCTTATTGCAAACGTTGCTTGGGGCCAGCTCTGGACGTGGTGTCCCAGGACGGTGCTGCAAAGCGCTGAACGACTCCCGCGGCACTGCGAGGGCAGGAAGGTCTCCGGCAGCGGCAGCGCTTGGGCTGCGGGGCCGGGAGCTGCCAGGCCGGGAGCGAGCGGCGCACGCGAATCCGGAGGGGCCGCGTCCGCAGGGCGGCCTGGCACGGCGGGACGGGCACAGCGGGACGGGCACGGGAACGTGCATGGGGATAACGTGCATGGCAGGATGGGCACGGGGAACATGCACAGGGATAATGTGCATGGGGGGGACAGGCATGGGGATAGCGTGTGGGGGGAGCATGCAGAGCGGGACAGGCACAGGGATAACGTGCACGGTGGGACGGGCTTGGCGAGATGGGCACGGGGAACGTGCACGGGATAACGTGCGCCGGACAATGTGCATGGCAGGATGGCGTGGGGGCAACGTGCACGGTGGGACGGGCACGGGATAACGTGCACGGAGGGATGGGACAGGCAGGGCGCCGCTTGGCCGCAGCTGCCTCTCGTCCGCCGCAGCCCCGCTGGGTGATTCATCTTTTGTCACCCAGCCACAGGGAGAGCCGGGATTAGCGAGCTGCCAGCTCCAGCAGCGCCCGGCCCGGGCGGCCTCGCCGGCCAGCGCTGCCCTGCCGCGGGCCGCCGGCGGCACCGGGGTCAGGGGCTCGGCGCGGGGAGCGCCACGGGCGCGTGTTTGTTTTTGCAGCGGCCGGACGCGTCTCGGGGAGGGCTGGGAACGTCTCCCGTCACCCGCGGGCTGGACGGGGCCGGGATAAAGCCGCTGACAAGTTTGGACTAGCGGGCGAGTTGATTAGCTGAGAGATGAAAA
>NW_028186359.1:726769-730692 GCF_003343005.1 Rhea americana | reverse complement strand
GGAGCTGCAGCGCAGAGCCCTGGATGAGGGCCAGCGAGGGACACGTGCAGCTCGAGGCGGGCTGCASTGATGCTCTGGGTGCTGCAATTCCCCCCTCCCCATCAGGTAGTGGCAGCTCCTGGAATGCTTTGATCTTATGGACAGACAAGGAACATGCTAATGGCTTTAATTGCCTGTTGGGGGGGGGGGGGATGAAACGCCTTCGGCCTCCTGGGCGAGCTGCGCTATGGGATTGACCCTTGGTTGGGGATAGAGAGTCCTTAATCAGCTTTAGGCTTTTAATGCCGGCAGCAGCGTGTGCGTGTGATACCGACCTCACGTTACGCACAGTTTGGGGCGGGGGGCGGGTTCTGCACGCCCCGTGCTTGGGCCCACTGCACGGTGACAGGCTTTTCTCGATCGACTTCATCGTTTGCATTTGAGTTAGGGCAAGGGGCAATCAGAAAATCCGGGAAGGTTGTGCGAGAGCACACGYGCTTTTTGTGCCTCACTCTTCAAGCTGAGCGTCCTGGGCAGGAGCAGTGTGCACCGACTGGGACGGTTAAAACAACTCACTGGAAAGCTCGCYGCGCGCTGAGCAGGCGCCGGCGCCCAGGCAAGCAAGCACCGACTCCGGCAGCTTGGTTACTAGCTGCGATGGCTGCAGTAAGAGCCATGAGCGGCTTCTCATCTCTCTGCAAACGTCTTTGCGACRTCCCCCAGAACCTGGAGCAGAAGTGACGCTTAGGAGCAGCCGTGTGCTCCCCGAGGGCTGCGCGGAGGCTGCGCCGGCCCCGCAGCTCCGGCTGGGCTTTCCCTAGCAAAACGGGGCTGCGTCCGGCGTGCGATGAGGCTGAACCCGTCAGCACTGCACTTTCGAGGCTGTGTTTATGCCTCCTCCGCGCCAGCTGCAGGGCGGGATTGTTTGGGCCGGTGGACACTCGCTGTCGAGCTGCTTCTGCGTTTATTTGCTGGGCTCGGACGTGCTGCCGAGGGAAGACGCCCCGGCGCCCCGGCGAGCCGCTCCGCTTGGAAGGGCGGCGCGCGAGGCCGGAGCAGCCCGGCTGCGGCGCGCGGCCGGCCCCTCTCGCGAATCCCCGCAGCCCTCGCGCTGCTGCTGCGCCGGACGGCTGCGCTTACCCGCAGCGGCTGCGGGCGGGCGCGCTCCTGCCCCGCCACCAGCGGCTCCTCGCCAGGCCGGCGCTGCTCCGTGCTAGCGCGGGTGGCCGCACCGCGCGGCTTCCTGGAAACGCGCCGCTTCGCCCGGCGCTGCAGCGGGGCCGGGGCTGGGGCCGGGCCGTGGTGACAAACCACCGCTCTGCTCGCCCTCGTGCAAAACGTCCCCGTGCAGAGGCTGCTGTGCCGGCGGAGGAAGCGGAGCCGGAGCCGGAGCGGGGCCGGCACGCGGCGCCCAGCCCAGCGCCGGCGAGGCGGAAACCCGCCCCGTGCATCCTGCCGGGCAGCGAGCCGCGGAAAGGCCCCTGCGCCCGCGCGAGCCGTGCCGGTGACAGGGACCGCGCAGGGCTCCCCGCGGCTCCGGCTGAGATTCCCGCCCGCGGCCCCTGCGGACGGCGAGGCTGCAGGCTGAAGAAGGAAACCCGTGCTAAAGCTCCCGGGAAAGCTGCACGCCACGCCACAGCACGCCACGCCACGCCACGCCATGCCACGCCACGCCATGCCACAGCATGCCACGCCACGCCACGCCACAGCACACCATGCCACGCCATGCCACAGCATGCCACGCCACGCCATGCCACAGCACACCACGCTGCACCATGCCATGCTGTGCCACGCCACGCCACGGCATGCCACATCACGCCACGGGTGCCGCAGATCACAAACGTAGACACTGGGAGGTTTCTGCTGAAGACATTTTTCCACCCGTGAGGCCGTGGGGTGGAGCGGGGGGAGCCGCAGCCTCGCGAACAACGGAAGGCCGGGGKGGGGGGGGGGGGAAGATTTTTGATTCATTGTCAAAATTGCCCAACTTTTATTGCCAAAATGTCTACATTTTTATGTGCTTAAGCACAGTGAGTGATGGAACCGCTAGAGCAGCGGCCCGGCCCCCGCCGCGGCGCCGGCCCCAAGCAGCCGCCCCCCGCGCCCCGGGGAGCCCTTTTCCACGGCGCCGCTCCCCGCCCCGCTGCGCCGTGACGAGCAGGGAGGGTCCGGGGCGCTGCACAGCTTGTCCCTGCGCTCAGCCCTTCTCTGCAACTCTCTCCAGAAACGCCCCCCTTTTTTTTTTTTCCCACCGGCGTTGGGCCGGTTTGGCAAAGTTTCGGTATCAGAACCTGCGTGAGCGAGCGGGGGGCTCCGCATTCCTTGAACCGYGGCCAGACCCGCAGCCTTCTGCCTGCCCCGCTGCTCGCCCGGGCGCGGGGGCGGTCGCTGCCGCAGGGCAGCCTCGGGCGCGCGAGAGCAGCAGGGCTTGCATCTGGAGCGGGGGCTGCGCGGGGCTGGGGCATCCCGGAGGCGCCGGCGCGGCCGGGGCTGGGCGCGCGTCCCCGTCCCGCGGAGGTGCCGAGAGCGGCGCTCAGGGCGCCGGGAGCGACGGCTCCTCTGCGTCCGGCCCCGGCACAGGCAGGGCGCTGCGGAMAGGCGGCGGGAGCCCGCGTCCCGCGGCGCGAGGAGGGCAGCTCCCTGCCGGGAGCCGCTGCTCCGCTGCGGCGGGAGCGCCGGCCCGCCCCTCCGCCGGGTTGCGCTGCTCGCGCGTCGGGCTTTCCCGCAAGCACCATCGTGGCTTCGCCTGCGAGCAGCGTGCGGCTGCACCGCCGCGAAGGGTGTTCCGCCTTGACCTGCGCTTGGGGGGATCTGGGCTTTGTGACTGTTCCCATGCGCGTTCCCAAGTCCGCTCCTCTCCGACCCCCAGCAAAGCCCTTCTCGACTCCAAGCTAAGGGACCAACCCAGATTTTCTCACCATCCAAGCTGCTCGGAGTTGCCCCAGGTACTGTAATAGCTGCTCCACAGCAAGCAGCTCTGCCAGGACGTTTGCTATGAGAGTCAGGAAACAAGATACGGGAAGTTTATAAACATGCCACGGATGGTTTATGGAACGAGGTTATGAAATACAATGAAATGTTTTATAAAGTGTCCTGATTTCACTACGCGGTCGCTGCACAATTTTGATCATAAATCAGAAAATAAGCTGGAGCGAGTGACCGAAAGGAAACGGGGCGGCCGGGGGGCAGCAGAAGCAGGCGAGGCGAAGCGGGTCGCGGCTGCTCTCTGCGCGGGTCCCTCCGGGGGTCTTGTTGGCGGGCTGCAGCCGCGGCACGGGCGCGTTGGCAGACGCCGCCCCGCCGTGATTTTGACGCCCTCGCGCAGAAGGGGTCCCGGGACGGGGAGGGAAGGAGCCCGGGCGGCCGCTGCGTCCCACCGGGGCTCACACAGTGCTGCGCAGGCTCACCGCAGAGGGCTTTAGAAGAGATTTTGGGAAGAAAAAAGTAAAAAAGAAACCCCCCACACACAAAACTTGGGAAAAAAAATAACTAAAGAGAGCCCCAAACCCCCAAGCGCATCATGTGTCTGACATTTGGCTTCTTCTCCGCCAGATGCCGTCTAGCAGCTCGCGAGCCAAAGGTTAAGCTTCCCAGTTCCTCTTTTTGATCTACATCATTCACATTTTTCCATGTTGTTAGACACAATCAAAAAAAAGAAGAAAAAAAAATCCCTTTGAATTAGCAGGCAGGGAGAGGCTCTAATTGCTCTCGCAGCTCGTCCGGGGCCGGCGCCCGCCCGCGTTCCTGCGGCACAGGCAGGGCCGGGAGCCGGGATCGGGCTCAGGCTGCAAAATGCCCCCGCAGCCCCCGGCAGCACCGGCGCGTCCTGCCAAAACTGCGGCTGCCGCCTCCCACCACCACCAACCCCGCCGCGGGGTCCCCATCGCCGTCGCCCCGACGCGAGACCGGCACGTTGCTGCAGCCCTGCCGCGGCCAGGCCAGCC
>NW_028186359.1:722835-726570 GCF_003343005.1 Rhea americana | reverse complement strand
GAGCTTCCCCGCGCTCGCCTGCGAAAGCCAGCGGCGGAGGGGCTCCTTCGCAGAGGAAAGCATAAATTCAGCTCTGTATCCAGGCCGTTATTATCTTCTCTGGTTCAAATTAAGCGACTGGGGTCGTTTTTTATATGCRGCAATTTGTCTTTTACCTGAGGGCATGGTGCAAGGGAAAGGGAAAAGGTGAGTCTAGCACGAAATCGGCGGGGAGAGAGAGTCTGTGCACCAGCACAGGCCTCGCTCTGCGTCATTAAAATCCGGGTTAAACCTAGGCAGAGGCAGCCCGTTCCTCGCCAGCGGGTCCAGCACTGCCCCGGCCCAGCTCGGCGCCCGCGGCTGCAAACGCTCTGCGGGCCGGGGCGGGCGCCACGGGCCCCGGCCGGGCGCGAAAACCCCCGGCCCCGCYGCACCGTTGTCCCTCCGGGTAACCRAACCGCGCGGTCYGGAAAGGAAGAGCTCCCTGGAGCGGCTGCGTCTGGCACCCAGACCCCGCGGCAAAGGGCTTCGCGTTGCTTCGGCTGGGCGGAGGTGTTTGTGCTGAAAACGTATTCAGAGGGATTTGCTGTGTTGTCACCTGCTGCATTAATAGCAAATGTTGGAAACCTGAGTTACCCAGCGTTCGCACGTGAGCTGCAGGGACCCGCACAGGGCGGTCAGGCCGCTTGTTTTCCTTCCCCTCGCAGTAATTCATGTCATCGGCACCGGACGCTGCGAGGACCCGAGGTTACCCGCACGCGTCTTTCCCACCCGGTCAGTGCAAGGTTCCCCTCCATGCACACTCCCTGGGGACTCTCATTCTAGCCACAAATGACTCAAACAACAGGTTTCTCCACCATTTCCCTTAGGCATTAGCTAAGGCAAGGCCACGGCAGGACGGTGCTGCTTAGGGCACTAAGGCTRATCTTTCTCTGCTGCCCTGGCTGCCGCCCGTCCCTCGGCCTCTCCGTGTCTGAGCACCCGCCAAGTGGTGTTTTGCTGCTGTGCAAGGTGCAGGGTGCGAGGTGTGAGCTGCGAGCTGCAAGGTGCGAGGTGCGAGGCTGATTCCCCCCCTGCCCGCGGGCAGCCGCGCTGCTCCTGGAGCCAGGCTCCGGCCGGGACAGCCCTCCGCCCCGGCGGGAGCAGCGGACGTGCACCCAGGGAGGAGCAGATGCTTTTGCGTGGAGTCCTCCTCCGCCGGCTCTCCCGAGCGAAGCCGCCCGCCAAGCCCTGCCGGAGACGCTGCCCTCGCCCCGGCGGGGCGCGTGCCCGCGGTGGCACGCTCGACGGTCCCGCGGGTCCCTCCGCAGCACCTTGCCCCCACCTCGGCAGGCGTTTTTTCCGAACAAGCGGGCGCGCTCCCCGCTGGGGCCTCGGCCCTGCTGGTGACGCTCCTCCGTGCTCCGAGCAGGAGCTTCGTCCCGCTGCGACTCGCCCGGCGACCCGGCGCGCCCGCAGGCATCACGGCTCCCTCCTTCCTTCCCTCCCCGAGCTTTGCTCACTCTTCTTGYGGTACCAACCACCCCCAGACCACATTCAGACTTGCCAGACAGCTCCTTGCAGCCAGGCGTGGAGATTTACTGATGCTCCCAAGCAAAAAACAAGCAAAAACCCCAGCAAACCCAGCCCCAAACGCCTGCGCAGCAATGGGAGAGGCCCCAGCCAGAGCCGTGCTGCTGGGACGGCTCCCGGAGCTCCTCAGGCCGCGGGGCGCTGCCCTGCCAGCATCGCGCGGCTCCAGCTCCGGCCCTGGCACTCCCGAAGCCACTGAACCAAAAAGCAAGCTTTCCTGGGGAAAGCAACAAGCCCCAGTGCTGACGAGGAAGGTGGAGCGGCCCGTTTGCAGCACCCTCGCTCCCCAGGCGCAGCGGCACCGTCCGGGTCGTTCTGCCCCGTTTTCAGCCCGGCTGTTACCTCCCCCCCGAGGATGGGGCTGGGAAGGATTCAGCCGTCAGCGCACCACAAATCCTGCCCTTTCGGTACAGTGTAATAAACTTCTTCCCTGACACGTAGGAGAATGTTTTAAGGCAAGACTTTATAGAGAGCATCAATCACTGCAGAGGTGATGGAATTGCTGCAGAATTATAAGCAAGTCTGAAGTGTCTGCAGAGGACTCTAAACACTGTCTTCTATTTATTCTCCGTGTCCTTCGTGAATGTAAACTTCGGTGGAGTCCAGAGGCCCTTCCGTCTCCGCGGCCTGTCAATCCAGCACCTTTCACCACCGCTAAAATCACAATTAAAGAAAAGGGGGATTAGAAAAACAAACACAGCGCTCGCGCGCTCGAGTGATGGCTCTGGCCTGGGGGCCGTCACCTGCCGCCGCCGCGGCCGATCCTGCGCCGGATCCCGGCGCCCGGGACACCCTGCGCCGGGGCCCCGGCACGAGCGGAGCACGGAGCCCGCCGGCGCGCTGCAGGGAGCCCCGGCGCGCGGGCGCTGCCGCCCCCGACGCCGGGCTGCCAGCGGGGAACAGCTATCGGTGCACCGCTGAATAAACACAGATTGCGGTTTTGAAAGGCTCCGAGAAGATCAAGCAGAGGACAGCGCGCCGAGCAGGAGGAGATTGGGTGTGGGAGAGGCGTCCCAGCTGGACCGCTGCGGAAAGGGCTGGACGCGAGGGCGGAGAGTGACCTTGGGGAGAGAAGAGGAGAACAAAAGAGAGAGAAGAGAAGAGAAGAGAAGAGAAGAGAAGAGAAGAGAAGAGAAGAGAAGAGAAGAGAAGAGAAGAGAAGAGAAGAGAAGAGAAGAGAAGAGAGAAGAGAAGAGAAGAGAAAAGAGAAGAGAAGAGAAGAGAAGAGAAGAGAAGAGAAGAGAAGAGAAGAGAAGAGAAGAGAAGAGAAGAGAAGAGAAGAGAAGAGAAGAGAAGAGAGAAGAGAAGAGAAGAGAAAAGAGAAGAGAAGAGAAGAGAAGAGAAAAGATTTAAAGTTTTGAAGGGAATCGCTATTAAAAACATCTCTTCTTTTACAAAATAGCTGGAAAAAAAATCGTTCCTATGTTGAAGTGTCCCACAATGGCCCTAATGCAGAAAGCCTGCTTCGCAAAACACCTTGCAGGCAAGAGCCGAGCGGTGCTGGAGCGCAGCCGCCCAGCCGGGAACCCGCAGCCGGCCGAGCCTGCCCTGTCGCTGCCACTAAGAGGCCAGGAGCCGGGCATGGAAATAAAGCACCGGGCCCCTCCTTGCTCCGGCRGACACTGGCAGCTCCCTTGGTGCCAGGCCCCGGTGCTCGGCCCCGTGCCTGTTTGACGCYGGGCCACCCGGCCGAGCAGTGGAGAATTCCTGCTTGGCCTGACAGTGCAGAGCGAGCACCCGTCAGCCTCCAGTGCGCAGTGCACAGTGCGCGATGTGCAGTGCACAGTGCACAGTGTACAGTGTGTGGTGTGCAGTGCATAGTGCGCAATGCGTGGGGCGCTGTGCACAGTGCACATTGCACCACGCGCAGTGTGCGGTACGCAATGCGCAAAGTGCAGGGTGCAGTGCACCGTACATGATGTGCAGTGCACAGTGCACAGTGAGCAGTGAGCAGTGAGCAGTGCGTGGTGCACAGTGCACGGTGTGCAGCGCCCGGTGAGCAGGCAGTGGTGCACAGTGCAGTGTACGGTGCACAGTGCCCGGTGAGCAGGCAGTGGTGCGCAGTGCAGTGCACGGGGCGCAGTGCCGGGGAGCAGGCAGTGGTGTGCAGTGCAGTGCATGGTGCGCAGTGCACGGTGCGCAGTGCCCAGTGAGCAGGCAGTGGTGTGCAGTGCAGTGCACGGG
>NW_028186359.1:717328-722268 GCF_003343005.1 Rhea americana | reverse complement strand
GGTGCGTGGTGAGCAGGCAGTGGTGTCCCGGTCGGCACCCGGGAGCTTTCCGGCCGCGAGGTGCAAACGTGAGAACGCGTAACAGGGACGCGGGGGTGCCGGGGAAGGACGCGCTCTACACGCGCTCGCAGCGGCTTTTAACTGCTCCCGCGGTTCCCGTAACACCTGCTGCAGCAAAGCCGCCGGCGTTTCCGCCAACCGTGATCTGCGGAAGCCGGCGAGCCACTGTAACGGCGCGGCGGCTTGCGGAGCAGCCCCGCTCCCCCGCCACGCAGCCCTCCCCGCGCGCCGGGGCGCAGCAGCCCAGGCGGCGGCGCTAAGCGAGGTTGGACGGACTAAATCCGGGGCTCTTCCGCCTCGCCATAACGCGCCGAGCTCGGCCCGGCGCCTCGGAGGCCCGTGGCGACACCGGCGGAGCCGCGCGCTCGCCGGGCTGCAGCCCGGCAACATATGGGACCCGTTAGCTAGAAGCATATAAAATTCAAAGCTGTATTAGTCATCGGCTCCGTCACGTCCATTCCACCGTCGGTAGACWCCACTTTCGCAGAAGTGACCGACAACTGCTTGTGTTTCTACTGTCAGCTCCAATAAACAACCGTGTTTGATGCGGGGGGGGGGGGCACTCGGAAACTCCATCCAAAAACAACAAGTTTTAAGCACGATATTCCTGCCAGCTTAATGGCTCAGCCTCTGCCCCAACTTGCTGCGCCGCGCTGGAGGGAAGCAGGGTCCGAAAGCCGAGACGACCCGTCGCGAGCAAATCGCCGCCCCCCGCGAGGCGCCCGCCGGCCCCGCGCCCGGGACGGCYCCGCGCGCGGCGGGAGACGCTGCTTGCCGGCTGACGTGCAGAACGCTTAGGCAAAGCCGTGAGGAGGAGCCGCCTCCCGCAGCCGCCCGCGCATCCGCAGGGACCTGCCGTCGGGGGGGAGCGCGAGCCTCGCAGCGCCGCGGGAGCGTCGGCCGCCGCGGGACGGCCGGCTCGCAGCCTCCGGTCGCGGCGGGGCGACGAAACGGGCACCCTCGGGCTTAACCCCGGATCTGCTCAGGAGGCGGCTTGCGGCCAACGTTTAAATACTCGGACGAGCAAAACCGACGTGGAACAAAGGCTGCTGCCGGCTGTGAAACCTTCCCGGCCTCCGGAATCGCGGGGTTTCCCCACACCTCCGATGCGGGGACTCCACAGCCGCGGCGCACAGGCGCTCGCACAACATCTTCTTGCTCCTCTGATTACTAYTGTAATGCTTTTATATTCTGACAATATATTCCCTTCCTCCTCATTCTTTAGCGTRGGGAATTCTTTTTTWYYTTTTYCYTTTTTTTTTTCTGGGAAGAGGTGGGTTAAAACATTCTGTCCAAAAARCTTTGCAACTCAAATGTCAGTTTTGCAAAACTCATATTTTTAAATCATATTTACAATGCTCCAAGAAAACGAGCCAGCCAGCAGTGAAACAAATCCTATGAAATACATCCTGCCTGTAAGAAGTCAGCAACGGCACAAGCGTGACACGGGGCGGCTCGCGGGCACTGCCGCCTCCCGGCTTGACTGAGGCCARCGGGAGCCTCTCAATGCACCCTGCTTACTCTGGATAAAACCCTCAATTTCCATGGAAACACAAAACCTTCAGGTGTCCGAGGTCTCCGCTGCATTCCTCCGGAGAGCCTGGAAGCTTCCGAGATCACATTCCTCACGTATGAGGATTAGCTGAACAACCAGGTCGAACGCAAATCATGAGCGCGGCTCACAGAGACGCTTCTTCCCATTTCAGCTCGATTTCCTTGAAGAGGGCACTTGCACTGGATCCGGCGTTTTCGAAGCGCAGGGAAGCAGCGAGCAGAGCAGCGCCGTGCGACTGCCTCGCTGCCGTCGGCCCTCACCTGCCTGGAGGATCTGCAACAGCCGGAAGCGCCCGTGCTCCGGCTCTCGACCCATCCGCCCTGGTGCAGCGCTGCGAGCACGGCCGAGCCCGCCGAGCCGGGGCTCCTCGCCGCGCGCGGCAGCGCRGGGCACGCTCCAGCCCCCTCCTGCCTCGCGGGACGCGCCGACCCCGGGCACGGAAACGGAGCGTCGGGGGCTCTCCGCTGACGGGCGGACCTGAGCAGGCGGATTCGGTGCGCCGCGCTGCTCCTGGTCGACGTCCTGACACCCGGCGGCAGGAGCCAGGGCACGAGGGAAGCGCCAGGCCCCAGAGCCCCCGCGGGCGGCGGGAGCTCGAGGCGCCGGCTCTGCGCCGCGGGAGACCGTCCCCAGGAGCCCCAGAGCCGGCACGCGAGCGGGGCGTCCCGGTCCCGCTCCCCCCRGGAATGTTGCTCTTTCGGCAGCAAAGAGCCGTTCGTTAATCAAGATTCGCTGCTGTCGGGCTGGAAAGGTTTCAGTACATGTGTTCCTTGACGAATGTGTGCACGCCCGCTGTTCTCCCTGCCCTCACCACCGTAACGATCTTGGCGGTTCTTCTTGCACCGTAACAGCCACTTCCACCAGAAGGGAAGGGTCCAGCCGTTCGGAGGGGAAATACAGGACACGGCTGTCTCCCGTCGAGACGGCGGCAAGCCCAGGCTGGAGAGCAGCCGGTCTCGTCTGAGGTCTCACCTGCAGACCGGCGGAGAGCCGTGCCTTCACGGCTCAGAGCAGCCCCGAGCCGGCCCGCCTCTGCTCCCTGCCTGCCTTTGTGGAGCAGCTCTCCGGGTAGGTCCCGTCCGCTCCGCAGGGGTCTTGGCCAGCAGACGGCCTGGGACGGCCGCGCTGGACGCTTYGGAAAAGGAGGCTCAAGGAACGCCGCCCGGTCCTGCAGCGGGGCRCAGGCTCCCCAGAGCCACCAGAGATGCCACCTGCCCACCGCCGGACGGGCTTTGGCCACCCCGCGCTCATCCCGAACCTCGCTTGAAAACCTTCCTTCCCTCCGCCTCTGTCCCTCCGCAGGCACCGGAGTCTGTGTTAATCCGTTATCTGATCTGGACTTCTCCGGCCTTTCGTTTCAGGCGGACAGTCCAGCAGGCCCATTCGGGGACTATGAGTCACTGAAGAAGCACTTAAAATCCATCCTTGATGATAAGGTTAAAACTATGTGCAGTACATTTCCTGCCCTAGTTTGGTGTTATGCTCGGGCCCTCTGCACTTCCTCGCTTATTCCACCTTCCCCGTTTTTGTTCCAAGTCCGCGCGGTGCTGAGCTGCAGAACCGCGAGCGCCTCGGTGGGAATTCGGCGGGGCCCAGCAGCCTGCGCCAGGGCCGCAGCGGGAGCGCGCAGCCGGCCCCCGCCGCGCCGCGCCGACGCAGCGAAGCGCTCGTTCCGAAAGCGGGAATTTTGGTGACGAAAGGCAGCTGCGATGCTGCCAGCCGCCCAAGACGAGCTTCCACGCTCCCACCCGAGGAGCCCTCCGGGGACGGGCTCGGCCCGGGCGCCGGGGCGGCTTGCTCACGCAGCGGAGCGGAGCTGCGGACCGACAGAAGAGGTGATTTACACCCCGCCACGTCCGCGCTGGCCGAGCTGAGTAAAGCAGCCCGGGTGCAAGCGGGAATCCGGRCCCTTGCAGCAAGATGAGGCTCATTCCGAAAACTGTGCGCGCTCTGGGTAGCCAGAGCGGCGGTTTCTGCCCGACGCCAGCGCTGCTTTGGAGGCACATCCGCGTCCCGAGGCTCCCAGGAGTAAGCGAGCGCGGAGCCCTCGCTCGTGACAAAGTCGTCACTGAATTATCACCGCCGCGCGCGAGCCTCTGCCGCGCTCCTCGCTCTGCGCTACCCCCCGACTGACTGCATAAGATAAGAAATTTGCTTTACATTAGTGAAATGATTATTCTTAATACTCGGGCATCAATCATATTCCTGAGGAAAAGGAAACATAAATCCTCGCTCTCATTGATAGCGACGATCCCCCTCCCTAGATACGAGGGAGCTAATTAAGCCTGGTCTTTCCAGCAAAGCCAGGCCGGGATGTTTGTACAAGTGCTACAGTCAAAGTATGTGCAGGATTTGGCCCTATTTCCCCATTTTTATTAATCACAGGAAAAATTCTCCATTTAGAGACAATGCTGGAGATATACCTGATAGTTTCTTCCCTTGGCCACGTACCACTTGGCACAGAGATGAAATTCTGGCTTCRCAAAACATTTCAAAGCTTGTTTCTGTTCCAGTTCAGAATCACCCACCCCAAAGATCTCCAGGTTATCTGTAAAGAAAACCTAGACGAATGGATGGCTTGAAATGCTTCTACTGATAAACTCAAAATATATTATTTTAACTGAGATTTTGTTTTGCATTATAATGTAGAATAAAAAGACGTTAGCAACCAAAGAACAAAAAGTCACTGGAAATGGAAAAGATTGTTTTGAAAATGCAGAAATGGAACATGTCTGTGCGCTCAGGACCACGCTCCCTTTTCCTCCGATGCTTGACAGATTTTCACAAAACATTTCAAATTTAAGGTTCTGCAATCTGGGGAAAGCAAAGCTGCCCCTTCTGCCTGGGACAGCCAAAAAGGGCCATGAAGCCAAAGCCCCGWGAGGAAGGTGGTGCCGTGCCTGCCTGCAGGGCTGCGCTCTGGCCGGGCAGGGGCCAGCAGCAAAGAGGAGCAGAAAGACCACGCAAACCTCAGCCCGGTGTGAGGAATAATGCAAGGAGCAAAGGAAACCGCTAGAAATACAGGTCCTCTCTGCGTGCAATTAAAAAGTGCAGAAAAACAGAAAGTATTCTTTCCTGGCAGAGAAATCGGTGCRTTATCTTCCACGAGGTGCGGCCCCTTCTCCCCCGGGATGCACGGAGGTGGTCTCCAGGCCCACGCGGAGACGGGAGGGCGGCGGCGCCCGGCCGCTGCAGCGGGCACCGCGCTCCCCCGCATTTCGAGCGCTGGCTTTGGAGCCCTCTCGGCTCCCTTGGAACGGGCGTCGCGGCGCCCGAAGCAGGAGGAGGCGTCGCTTCGGACACTGCTCCCGCGCCAGCGCCCGGG
>NW_028186359.1:713426-717217 GCF_003343005.1 Rhea americana | reverse complement strand
GCCGAGCCGCGGGCTGGCCCCCGCGGCGCCCCAGCACGCCGCGGACAGTGCGCCGCCCGCGCTCCTCGCTGCAAAACCCCCGACTCCAGCACTTGCCTCGTTATAAATAAAGCAGCCGCTGACCTCGGAGATTAATCAGGGGGCTGGTGTCTCTGCGGGATGTCACCCCCGGTTTTTCCACAGGCCTGTCAAATCTCAGCCGCGTCTGATGCGCCGATGACAGACGGGGCTCGCGCCTGCCAGACAGCACCGGGGCGGCTGCGGGCTGTGGGAGGGGAGAAGCCCAGAGCGGAGGGTGCAGGATTTATGGCCGGTTCTCCTCGCAGYGTACGCTCCTTTGCTCTCCGCCTTGCACATAATACACAGATGCCTCTGCAAGATGACGGAAAGCGGGGCCACTTGGCGCAGCTGCGGTGGTTTTAGGTGTGTTGCGCCATTTCTGGCCTTTGGTGACTTTTATGACTAATGCAGCTGGGTTTGCAGCAATTAATCTGAACCTGGCCGCTGGGGCATGTGCAGCCTGGTCTGCAGCACGGTGCAGCGTGGTGCAGCCTCGTCCACAGCACGGTGCAGCCTCATCTGCAGCACGGTGCAGCGTGGTGCAGCACGGTGCAGCCTCGTCCACAGCACAGTGCCGCGCAGTGCAGCAGGCTGCAGTGCAGTGCTGCACGGTGCAGTGCAGTGCAGCACAGTGCAGTGTGGTGCAGCGTGGTGCAGCCATTCCCGGCAGCAGGCAGCGGCTGATGGTGCCCGCGGCACAGCACCCGCACGGACTGTGCTGCTCTCCCCGGAGGGCTGCTCGTCCCGCTCTGCTCACCACTCCAGGCCTCTCTGCAGGGTCAATTCTTCAGTTCGATGCTATCCAAAATGTAATCTCAGCACCCCAGAGGGAGAGCAAAGGGTTAACTGAGGACTGCTCAGGTGCTGGCAAACGTGCTTCCTTCGCAGGATGGGAGACCTTCCCCCGGATCGCCCTGCGGGAGCGAGCCAGGGGCAGCTCTGCGGCAGCTGCCGCAGACCTGGCGCGCGGCTCGGGCAGGGCTCGCGGGGGCACTCGGCTCCAGCCGCCCCAGGAGCTGCCACGTGGCACCGGTGGGCCGGGGCGCTCCCAATCCCGACCCCGATCCTGATCCCGCTCCCGCTCACAATCCCGGGCCAGGCGCAGGAGGGAGGTGAGCCCAGCGGGCGCTGCCCCTTCCTGCCCCGCTGCGCCTCTCCCGGCACAAGAGCCTGCACTGGGCCACAAGGTCACATCCCGAAATAAGTCCTCAGTAAATACTATGTTTACAAGGGGCTTTGCTGCCTCAGAAAATAGGTTTCCCGTGAGGTCAGCCGACCCGACACGGAGGTTATTCCAGGACGAYGATTTTCCCTTTGGGGTCCCAGCGGCTGCGGTCACGTAGGGCTCCGAGTTATTCCCGCGGCTGCCGCACCGAGGTTAGCTTTCCAGCCTGGGAGGTGCCGCCACGCCGGCCCGGTCTCCGTGGGCTCCGCAGGGCGCTCGGAGGCCCGGCACAGYGCCAGCACCCGTGCCGGCCCGGCCCGAGCGGGAAGGCAGCCGGGCGGAGGGAGCCCTGCGCACACCACCTCCCGCGCTGGCCGCGGCCGGGAGGCTTCTGCAAACGGGTCGCTACGGGTCGGGCGCGGGGCCCCAGCCTGCAGCCCCTGCTGGGGGCCGTGCCCGAAGCCCCGGTGCGAGCAGCCCGCCACCTCCGGCACCCGGGTACGAGAGTCTCCAGAGGGACCGACCGGCTAGGAAAACAGAGAGCGCGTTGCTTTGAAGGTAATGAATCGTGAAAGCCTTTGAAAGCAGAGCCTTGTTTATTTACTCACTGCGGCTCATGTGGATAAAGCGCACGCACAGTCTGAGCAGACTGCTAATTTGAGCGAAAGATCAAATGCGAGCCTCCCGGACGGCCGAGCCGCGGCAGCCGGAAGGGCCAGCGCTGGCCCGGCCTCCGCGAGCAGAGCCTGGCGGCTGACCAACCGCCCGGTACCAGCCCGGGGCTTTCGGGGGCTGTCGGTCAGATCTTGCTGGCCAGGTTTTTGAGGAAAGCATCAAAACAAGGAATGAGGTTGACAGAGAAATTCAACACCCTGGATGCAAAGGTCTGTGAAGCCAAGCCAAAAGGGACCACTGCAGCTGCTCAGCTCAGCGGTGCAGCCCCCCCAGACCCCAGMACCCTCACCTCCCCCAAACCGGCACCAGGGCCCACATCTCCTGCCTCTCCCCACGCGCCCGGGAGCTGGTTACAGCCTTCCCAGGGGCCCTCTCCTCCCAGCACCACATCCACGCACCAAAGCGAGCCCAGCGGAGAGCGCGCCACTAGTCACCTCCTCTCTTCTCTCTCCTGTAAGAAGAGGACAGAGAGGATTGAGTACCTTTGAATGAAAAACAATGCAGGAACAGAGAAAACTCCATGAAACAGCAATAGCAAGTAACAGAAGTGTGTTGCTTTGCTGTAAGAGCAGAGACTGGGACGGGGACGGGGACGGGGACGGGGACGGCCCCGCTGGGCAGACGCGGCTGGTGCGTGCTGCTGCAGGCCTGCCTTTGCCAGAAGGCAGCAGCATCACCGATCACAGCACTCTGCCCAGTATGATGAGGATCCTGAACAAATGCACAGCCCTCAACAATAGTCTAAAAATATCGGGCTTTTCAGTGCAATAGCTTTAAAAATAAGCTATATACACTATCTCATCTAGGCTCTCAGACAAAAGGACAGCACCCTACCAGCACTTGCTTTCTGTCACTGCAGTTTTCAGAAGCATAATTGGATTAAAACCAAGTGTGACTTTCTAGYCTCGGTTTCTTTCAGCCCAGGCAAGTTACTACCTGATCTGTAACAACAGGAACTGGAAGGAAAGAGAGCAGAAGACTCACTGGGCTGAGGGAAGGGATGGCTGACGGCTCTGGCAATGCTAAAAGGACTTTGGTGCATATTGAGGTTTGCAATCCCAGTAAATAATTAGGCAAATTTGGAAATRCCAGAAATGAGAAGTAACCCTTTCAGACAAATACCTGCTTGCCACCAGGGCTGGAGAAAAACTGGCCAGCCAGGGACCACGAGGAAAGGACAGGCAGCTCCCAGGCAAGGTTGGTCTGTGTTGCAAAGACAACAACCAACTGCAGGGAAGGAAGGAGCRTTAGAGCCAAGGGCAGCTGGTCTTCCAGCCCTCCCTGTGCTGCAGGCGGAGGTGCAGAGATGGGCAGGAGAGGGGAGACAACCCTCCCGCGTGGTCAGTAAAGGGCCGCGACCAGAGGACTCTTCTGCAGGGCTAAGCGCCCGCAGCCACATAAAACCGGCAAAAGGGGCGCAGGTGGGCGACAGTCAGCGCCCAGACACRGACTCTCCTCTGAAGAGGAACGCGGTGGCCTCATTGGAAAAACCATGAGTTGAGCTGCTTCAGGGAGCAAGTCTTCCAAGAACGMCGACTCCGTGTCCTTCGCATCCCTCTGGGCCTCGGCGCTTGCAGTCCTGCTTCCCCGGGGCTGAACTSTTGCACCCGCCGCGCGATCCCCTGGCAGCCGGGACGCTGGCGAGCAGCCTGCACCGTCTGTGCACTTGGGAGCTGCAGGGCCCGGGCCGAAGCGGGCTGCAGCACAGYGCAGGGAGAGGCGAGGAAGCAGCGCTGCACTGCAATGCTTCACCCGGGCCAGGCTGAGGAGCGGCCTGAGGAGCCGGGGCCGGGAACAGGGTGCTCGTCGGGCCCAGGGCCGGGGCCAGGGCTGGATGTGGAGCCAGGGCGCTCGTCGGGGCCGGGGCGCTCGTCGGGGCCGGGGCCGGGGC
>NW_028186359.1:655639-711694 GCF_003343005.1 Rhea americana | reverse complement strand
CGTCGCCCGAGCCGCGCTCCGAGCGAAATGCGGTCGCCGCCCGCTGCGCCTCGGGCCGGGTCCCCGCTGTACAGCTCAGATCTGAGAACCGCAGTGGCAGCGGGAAATGCAGCTCTCCACAATTCGGGGATCGTGCTGCATTTCCCAAGTCTCCCCCGGCTGTCCTGTTACCCAGGGCACTTGCACGGTAGCTTCTTACAAGCTAACAAGTTGCTGTTCTCTCTCATTTGAACAAGAAAAGGCTYGGTGACAGCTAAAAATGATGCCATAGAAAATACCAGCAGAGATGAAGCAACAGGAACCACTCAGCCTTCTAGAAATTAATCTCCTCCTGTCCTAATTCTTGTAGGAATACTAATTCATGTATGCAGAGTGAGAGTAACTAGGAAAATAGGGAATGAGACGTTCTCCAAGTGCCCCCCGTACTAACATTGAACATTGAAAATATTGAAAAAATAATATTGACAAAAAATAGTCATTGAAAATTTGAAATAACATTGAAAAAATATATTTTGGCCTCAGAAAAGTTCTCAGTGCCCCTAAAGTCCTTTCTAATCTTGCACAAAATACTGGTTTACATATCAGTCTCATCAACACTGGCAGTGAATGAAGCTGAACTTAATCAAATCCAACCCACCCGACACCAACAGTGAGCCGATGGTTCCTGGCATTCCTTAACTATCCCAAATACGCTGCGAGGGGCTGCGAGAGCTTTACGGTCATGCCGGTAACACACGGCTTCTTTGCGTTTGAGAGTATATCTGACGGTGTGGCAGGCAGCAACCACATCAGTGGTCTGAGATTGATTCCAGGATCAGAAAGGCGAAAGGGAGAGCTCCGAGCAGGAGGGAGCAGGACAAGCCGCGGTGGCGTGCTGCTCAGAGCCCTGCCTGGAGCTCAGCGTGCCAGTTCAACAACTGGGCTTGCAGCCAGGCGCAAAAGGTGGACTGCATGAAGAGCAGCTTCTTTCAGAGGGCATCACAGGCTTCTGGGTGCAAATACAATACAAACTACCACTTACAAGGCTGTTCCCAGCAATACCCAGAGGAGATCTCCTGTAGCCTGTTCAGCCCACATGGAACTGAAATCACTGGGTGAGAAAATGAGTCACCATCCACAAGGATCAGGTTGATACAAGCACTGGCCTGGCTTCCAGCCCTGAAATCTGCCCCCACCCATCAGTGCAGGCGAAGACAGGACAACATCTGTGTGGAAGGTGATGTTACTGATATGCTAAAAGCTGAGGAAGGAAAAGTCTTAGGGTAGTAGAGAAGTTGGATTATTTCATTTAATTACCAAGGAAGCAAGAGAAGGGGAAGCTTGATTTCTAACCAGAACTAGGCATTTGGGGTAAAGTAGCTGGAAAAAGAATAGGATACCAAGTAGTCACAGTTTGATCTACCCATAGCTGAAAGAGTTCTGTTAGCACACTTGGAGGCTGACTGAAAAGYGAAAATCCTTTCTTTAGGGATGGCTTGAAAAAAAAAATCTATTTTCCTTGCTCTTATACCCAACTTCTCCTCCCAAAACGACTCCACCGTGGTGCCTGCCCTAGTTCCAAATGACTTTCTTCCCCAAATGACTTTTGATCCCAAAACTAGGAGCAAAAATGGGTACATTTTAAGCCTCTATAACTGTGGTTTATTTGGAGGAAGCTAGATTTAGCACTCACAGCAGYTTGTAGTTGCAGCTTGCAGACAAACTCCCTGCTTGGCAGCTTCTTGTTCTCAGGAGAAAGAAGAGCCGGGGCAATTTCCAGGGAAATTGGGGCTATTGCGTGCGCCGGAGCTCAGTGTTGGAGCGAGCTGGAGAACAGCAACTCCTTTCTGTGCAGCCCGATTCTTTCATTTATTCCCTATGGTGGAGCCAAGCACAATTCTTTTGAATGTTTTCATGAAACAGAACTGGTTCCAGTGACCTTTAAATAGATATAGATATATATATTTTATATATATTTTAATTAAAACCCAAACATTTTAAACTCAAAAGTTCATGTTTTAGATTTTGCTTTCTTTTTTGTAGAACAGAACATTCCTAAGAGAAACCTTCATCGAAACGAATGCTTTTCTGCTGTACATGTCAGCTCTGATAAAATAGCATGTTTAGATGAAATTGGGTTTTACTGAAAATGGTTTCAACCAGCTGTGGTTTGGGAAAATGTTATTCAGTGATTTACATAGGTTTCCAAGCACATCTTTAGCACTATTGATATTACAGTAAATACATTTGGTGATGCATCATCGTTCCTTATTTTTATTATTATTGCCAAATTCTTCTAGGGATTCACACACAATAAACTTGTGGAAATAGAGGAAATGCTTCTCATTTTCAGAGTCAACTTTTAAAGTTGATTAATAGAAAAAACTGGGTCAGTTCTGATCACAGTACATGGAGAGGAAATATCAACCAAATGTTTCTTCTAAACAACTGCAAATTATTAATTTTCAGTGACGTCAGGCATAGCCCAGGCTGCCTCACAAAAACTCCCGGAATTGGTGAACTTTGCTGCTGGAAATAGCGTGCGTGGACACGTAGGTGCGCGCGGGCGCAGAGCGGGGGAGCGGTGTCGCGTGCGGGGCCGGAGGAGCTCCGCCGCGGCGCGTGCAGCTCCGGGCGCTGCGCGGCCGCGTCCCGCGGCGCCGAGCGAACCAGCGCCAGCGGCCGTGAGCAGCACCCGTGCCGGCGGCTTCCAAACTGTAAAGCGTTCCTTAGCAACAAAATACCAGCTGAAACACAGAAATTAAAAAGGAATGCAACGGGAAAATCCCTAAATCCCGTTTACACTTGAGTGCACTCTGGGGCAGGGAGAACAGCATCATCTACAAAACGATTCCAGGCCTGGGAGCCGTCCTCTGCCCGCTTTGGCAGGGTCTGCCGCCGCGGCGCAGGCCTCAGCACGCTGCGGGAGAACATCGGGCCCCAGAGCGGGCCTCCAAAATTCCTTCCGAAAGATTTGGAAGATTAGACAAATGTTGCTTATAAACATAAACTGTGCAATAAACAAACTTGGTGTAAATAACTAAGTAGAGTTTACTTGCTGTTGAGAGCCCCGCTAGTTGCTCTGGTGTGGAAAGCCATTTTAAATTGAAGGTTTGGTTAAAGAAAATGTACACAAGGCTGCACACACACACACCCCACGCACCCCACCCTCACACATACCCACTTGCCTGCAAACCCACATGAATCCCCCCCAACTCCCAAACACACCAAATCCTCATTAGCTAACTTGTTTATTGCTAACCACAGCCCTTGGAAACTACAAATATTTAATTTCATCTGGCATTGGAACAGATGGGAGGCATCAGGCTCCCAAAGAGATAAAACAAATCTGTGGAAGGAAGAGTAGTGCAAGCTCGTCCTCTGGTTCAGGAGCGTGTGGGACACTGGTGGCCACGTGGGTCTCTTCAAGGCCTCAGGCACGGTAAGGGCGCTCTCGCCCTGTGCTGATGCGTGCGTGGGTACGCGCTTCGCAGCCCAAAGCACCCGGAGGGGAGCGGGCAGGCGGTGCCGAGGCGGAGCGCTCCGGGGGGGCGCGAGCCCGGCGTCCGGCACGGGGCTCGCTCGCCCTTCACCGCCTCTGCGGCCGCGGCGGGCGCTTTGTTTCCACGTGCAGGGAGCAGCGCGCCAAGGGCAAACGGAAGCGAGAAGGCGCACCGCGGTGCCTGCGCTGGGTGAACCGCAGGAGCTGGTGCGCGCCCTTCCCCTTGGCGCTCCGGCCCAGAAATCCAGCCGCTGCGCGCCAAGACGGGGAGTTTCTTGCCCCAATATGTAGGAAGAGCCACTTCAGGGCTGTGCTCGTTATCTGCCATGGCACCTGTGCCAAGTGCAGCGCATGGGCGCACAGCGATGGAACATGAAGCCACGTGTGTTGTGAATATAGGATATATATGAGAGAGACGCTCATTTAAACAGGCACCATATTGAGGTGTGTGGGAGGGGAAATAGCATCAGTAGGAATGTTTGAAATTAAGCCAAGGGAAAGACAGCTGCATGAAAGGAACTTCAGAGCAAGCCGGCGTAACCCTTTGGGGTCCGTGTGGGTGTTGCTGGCTCCCCTCCGCGCCAGCCTCGAGGGCAGCCCCGCGGCAGCCCCGGCGGGGCCGCGCTCGCGGCGGCTCCGAGGAGCGCRCGGCGGCGGGGCCGTCGCGGGCCCGCTCCCGGGAGGAGGGCTCGAGCAGCGCCGCGATGCTGCAGGGCCCGGCGGGATCGCCCGGAGGGCTCACAGCAGTTGTACGTCTGCTGCTGCAAAGTGCTTTGCATGGTAATAACAGCAGGAGGTCAGTGACCAGGAAGTCTTTATCCTGAAGTGCTCTGTAACTCCAGCTATCCAGGGAGCCCTCGCTTTGAAATATAAGTTTTAAAGTAACTTCAGACTGATGGAAAATGAACTCTCTGGCCTTTGTAGCAGTTCTGGTGTTCTTTGTTGGGAGTGTATTGGAACAGATGGGTTCTCTCAGTCACTGTGCTCAGTTATAATAATCCTAATTGTATTTCTTAGTTCATTTTTCATTAGGGTCACTTTCACCTATAGGAAATCTTTCTTAAAAAGAAATGCACAAGAGAAAATTCTTCTGCTCTTACAAACTCACTAKCATTTACTACTGGCAATACTGGTTTCCGCAGTGCCTGCAGAGCACCCTGAGATGAGATCTGTGCCGTGCTAGCTCCTGTATAAACACGCAATCTCCACTCTGAGCAGCTTGCAGCCCAACACACAAGATGTGCCAAGGGCAGGAGAGGAATCATCCTTCCTACTTCACCATCAGAAACAGGGCTGGAGGGAAGGCACTGGTTAGCTCGGGTTCACACAGGGCATATGTGGCAGTTGGGATGTTAATCCGGACTCCCAAATCCYACACTAGGAGCCAGGGTATGGACCAGCTTTGCTCCTGGAACCATCGATAGAAGATAATGGAGTCACTTCCCTCCAGCGGAGCAGGAAAGTGGTGACCTTAGAGATCTGGATTCCGGCTCTGATTTCTAGCCTCCATCCAGAGGGTGAGTGCCTTGCCTTTAGCTAAAATTTAAGGAAGCTGCAAGTTTGCACTCTCCCATGGATGAGCACRTGTATATGAAAGCCAGAGACTCTATTACATTCCCATCTCCAGGCAAAGTGCTTTGAGATTTAGGGAGGAAAAAAAATAGATTTAAGGATAAAGTGCACTTCTGATGAGCAATTTGTATTGTCTTCATACGTTACCAAAYGGTCATCAGAGGAATAGTTTTCACCCATCACTGAACTAGATTTTGGCCACTATTTCAGAAGGCACCAGAGTCCTTCTCTCCCGGTGCTTTTACTCCCTAATTTTGCATCTGCTCTTGCTATGCATTGGTCCAAGGCCTCAGAGGCTTTGCTGCTGACCTGCTACATACTCTGCACACACCGTATCTTGCCTTTATACAGCAGCAAGCGGACTAGATCTCAGCTTCCATGTGACCGTAGATACTGGACTCAGACAACAAACACTCCTRTACCAGGCAAGCGGATGGCACGGTAGCATTGCCCTACGTTGGGGACAGTGCAAGGCATCGGTTCCCCATCCGTGTGCAGCGTTTCCAAGACATTTCAAGTAACAACCCTTTCCACAGTAACCTCATTCTGCAAGCTACTCACTAACGCAAGAAAATCACAGAGAGGGCACTCCAACACGGAATCAAAGGAACACAGTTGGAAAAATGTTGACATACAAGAAAAAAAAGATCATAGTGCAAAGAATGAAAAATGCGCACATTGAATGGCGCTAGTAGTGGCCCAGCATTATGCTATTAAAAATTATTCAAGTGAGACTAACACTCTCAATATATAGAGTAGTGGCTCTAAGTGAGGAAATTAGGGCTATTAATCATTCCAAGGCGTTAACAATTCCAGCAGGCCAGGATGGCCCTGTTCCCAGTGGGGCTTAATAAAATACTCAGGGTTTATAATAATAAAATAATATCTCAAATGTCTATAGCACCTTACAACCCAAAGTGCTTTGCAATTTGCTATAAATTCTCTACCCACAGCCATGGAGAGCAAAGAAAGGAAAGTGCAGTATCCTTGGGAAGTATGCAAAGGACTGGAGGAGGTGAAATGTTGTCAGGCTCTTCGGAATTTTCTCTCTTTATCAGACAAAAAGGCAGGCATGATAGATTTGATCCTATCTAAAAGATGTGTCTCCAATAGCTGCCTAGGGCTCTCCAGCCTCCCACCAAAATAAAGATTTCATGGGAGGAGAACAGAAGCCAACACAGCTTGGCCCCCAAGTTGATCTTTCAGGATTATCAAAGTGGTTATGGGAGCAATGGAGAAATACGTCTTCCCAGGAGAAGGACTCCAGCAGTGCCTGATACCACAGAAAAGCCAGACCATGCTTTCATCTCAGCTCTGCTCTTGCAGCAGTAGTCAACAGCAAGGCTGTTCTGTGCAGAAGTTCAGGGCCTCAGCCTACGGGCCAGAACCTGCAAAGAGCGAAGAGCCTCCTGCGAGGAGCTGGGGACCTGCCACTCAACAGCACGGGGAGCAACAGCTATCCCAGAACAGGCAGCAGCAGTACTACCGCCCCCCTGAACGCTGATCCTAGAGAGGAGGACGAAGGTATGCACAGGCACGGGAGACGGAGCTGTCCCCACAGGCTGGGCACTTGGGCGCAGAGCAGAGAAGGAGCACGGGCTCCTGCCAGTCAGCTGCACTTCATCCAGGCGCAGGAGAGCGAGAAGCTTCGGGATGTTCACAGCACTCAGTTTCCTCTACAGAACCTGGAGAAAGTCCCCAAAGCTGTGACAAGCGGAGCTGAAGGCAGCGTCCCGCCGCCCCTGCCAGGACTGTACTCCCGAACAGGCGGGAGCAAGCAGTTGGCCACGGCACGCTCAGCGAGCAGAGCAGAGCCAGTGCTTCTCCCAGCCAGATAAGGAGAACATCCTGCGCTCACCAGCCACGACTGRGCCCCAGCTTACAGTTCACCGTACAAGATTCAGATGGCACTAATTGTTCAGCTGTGGAGGGATTCGATGTTTCGCATTTCTTCCAAATGATGCTGAGGTTATTTGCCTGAGTAATAATAGGTAGGAGAGCTAGATACGACAGGCATTCAGTGGCCATCCGAGGATATCAAGTTCAGAGGCACGCTCACCACGTGGCCAGGAACAATACCTTGGCTGCTTTTCTTCTTTCTGAAGCATGGTCTGGCTAAGTTCTGAGTCACTGAGTGCAGCCCTGTACAGCAGCACATAGTGCCAGGCTGCCACATCACTTCACTTACGGTAAGAAAAGACAGGGCCTCTTAGAAACCACAGTAAGTAGTTTACGTGGCAGGGGGGCAGGGGCTTAAGCTGCTCATGTTATCTTAAGGGGGGAGCAAGCAGCTCAAGCACCCTGCAATTGATGAGGAGASGCAACATCACGCAAGATGAATTTGCGAGTTGAAGACCTGTTGGCTGGGATGTCACGGCTGAGCCTGCCGTCTCTTCTGAGAACCTGCTCCAAAGCTCTCCAGGTCTGAGGAGCACCTCTGGATGATTTCGAGGCCATCAAGCTGACTGTGAGTGCGTGTGTCAGGAGCAGGGTTTATGCTGCCGTGTCTGTCCAGAGCACCTCCCTCCACCAYCCTGCTGTCACCACCTCATTTCCACTCCCGTTCTGCACTGTGCTGGTACAAGGAGATACAAACAGTTTGCAGAATGTTTTGGGATCCTCAGGATGAGAGAAGCCACAGGAAGGAGAAATGCTATCCTACCAGCATTTTTCAGCCATTAACTCTCTGCATTAAAAAATAACAGAGAGAAAAACCTGGTGCCTCAGCTCTTTGCATGTCAAAGTGGGCAGACAGCAGCCCTTTACCCTCACGGGGGAGAGCAGCATTGCTGTACTTAACGGTAATGGGATATACTCAGAGCTGCCCAAGTGAGCATCAGATGGGCTTAAAGTCTATTTTATTGCACCAGCAAAATTGTTTGCATGGATACCCTTCTCCCAGTGTAAATTTAACCTATAATGTTGATTTTAAATTAAGCTTGCTTGTATAAATTTAAATTTAAATTGTGCCTTTACTGCATTGGTGCAACCTTGATTTCTCCTCAGTGAGAACTTCCAACTTTTCAACAGTTCTTTTAACTCTAAAGAAAAAAAAAATAGAATTTTGAGGTTTGTCTCAGAAAGGCAGTTCCAAAAAATTCTCTTTTGAAATCAAGTAGCGTTCAAATATTTTGTTTCAATACCATATAAAAGAGTGTAAAATGAAATATTAGATAGCACAGTTTATCTAACATAGGGATATAATCTTCAATAAGAATTGAATTATAATATAGTATATTTCTGAACAACACRTTGACATTATGGCGAAGAAGTTACAAGCTCGATAAGCTCTGATGCCACTGAAATTTACTCTTCCCCATGAAATATTTTCATTTCTTCCAAAATTCATTTTCCAAGGGAGCTTTTTCCACCAGCTATCTCCCGATCAGCCTAGAAGACAGGCACAACCTGAACAAGCCTCTGCTAGGTCTCCCATCTCGCCRGATCACTGTGTCTGCCRCGGAGGCAGCCAAGGCAGCTTCGCYGCAAAGTCAGAGCACGTGATTCCTATTAGAGGAGAAGAATCTCCACTATTTCAGGGGAGCCATAAATGGAGTACCCCCACACTGACATGTCAAACAAATGCTGATACCATGCAATGAGCCAAGTCCTGTGATTGCATCAGAAAGAGGAAACATACTGCTTTCAAATTAGCAGCCTGCCCCCAACCATTTCAGCGACTGGAGCCCCAGAATTGCTATTATTTCTTCAGTAATTTTCACGCTAGCCCTACGACAAACAAAACTGCAGCCCAGGCATGCTACAGAGATACTAAACACCAGCACTCTCCCTCTGCTATGTGCAGGGTCAATTTACTTTCCTCCCAGGAGGAACGCTGGTTTGCAGGTGGCTGGTGACCTTCAGGGTTCGGGTGCATAGAGAGAGGGTTTGTTTTATTGCCATTGCCTGTTTGGGGACTGGAGAGCTGTCCTCACAAAACCAGTGGTTCAGTCAGTAACATTCGGGGAATAAAACAAAATTACTATCAACAGCTCCGAATAACAAAAATCTGTAGGTGCCCTCAGGTCTCCGTTGCAGGGGGTTGTTTATTTTTAAGCAAAACAAACCAAATCCCCCTTCTCATCATTTGGAGCATCTTCCTGCTCTGATCTGTAGTTATGTAGATCTGCGTCTGGAGAACGAAGTCTCGCGTTCCTCGTAAACGMTGGCTTGGGCTCCCGTGAGCACGAGAACCCTCTCCGCCGCTGCGCAACGCCTTTGCCCGCCTCCCCGGAGCTACCCTGGCTGAGCTTTTGGGGCAGGTTGGCCCAGGCTTCTGGGGAGTCCTGCTTTCCCCAGCAGCGTGGAAATTCCTATTTGCTTACTGTTAAGGTGCCTTACGCTCTGGCAGTGCTCTTGATCTGCCCACTTTCACACCTGTGGTACAGCATTATTTCTGAGGCTTTGGGTCTTTCATATTGAAAATCTCAGCAACAGGGAAGCTGTGTGGGTGGCAAAAGCAGAAAAGCAGTTTTCTGTTTTCACTATGAAGATGGAGTAAGAGCAAGAACAGTGGGATCTGTTCCTGGGTACAACACACAACAGGACCCAAGTGCTCACAGCCTACATGCAAGTGTGCAGCTCCTCTCTTAACCCACAGGAAACTGCATGTACAAGGGAAGAGAGAAGATCTAGGTGGGAAAACCCCAAGTCCTCAAGACTTAGTGACAGATTAGACTTAACGGAGGGCAGAGATGTGACATGGGCCACACAGTCCCTCAAGAGCATCCTACGGAGTTCTGCAAGGCCTTTGAGAAGCCAAGCATGCTCTCATGGAAAGTGCAGAAGCAAAATACATGCTGCACAGAGGCAAGCATTGGAAGAGGGTTAAAACAAAATGCGTGCTGCCAAGTAAATAGATGCGTCTGCCTCTGATTTGCATGTTTATCTTAGAAGCAATTTAGGTTTCTCCTTGTTTATAAGAGTAGAAGTCAGCAGACTCTTAGAACAAGAAAAACAACTGGGAGTCAACATGTGACAGCTCTCTTCTGTTCTTCCAATGCATTGGAGCAGGCAGCGCTTGCAGGCTATTGAGAAAGAGCCCACTTCAGCTGCATCATTAGACATGTTTAGGCAACAGATCTACTTACAAAGAGGAAGAATAGCAGGAAGCTAGGACCACGTTACCTCCTTCACATCTCAGGCTCTGAAAGCACTTGCCTTTGTAACCTGAAGTCTCCAGCTGGTGCTGGTACTGCGCAGAATGCCAACAAGTTGCTCCTTGCAGGAAAACAAGGAAAAGGAGTAACGCAGAGATCTGGAGGGTTGTATGGTAGCACTGTGTTTCCTGAAACACTCTGTGGTATCTGCAGCTCACAGCCATCTCCTGGTAGCCTGGAAGCTGAAGTAGCAGAAGGGAGATAGAGTATGTTTGTGATACAGGCATCGCCCATGTGCTGATCTGCAAAATGTAAGTGACGCAGCATAATGCAGCCAAAGGCTGGGAGGGAGAGAGGGACTAGTGCCAGCCCGGGCTACCTGAGCGAGGCAAACAAGTCCTACCTTCCACGGAGAGCAGCCTCTAGCAAGGAATATGATGCAAGGGCTTCACCCTGCACCGTGCGAGGACCTCGCAGAAGGCAGCATCACGCGCCCTTTCAGGGCCTCACCTGATGTGGTGTGTTCTGCCTTGCTCTCCCCCCCACCAGCAGTCATCTTCTGATGGAGATTCCATGGAAAAATGATCAGATATTTTGAACTGATTTTTATTTTCTATTGTAAAAATGCAGGTTCCTTAGGAGTAAAGCATTTCACACAGATTTGCCACTTCCAACACAACTTCATTTTTYTAAAAATGAAGCAGACTTCTGATAAGGTTAGGGATTTCTTCAGAACATTCATTGCCTATTTCAGCAGTTTTTAAATATCATAGATTTGTAGAAATATGATTGGAAGGGAGATTTTAATCAATCCAAAACAAATGTTTGTTTTCTCTCCCTCCCAAAATTCTGCTTGGCAGGAAATTTTCAGATGTTCTCTGTTTTGCTCCATCTCAGAGTAACAGAACCCAGTGAGAATTTCTCAAGAAATGGTGGATCTAGCTGTCACCTAGAAAACTGCAGGCTTTCCGGGACAAATGAATTCCCCTTATTGTGCCAGGCCACTTTGCAATGCCACAGGAGTCCTGGGACTGATTTCTGTATGTAATCTAGGCTGAAGGCCCATAGGTACCATAGAACATAAACTGCTCTCTGTTTGCAACCACAAGGAGAGGAAAATCCCTTCGCGCCAGGGAGGGGAATCTGAGCAACTTACTCTGGCAAGGTGCTCATGAACAAACGCAAGGTCTGCGACCTTCCTGTGCGCTCTTGTTGCACTTTCTCCTGCTGGCAATATTTGCTGTGATCTAGATATCTGGCAGGAGAATTAAGAAGAACAGAAGTAATTAGCTCGCAGTGTGAAAAATGGAGTGCCTGGTGTTTATCTTGCCTGGAGGATTTCCCTTGATCTCAGTCTCCCAGGAGATTGCGTTAGTCATTGCTTTATCTGCCCGCTTTCCCACCAGGGAAGCATCTCTTTTGTCAGCTCACAGGGTGTCTCTTTAAAGCAAGCCTGTTTACAGCAACACCACATCTAATTAAAGAGAAGCAGCCCAGCTTAGCAAAGGTGGAGAAGGATAGGGGACAGGGTCCCTGGCAAAGGCCCTTGAGAGCTGGCCCATCCAAGAGCATTGCATCTCCAGTTTTCTCAGCATCTCTCCCCAGTGAAGAGGAGCTTTGGCCACTGGTACAGTCCCCATCCCAAAACACTGCTGCCTTGCCACAGCTCACAGCAGCTCAGGCAATGACACACAAACCATCCCAGTCCTTGCTTGGGTCAAGACAGCTTAAACAGAGTGATTTCAGGGCGTGGGCATGGCCTGAGACCCTGGCAGTCCGTCCTGCCTTCTGGATCGTGGTGCCAGGTGTCAGCGCGCTGCCTTCCCCCCCGCTGAGCTTGCAGAAGCCATGCCGAGCCGGTCGCGCCCAAGCAGCGCGACTCCAGCTCTTACACAATCCCCTTCCCTCGCCATCCGCCGCTGAGGATGATCCTCCGCTTCGCCTGAGCGGCAAAGCACGAGGCGCGCCGGGGGCCAGGCGCTGCTCCGGCTTTGCCGAGGCCCCGGTCCCACGGGGCGCCTGGGCAGGCTCTGCCCGTGCCCCGCGCTCGCTGCCGGGGCCGCGGCAGCCTGGAGCTCCCGCTCCCGGAGCGCGGGGATGCCGAAAAAGGGTACGAGAGGCCCTCGCCTGCACCTCCGCGAGGGCTCAGCGGGACGCGCTCTGCCCTCCGCACAGCTGGAGGAACCAGGCTCTCTTTGCAGCCGAGCGCGAGCGAGGCAATTAAATGCCTGGAGTCGGCCTTTCTCCATGAGCTCCCAGCRGCTTTTCTTTTTTAAATGGGTTCTGCCATCTCTCTTGTGCCACTGCCGCATGATGAAAGGCTGATGAGCAAGCCTGTAAAAATAATGCTCGCTGGCCATCAGAGTCCCGGCGTGCAAAGCCATGGGGAGCCGGGTTTATTATCCTCAACTCCAGCCTGAGATGACCTTGTGCTTCTGCCAGTGTTTAAACAAAATATTTTAAAAAAGAGAAAAAGAGTCCATTGCTTTCTGTGTTCACAGGGYTTTCCTGGGTCTGCAAGCTATCTCTGGGACTGATAGAAATGATAGATCATAGCCAGAGAGAGACAATGAAATATTGCCCAAGTTTATTGCTTTTTATTATTATTAAAGAGAGGGTCTTATTTCCAGTCTGGGGGTTTGAAAAATTTGAATCCCACCCAAACCTCTTCTCTTCCAGCCAGAATCACAACGCCATGGTATGTGGCAAAAATCATTCTCCAGCACAAAGAATCCTGCTTTCTGGCTGGGGTAAACAGGAGACATAGGCAGGGTTTTGAATGGAGATGGAAAATTCCACGCTTGTCTCCATTGTCTGCGTTGCTTTAAAGACAGCGGAGAAGTCTGCAGGGTTCCTAAGGAAGCACTCGGGATCCCTCCCCTCGCCCCGGCCCGGTCCCGGTGCAAAGCTGCCCTCCAGGCTCAGACAGCCCGCACCAGACAACTGCTTGTGTGTTGCTTTCTGCCCTAGCTCCCCACCTTCTCCCCAGCGTGAGGAGGCAACGCCGGAGGAGACRGGATACGGGCAGGACGGGAGACATCGCCAGCCCTCCTGGCTATTAGTCTTCGGGGCATTATCGTAAACATTCTCCGACAGGTRGAGGGAGGGCGAGAGAAGAGCGTGCAACAGGCTTTAAGGGTGCAGGTTACCCCATTTTACAGCAACCGTCTCTCCCGCTGTGCCCGGCTGTGGCTCTGGAGGGGGRCTTGGTCTGCAGGCTCCCCGGCTCCGCGTAGCAGCAAGTCTGCACCGAGCAGCGCTTCCCCCTCGTCCCCCGGGCCTGCTGCGGCTGGGGCTTGTTTTGTTAAACACAAAGACCAGCCCGCAGGGGTTGTGATGGCTCAGCAGCGCCCGTCCCCGCATCCCGCCCGTCCGCACCGCAGCACCGGGGCGGTCTCGGCGCGCAGCCGAGCAGCGGGACACAGCTGGAAAGCAGAGAGGAAGAGGCAGGTTTCACCACAACGTTCCACTGCCCAGCAGCGGTCAGGAGCCGGGATCAAGACCCCCCCCCAAACACACACACCTTAAGCCTCCAAGCGCAATGTGTTCATGCCAGGACAACCGTCTCTCCGCTGCAGGTACATTGGGGCCCTGGGCGCAAGGGTGATCTGCGACAACATTCCTGGGCTGGTCAACAAGCAGCGCCAGCTGTGCCAGAGGTACCCCGACATCATGCAGTCCGTCGGGGAGGGAGCCAAGGAGTGGATCCGGGAATGCCAGCACCAGTTCCGGCACCACCGCTGGAACTGCAGCACTCTGGATAGAGACCACACCGTCTTCGGCAGAGTCATGCTGCGAAGTAGGTCCCATCGCGGTTCCCTTTTCTGCACAGCCCGTTCCTAAACTGCAGCCTCAGCTCAGGGACACCTGCATCACAAGAGGAAATTAGAATTAGTACCCCAAATGGCAGGTTGCAAATGACATTTGTTTTACAGAGACATTTTGGGGGAAAAAAACTACACAACAACAAAAGGAGATAAAAGTTCTCCTTTCATTTCCTCCCCCCTAAAACAACCCTTTTCCTTGAAATCACATCTTGGTAGGAAAATTCTAATTAGCTGTGCTCCAGACACAGTGGCAGAAAGAAACCTGGGCATCAACCAGGTATGTGGATAAAATCATGTTCTTCACAGAGCAAGGAAGACATTTTATTGCAGAAAATAAGAAATCAGACCCAATRAAATGCAGTGTGCAGCACACCACAGGGGAAAGCTAGCTAGCCAGTCACTCCCTCTAGATTTATGAGGAGCTCCACATTTAAATTCTTTCATATCTCTGAGTCAGCTAGTCTGTGAAGGTGAGGCAGGAGTAGGGAATCCACAGGGAAAGGAAACATTTGCTGGAGAACTTGAGGTTTCTCTCCATCCAAAGAGGCAGGAGGACAGGAAGGGAGCAATTTAATTCTGGAACGTCCCATACCCTATCAAGTCACGCAGAACCGCTACCCCAGACAGCTGATGMGTGTGGAAATAGAAACGATGCAGCAGCCCGGGAAACCTGCAACCCAGCAACTCCAGCATGCAAGAGCAGCCACTGCAAAACAAACACTGTCCCCCAGCCTCATCCCCTCCCGCAGCCCTGGGGCTCCAGCAGGGACAGAGGAAGAGCCATTCCTCGGTCCTGTTCTAGCCCCTGCACCAGCGCAAGGTCGTCCAGAGGCTGTAAAGGGGCTCCAGCGCACTGCACATTTGGAGATAGGCTTGTATCAAAGGATGCAGCACACAGTAAAGAAGGAAACATGAAAAAAATCTGGAAGCAGGTAGATATAAATTGCCCTCAGTATGAATCCCTAACTTCTTCACTTGCAATTTAACTTCACTTCAAACCAAGATGCCCAGTGCCAGGGAATTAACCTGCCTGGCAGGGGATTTGGTAATACGAGTCTGTCTCCATCCCAGGTCATTCCCTGCAGCTGGCATCCACCAGCTTCTTAAAGCACAGCCTGTTATGAAGCCCTCCTCGCCACGTGCCAAACCCCGCATTAATTCAGCGGGTCTCTGCCCACTAGCAGGAGGAAAGGGCATGGTCTGCTTGCCCCGTGATTCACTGGGCACCCTTCCATGGCCCATCGCTCTCCAGATAAGGATTTTCCCTGCAGCAGATGCTGTGCTGGGTTTCGGCGGCCGCCAGCGCAGGCACGGGGCCAGCCCAGCCAGCGTGCCGGGGAGCACTCTGCGCCCGCGGGCGCGGAGCCAAACCACCGCAGCGCCCGCAGAGGCGAGAGGGCTGGCCCTGCGRCCCTCGGGCTCCAGCCACCCCCTCTCCTGTCCGGCTGGGGGTTAAAGCTCCCCGGGGACTGAGCCGCTCCCTAGGCGCGGGCCCCAGCACGGCATGGGCATGCCTCCCCAGCTGCACACCCCTCGCCCCCGCGCCCGGAGGCGACGCCGCTGCTAATCCGCGCCCGCRGCAATGCCCACGCTCGGCAGAGACGCGTGCCTCCCGGCAATTAGATTCCCCTCTTCAAAGTCTTTCACAAATGGGCTTCGTGTCCAGCCATTACCAAGCCAGCTGCACCTCCCCTCACTGAAGTGTTTCACCCTCTCAGGACTAACTCCCACCTTCCCTGGCTCTAGCAACGGCCCCAGAGCCTCCTCGCCCCAACGCTGTCACACGTATCCAGCCGTGGTACTCCCTGTCTCACTGCACAAAGGCAGGAGGTTCAGGAACCTTGTTTTCCCCTCATCGTTGCTCTGAGAGAGTCTCTCCTCTCGATGGGTTGCCATGCACAGTGGCTTGGATTACTTCCTTTGGAGAGCTTTGCCTTTCCTTGCAAATTAATCAAACAGTAATGGGAGCAGACCAGTGCTTTTGAAATAGCTGCACCAGATGAGATGGAGCAGAGGGAGCACTGAGGGAGAAGGGGGAAGGAGGAGACACCTCCGGAGAACAGGCTTATATGTAAACAGTAATGGGATATATAAATATTTGGAGAGCAGGGTTGGCCAGGAATCAGCAGTTCACGTGGGAACTCACTGTTCCCTTGCATGGCAAGGGAGGCAAGGCAGAGTTAAAGCTCAAGTGGTTGCTTTGGGCTTCATCTTGAAAAAGGGCCATGCTTATGGGGCRGAATCTACCCCTACACAAAAGGCTAGAGCACAAGCCTTGCCCAGAAGGGAGCTTCTCCCTGACGCCAGGTGAGGAAGGAACCGTGCAGCCCGTGCACGGAAAGCAGTGAAGTGGAGGCCACTCGGCTCTGCCAAGATGCTCAAGGCACGAGGCAGCCACACTGCAGGAGTGTCCRGAGAGCTGGGAGCAGGCCCACTGCACTGGCCCATCCACGCATCAGTCCCTGTGGATCAGGAACACGCTTGCTAAACTAGAAGCAGCCCAAAAATCCCACAAGTTCAAAAACCATGACTTGGGCCTCAGTCAGGAGGCCGGATATGTTTGTTAAAGGATAAACATGGATTGTGTATTTCCCCATCTAGTTCTCRAGTTTATAGGGATTACGTGTTCAAGATCTGCTATGGAACCAACAATTCACAAGTTCCTTAGAAAGAGAAACCTGAGTCTGCCAATTGCAAGACTCTGGAGCTTGGGCTCYGGGAGAAGAAAATTGCAAACCCTGACAGAACTGCAAGATGATGCTGTTTTCAGGCATCACTGAAAATAGTTTCTACCCCCGGAGCCATAGGAGTTGCTGTGATGCAAAAGCTCCTATGTGCCTAGAAGTGATCAGAAACTAGATGGGTGATGTAGGGTCTGTCCTTCACCCCTACTCAAAGCATGTCCAGTCCTCATGTTCCAGACAGATTTTATACTACAAAGCAGAGACATGTCCAAGAATTGAAGAAGGAAGGTGTGAGGTGGTGCAGGGACAGAGGTGGTTCCAGAGCAGAAAGAGCAACGTGGGCTCCAGCAGCTCCCAGGGAGGGACAAGGATGGAAGGGCCCCCTGCCAAAGGAGATGACCCTGGGAGCACACRTAAGCCACAGTGTGACCTGTTGCTGAGAGGGCTCCTGGGTGACATGCTGCTCCCTATGACGCACACTGCTATGGCAAATCCAGCCATGTGGCCTCTAAATCAAATGTGGCTGGAAACAGCATTTTTATTCACCAGAAGCAGCTCATATGGAGGACATGAGCACCCACAGAAGGGAACAAGGGGGTTGGCGAGCTTGGTCACAGCTGGCTGGGGGAAGGGGCAGCTCACAGAGAGGGGCTGGACAAGCAGCAGGGTGCACTAGCCAGACCTCAGACTACTACCAGACAGGAGCTGTCAGGGCCAGATGGAAGGGGAAGGACATTAAGCAGCAGGAAGATAGGAGCACTAGTCCCTAGTGCTGCAACCTGCCTGGGTCAGAGCCTCACCATCCCYGTGAGTGCCCTCTTTCCACCAAGACCCTACATCCTGTCCTGGCAAAGGACAGGCAGTCATGAAAACTCCTTGCCACAGTCCCATCCTGCTAGGCCCAAAGAGAGCTCTATTCTCTTTGAAGTTGCTTTCAAAGGCTCTCAGAATGAAGACTAACATGGTTTTGATTTTCAGCTTCTTTTACAACATTATAGAAACAGCTGTGAATTAAAACCAGAGCCATAAAATACCAGGCGGCATACTGTGCTGAATGGAGAGCCTTCCAGCAGCTGCCCAGCCAGGCCCCTGCCCTGCGGGGCTGCCTTTGCAAACAAAAGCCCACCCCCCAGCTCCTGCCATCTCCAGCCATCCTCGCTCCTCCTAGGAGCAGCTCTGCCTCCTTCCACTCGRTTTGGAGTGTGCTCCAGCTTCTCCACTGCTTGCACTCAGCGTCATCCTAGTTGGGATGAGGGCCCTGGCAGAAACTTGTTGGCTGGTCTTGCCCTTTTGGTCTTCTAGTCCCTGCACTACAGCATCCCAGCTCTTTTCTGCATGCTGAGGTCAAGAAACTGTCAGTCTTGCATCGTCCTATCACATCCCCATCCCTCACTTGCAAAGAGAAAGCTGGACAGTGTGGACACAGCAGAGACCAACAGGACTCTGCCTTTGTGCAGGACACAGCATATGTCTCTCTCCCAGGCACAAAGGTGCTACTGCACCTTTGTGTCATTTCTTGGAGCTGGGATCCCCAGGCCCAGAACAAGCCCCTGCACACTCACTCCCCATCCTCGCTTTCTCTTTCCCTGCGGCAGGCAGCAGGGAGGCCGCCTTTGTCTACGCCATCTCCTCAGCAGGAGTGGTCTATGCCATCACCCGAGCCTGCAGCCAAGGGGACCTGAAAGCCTGCAGCTGCGACCCTCTCAAGAGGGGCCGATCCAAGGATGAGCGTGGGGAGTTCGACTGGGGTGGCTGCAGTGACAACATCAACTACGGGATCAGGTTTGCCAAAGCCTTTGTGGATGCCAAGGAGAAGAAAGTGAAAGATGCCCGGGCACTGATGAACTTGCACAACAACCGCTGTGGGAGGATGGTGAGTTCACTGGCACTCAGACAGCTCCCACATTCCTCCCCACATCCCTTTCTGCTGCAAGGGGTGTCCTTTGCAGCTGGGCACAACCCTCCCGAAGCAGAGTCCAGCAGGCAGCGCCTATTAAAGAGCTGAAGGTACCTCCCTGCCTTCAAGTTGCTGGTGCCTGTGCCAAGCCAGCAGTCGCACCCAGGCTCTCGGGGACCCTTTCAGTGGAAGTGGGTAGCAGGAGCAGCTCCCTGCTCTGCTGACAAGCCAGGCAGAGCTCTGGCGTTAGCAAGGGCAGGGGGCAAGACTTAGGTTGCCCATGGAGGCCAGCGTCCTGATGCAGGCAGGACCTGCCTGCTCTGCAGAGGGACACCCCCCTCAGAGCACTGCCTTGCCTTCTCTGTGCTCTTCTGCATGCTCAGGACAGCAAATGGCCCCATGGGAATCACAAATCCCCTGCTTACCCTCACTCCCAGCATATATGTCCTCGCTGATGTTAGCATCAGCATCCACTGAAATGCATCCTTAGTATGCATCACTGCAGCACACCTTGAAGGGACGCCACACCTCGAAGGGAAGAGGAGAAGGAAGTTTGTTTTTATCAGACAGACTTTCTACCTTTGCCTTAATTCATTCCTAGAGCTCACTTGCTCTGGGGGTCCCCACTGAAGAGCAAAACTGCATAGTTTTCCAGTCTCACCTGAGTGGCCTTTTCAAAGGGCAGGGCTCACAGAAACCACACACTGGCCCTTCCCATTAGGGAGAATGATCCCGTGCAAGTAAGAGGGCTGATAAGCTGCTCCAAGGACCAAGATACATCAGGGTCTCWGTCTCGCCTCATAGCATCCCTCTTCTCACAGGCTGTCAAGCGTTTCCTGAAGCTGGAGTGCAAATGCCACGGAGTCAGTGGCTCCTGCACACTAAGGACTTGCTGGCTGGCAATGTCAGATTTTCGGAAAACAGGGGATTATCTACGGAAGAAATACAACGGGGCCATCCAAGTGACAATGAACCAAGATGGTACTGGCTTCACTCTGGCCAACAAGAACTTTAGGAAGCCCACAAAAACAGACCTGGTGTATTTTGAGAACTCACCTGATTATTGCGTGATGGACAAGTCAGCAGGTAAAAAAAAAAAAAAAAATGAATATTTAAAATAGGCATTTTCTTTATAGTGCTCTGCAGTAATTAAAATCTTCATTTGCTTAAAAGCAAGGAACCTTTTTAAAGCAATAAATTAGCATTGCTTGACCCAAGGTCACTTTGAGAACTCACCTGATTATTGCGTGATGGACAAGTCAGCAGGTAAAAAAAAAAAAAAAAATGTGTAAAAGCAGCTCTTCCTCCTCTCCTGTCAGGCCTGCAACTCCCAAACAGCCCAGCCTGGCAGAACTCCCACCACCTCTAACAAGAAAGAGGTTACCTGTTAGGGCATCAGTTCTAAGGTGCTTTTATGGGATTGAGGACATGCAGGACTGTCCTCAGTGTGCGAGAGTGCCCGCCTCGCCTTTACATTAGCACAGCACTGCAAATCCCTGCTCTCTGCTCAGGCAGGAAGGCATGCTTGAGCTCCAGGCTGCAAAGAGGCTGTAACAGAATTTGAACTTCATTGAAATTAAATCCTTAAATTGCCCAAGTACACATAAGTCAAGACACTATCAGAAAAAATCAATGGCTGTCAGGCTCTTAAGGGAAACAGCCTCTCTGGCAGCTACCCGGCACTACACCAGCCTGTTTATCCTCGGGATATTCTAGGAGCTGGGGATCATTTCTAATCTGTGGCATTTAGGCTAACACAGTCATTGGCTTTGAGTCTCACAGGCGCTCAAGCTGAGTCTGATAGAGATTGTTCCATCGAATTTCTGTCATATCTTCAATAGAGCTTATGCCAAATTTATGCCTTCACCACGCAGACAGGGTTCCCTGTGCGGGGCAGATTTGGTACAGCTATACCAAATACCAAAAGCAGGAAAGTATCCTCAATAGCACCAGAAAGCTGCTACCCTCTGTGCTCACTCTCCAGCCGTCCCTTCCCTGCCATTCGAGGTATTATCACACTAACAAAAGCGTGAGATGAGGAAGGGGACAGATTTAGAGAGGCAGAGATTTTTTTGTACCTGTTATAAGATTTTTTGCATGCCCTCATTTTACATGCATCTGGCTGAAGACACCAATCAAACCTCAAACAGCTTGCAACAGCTGTTGTCACAGGCAATGCTGTAGCCAGTTACCCCCAGAGCCCTCAGTTGTTGTTAGCCACTGGAGCACTGTATCCACAGAGCACCTTGTCAAGGCACATGAAAGTGCACACATGTGCACAAAGCAGAACTGGATTCATCCAAAACCCTCAGGCTTCACAGCCAACGATCCAAATCTCTTACACCTCGTATAATGAATGTAGCAGCCTTTCTTCTGCAGACCAAAGCTCCCTTAAATAGGAAATAAAGGGCCCATTTAGCATAACAAGCTGAAGGCTTCTCCTCTGAACACAGCCTGAGGTTGGGATGACACACGGGGAAGCCAGTGTCCTTGCTACTCAGCTTCTGTAAAGATCAATGGCTTTCCCAGCGATGGAGCCATCCATCAGGTCGGAGAGGCTTCAGACGGCTGTCAGTTACCATGGCAGCCAGCCCACCTCCAGGCGCGCAGGAGGGTGGCCGAGACACAAAAGCGCTCCACAGGGAAGGTGAACCGCTTGCACGATGCCATGCTTAATTGAGCCATTAGCCAAGATGTTCTGTCCAGCAGTGGCAGGGGGTGACTTCTAGCTTTTGCAGCCGTAACCACCCCTGCTCCCAGCCAGCTGATCATGCACACACTTAACTGACCTTCAGGAGCCTTCCTGGAGCGCAGGCTGGACAGGCTGAAAGCCCATCCCCACCTGCCACTGCTTCTTCAGTCATGGCAGTAGAGGGTGCATACTCCAGCAAGAAGTTTTGTGAGCTGACAGGGGGCAGAAGCCACTCGGAGGGTCACCAAGGCAGCTCCAGCAGGCCAGGCTTTCTATCCACACTGCAAGACATGCCGCTAAACCAAAGCAAGCACATGCATGTGCTCTGCAATCTGTTCCCAGCAGCCTGTTCCCTGACCTCAGAAAGGCCAGATCATGATAAATTTGGGTCTATTGCATCAGAAATAACTACATTTCACTTACTAATAAAACAGTCACATCTAAGGTCTCCACTGCAGATGGTAAATATCCAGTTCTACCCACAGCAAACAACCACACAGGGTGGGCTGGAGGAGGCATTTGGACAAGAATGAGGAAGAACAGCCTGATTCACTCTTCCTTCCTTCCTTCCTTCTTTCCTCTAGGCTCCCTGGGGACTGCAGGTCGTGTATGCAACAAGATGTCCCGCGGGACAGACGGCTGTGAAGTGATGTGCTGTGGGCGGGGGTACGACACCACTCGCGTCACCCGCATTACCAAGTGTGAGTGCAAGTTCCACTGGTGCTGCGCTGTGCGCTGCAAGGAGTGCGAGGACACTGTGGACGTGCACACGTGTAAAGCGCCGAAACGGGCTGAGTGGTTAGACCAAACCTGAGGATTCGGGAACAACACAGGGAAGAATCAACTGCAACCCCCCTCCCTTCAATTTTWAAAAAACCTGTGCCCTGTGGGCCATGGCATTCTGGGAGTTGTAGTTCAACTGCATGGCTTTTATTTAATTAATTCTGCAAAGCACTAAAGAAAGGACTACATTTCCCAGGAGGTACTGTAGACCCTTCTATTTGCTCAGCAAAACTAATCTCTTACCTAGGAGGAGTCTGCAATCCTTGCTTAAACTGTGAAACTTCTTTTGCCCATTGTTATCTTTGCAAAGGGACATGCAACTGATACGAACTTAGAGGACTGATCACTGGAACGCAACAACTGAGGAATACTGCATCTGCCCAAGAATTTGTTGCAGTAAAGTTTCACCAGCAAAAACCTGTAGTTCAAAATAAGATACTCTTGTAGAAAGCACTCTTGCTTTTACTTTTTTGCAAGGCCATAGGAAGGGTGTTGCAAATCCTTAAGAAAGTTCCAGGATCTCAATGTTTCTCTCGAGCAGACCTGGCATACTATACCCCAGCTGCACTACTGACACCAGCTGAACAAGAGCAACTTCTGCACAGAAGCTTCCCCTCATTCCCCCAGTGAAAATGACAGGTGGCATTGTAAACTCTCAACTGAAACCTGAATAACTGCAGAAAGACAAAAGCTATCCATACATGTTCACAGTAATCAGAAGGCTAGAGAAAGCAATCTGTGAGCTACCTGGCAGGTTCTGAAGTCAGTGGATACAACAGCATCTCTCTGTAAAACTCACTTGTATGTTCTGTATACTGCCTATTATTTTAAGACAAAAGTCATTATAAACCTRTATCAGAAAATTATGTCCTTTGCTTTTTGAATTACTATGTAATCAATTGTGCAGAGAAGCCCTCAATCTCTTCCTCCAGACTGGGAATCAGCTTGTAGGCAAAAAGGCAGGAAAAAAAGCCACAAGTTCTGCAGTGCTTAAGCACAGACTTCCCCACCCCAGTAATTACACATTTTTTTCTCACAGAGTCTTATGGTCCAGCACACTAAGCCCACAATGGAATCCTTCATAAGGACGAGAATATCCCAAGACATCTAATGACATAATACTGAGTCAAGCAAGAGATCCTAGATGAACTTCCATATCTTTCTCATTTGCAGGGGGGAGGGCCTTAAAAACTACCAACCCAAACCGAAGCTGATGAGAGGAGAGGCAGGAAGCTGAAGAGCTGCAAGTGGATGTGTTATAGGGATTAACCCTTCTCATCTCTAGAAATTTCCTCAATTCTTCCCCTTTCCCCCCTGCCCCTCAGTTTGGGCACTGATTATAGAGATTTATTTAGCTTAATGATGCTTTATAGAGAGTGATTTAAAAGCATCAATCCACACAGATTTAAATGGTATAACTCTTATTTGTACACGAAGTGATTCAGAAGGAAATTCAGCTAAATCATTGCAATTTCTGAGTATATGCTGAAGCCTAAAGAGTTTAACATCCTATAGCAGACACCAGAACTTTACTATCTGTAAGGAATTCATCACAACACTTTAAGACTGCAGCAACAAACTGCTGGACTAACAATTGCACCAGTCTGAATTTTGATTTAATAAAGTGCTTTCATGTCAACAGCCATCTAATACCATAGCAGCAGACCTAATTGTTACAGATGCTTTTAAACTTCCCTTCCAGAGCTTGGTTGCCCCATTTGCCTAGGGCAAGATATGCTTTCTTAATTACCAAGTGAGTGGTATGAATTTTCCTCGTACAGATGATCATCATGCTGAAGGGCAAGTAAGTAAGTTTCATGCTCGTATCAGGACATTTTCAAAGCAAGTTTTCAAGAACGCATAAACTCACAATAATAATGGGAAAAGACAAGTCAACATTAACATTCACTTGTAAATATTTTTAAATTTGGTTCTGATTTGATACTGCAGTTGCTTCTGGAAGAGCTGTCAAATCCCCCCCCCCCCCAGATTTGAGGCTTTCTACTGTCAGGCAGCAAACTGTATAGACAGAGGGAACTGAGCCAGCTCCAGCACAAAGGTTTGAGGAACAGTCAAAACAGCAGGGTGGGATTAAATCAAAGGAGATTATTCTATTTCTAAACCACCACTGGCTATCACACCGTTTAGAGTGAAGTGCCACCACTGAGACAGAATTTTACCCAATGGCCCTAGGAAATATTAGGTTTAACTGGTGAAAGAAAACTGTTTTGACGGGAAGCGCTCAAAGAATTTAAACAGTCTGCCTTTGGGGCAGATTGCAGTACCTGACTCTTTACCGGACAGACCACTGAAATTGCTTATGCAGAAAGGGGACCTTCAGCCTAGCTTCTGCAGAACCATGGACGGGCAGACAGGTAAAATTTTAACAGAACTACATACGAAGCACAGCAGCAATCCAATTTAGTGCAAATTCAACAGCAGTGCTGCCAAGGCTTGGCAGACTGGCACCATGCTTCAGCTAACAGAGCAGTACATCTATAATTCTTGAAGCAAAGCTGAACAGCTATGGTAATGCAACTACACCTGTGTACATGCTGGTTTTCTGCCTTCCAGAATGCTAACGCATTTTATGAAACTCTTGATTCTATGCAGCCCTTAAATCTGCTTATTATTACTGGACAAAGACACCTAAATTCCTTTGTTTCCTATTTTTCATTTAAGTATTTCAGCCAACTTAGAAACAAGTCATTTTAAAATATCAGTCACCTGCTTCCTGCTTATCAGGTTTAAGAACAGGAAGCAAAGCATATGCTACACTCTGGAGTCTACTGCTTAAAGAATGACAGCTCCCACCTTTGTAGGCCTCAGTGAAGCAAATAAGGAGGACCTGATCTCTCCTTCATCTCTTACTTCTCATAGAATTAAACCAGAAATATCRCTCTTTTGAATTCTACACAGATTAAGCACAAGAGGGCTCAACAGCACCTTTCCTCTTCTCTCACTGTTCATGCAGAACTTGCACTCAAGCTTATGTTTATCTTGAAGGCTCCTGTGCCTCATGTCAGGCCCTTCAAAGCCCTCTGAACTTCAAGGATAGGCAATTTTCACAAAGATTTGTTCTGTCTCTAGACTGTGTCAGAGGAATGCTGGCAGGTGAAAGGGAGGAGGTTTGAACCAGGCCAAAGGCATTTTAAGCCTGCTGTAGCACAGTGCTCATCAGCATGCAGTCTAATCTACTGGGAAGAGCCCTCTCATTTATCTTCATTACTGCTCCACCTACCATCAATTTAAGACAGACTTNAAAAAAAAAAAAAAAAAAAAAAAAAAAAAAAAAAAAAAAAAAAAAAAAAAAAAAAAAGCTGCTCTCTTTGCAATCAATCCAAGCCTCTCCTCCCTTTTTCCCAGAGTAATATACACTCAATAGGCTGAGAAGGACTATAGTGCCCTGACACCCAAGGGTCAGCTGTTGATAAACATTTCTTTCTCTCCAGAATACTTCTGGGAGTTCTCTTCCAACAGAAATACTGGTTCTTAGCAGATTTGTAGACCCATCTGACGAATGACAGCTTAATCATTGGCTCCTGCTAGGGTCCTATAATATTTCCTCTATTTGAATGCTGACATTCAGCATTTCACAACAAAGGAGCAAGAAGTCCTGAGGACAGATTGTCTTAAGTTTATTGCCTTTCCCTCTTCCTGGCTGCAAACTGTATCATCATCAAAATATTAAAGTTGGATGCCTTTATCACTTTACAGCTGAGAAGACAAATTTTCACAGACATCACTAAATTCAGTAATTTACAGCAATAAACTTGAAGAGTTAAASCAGTTATCAGTATTACAGTAGCACTCAAAATATCAGCTATGGATACACCTGATTAGTTTGAGTCCATCAGACACACCAAGCGAGACATTTTTTTCTGTCTTGCATATTTAGGATTGGAAATCCTTTGCAGAAGAGAAGAGGAAACCATTTCCCATTTGASAGAATGAAGTAAACAGGCATAGTAAAAAAGAATTTTGTCAAGRCACATGTAAGTCTGTACAGCACATGCAGCTAAATGCGTGACTCCCAAGTCCTGGTGTACCAACGTTTACCACCAAGGGATGCAAAAAGACAAAAAGAGAGCAAGCATTATGTTACCTCCTTTCACAGTCATATATGCTTTAGATAACTTGTGGAGTTTCAGGGTTTTCCATGCTTCCACTTCTTTCACTTGGAAGCACACAGGTATCTTGCTTAGAGACAGTGCTCACTCCTCATTTATTGACAAGCAAACAGCAAAAGCACAGTACATGGGAACCAGAAATACATTGGTTAACCAGCAGTACCTTTCACTGTTTGAGTAGGAAGATGTTCCACTTGGAGGCTCAATGAAATTCAGGCTGTTGTATACTGTCTTACAAATAAGGCCTACTGAACTCTTTCAGTGCAGTCATCTTCAGAAAACAGATGTTTTCCATCTATAAAAATTTATGAAGGCTGGAGAGTTGTCAGAGAATACTCAGTTCCACTCACATGCCCCTCTTAAGCAATTTGCCTGAAGTGTATGGGCAATCTTTTGTGGAAGATCATGTTCTAATTATCCTCCAGTCCAAAGCATGTCTGAACACAAAGACTAGGAGCAAAATTAACTGCTTAATGAGTTTCTGAATAACTTACCTTCCCTGAAAAAGCTGGACAGGACACAGGAGGAAGTAGTAAAAGACACAGGAAACACAGGATACATACAAACTCAGAGCATTCTGTCTACTAAACCACGTGCAAGCAAGAGTTCCTGAGCCCAGGGTGACAGCAGATACTTTTTCTGGATGGGTGTATCAATAGGAAGATTAATTTTGTGACCTACAGCAATCTAGAGTATATACATTGTTCAGTTACATCTCAGTCCTAAAAACTCTTTGTCATTATCATAGACCTTTTCTGTCCACCATCACATTTACAGCTATGCAAACTTTGCTCAACTACATGCCAATTTCCAGCCATTTTCTCAAGTGGAAGCATGTTGCCTGTGGGTTATCTGAATAACCACACTCTTCCTGTATCAGGTCCAAATCTCAGGGACAGATTTATTGGGGTATTTCTACTAACATTTGCACAACCTGTCAAGATCTGTGTGGGAGCTTTCAGATCCATTATTACTGAACACAAGTCATGGAGTGCTGCTCCAACTAGCAGCACGGGGATTACTGCTCTGAAATCTCAGCTATGAGTCAGTATAAGAGAATGCAATAGTCACACACTCTGTCACACTGTTTCATAACTGATGATAGTATAAGCCAGAATAGAAAGGAAATCAAAAGGCTTCTTAAGAGAAGGGTTTGAGTTGATGAGGTCAAGGTGCAATTGTAACATTAAACGTATCCAGAATAAAAGAAAAATGTTATCAGCCAAAAATAACCAAAGCAAGAAGATCCCCATCAGAAAAATGCATGCATCTTCACAGAAGCACCCTTACTGCTTCTGTGGGTATTCTTTATCCAATAAATGTGGGTATGTTACATAGCATTCCCCAATAATCAGACTCATCCAAGGGTCTAACAATAACCAAGASACACCAATTAAAGTTGGAAATGACAAGGGAAGTTCCTAGCACATTAGCAGCATCCCTGATCATCACCCTCTTTCCAYAGTGCTACAGGCTAGGGCAGGCAGACCGACCATGCCTCAATTATGAGGTTCAACAAAAGGAGTCAATAGCTAGGAGACTAGAGACAAGAGCTTGCAACTGAAGCTGTCTTTTCTTTCTATCCACCTTTATTAAAAGTTAAGTGAATTGAGACCACAAAACCGAGCACAGACCACCACTACGGTTGCTACTGTCAATGCGGCCTGATGTTTAGGAGATTTTTGACGTATGAGTGGAAGATCAGAATAGCTAGCTAGCATCACACCATCTATGCAGCAATACAGACTTAACCCCTGAAAGGAGAAACAAGGAGCCTGGTGCTTCTTTTTGACAGCAGAACATGGAAAGATGGGTACTACTCAGAGGCTGGCAGACGATGAATGCCATCTTGCTCTCTCTGATCTTGCTACCAATATTGTCCTCTGTCAAGAATACAGCATCAATGCACATCTGCTCCCCACCTCCACAGCTCCTCTTTGTTTAAAATCTCAATACAAATTCATGTGGCGCCTACCTACATGCCCCATACATTAGCAGTTTGAGAGGTGCATTTCCCCTCAGCCTGTCATTCTCTGGGCAGAGGGGAATGGGCAAAATTCATTTAAGGCTCTAAGAACCCCATATGTGCATCTCCTTTTTTTCTGAGGGAATTTGCTCTCTTATTTAACCTCTTCAGCCCTCTGGCACTGGAGGCAATTTATAGAAAGGTGCAGGCACTTCACTCTCCCCCATCCCCCTGGAATCTTCCTCTCATTTGTGGTCCTTGGGATTCACCCAATGTTTCTCAAAAAAAGAGAACCTCAGGACAAGTATGCATTTAATAAGCAGGGAGACAAATAAGCTCCAGTTATCCCAGCAGAATTACAACACCAGAGAACAATTTGCTGCATTCCTCTGAAGGCCTGAAGGAACCCAATTGCCTGCTCTCAGCCTAAATAGGTACCAGACACCAAGTGCTCCGTAAGCAAACAGAGCCCCCAAAGTGCAAAAATGAAATAAGTAAAAAGCTTCACGTTACATATAAACCAGCCGTTTGCACCTTGTTATTAATGGTCTTGACTATRACCTCTGAACCCTGCCTTGCACAGTCATGGATCTACAAGCCTTGGCACTCTCACAACAATTCCAGGATGGGGAGGTGGGAAATAAACAAGTGTGGCCAACGGTGAGGGAGATGCAATAAAGGAAACCAGACTGCAACAAAGCTGCACCRAGAATCACTTCCACGCAGCAGCCAAGGCTGAGAGGGGACCATYTCCAGGGTGCACTCATCAACATATCCTTGATGACCAGGATTTCTGACAGGATGGAAAGTTGTTGCCACATATATACACACATAAAAGCTAGCTGTGCAGCATTTATCTGTAGTTTCAAAGAACRAAAGGCACCCAGCATAGTAAACAACTGCAAGAGTGTTCATTTCCATTTTAGGTCTGATATTGCCCAAATGAACTAGCATTGCCTCATGCGGACCCTGTTCCCTAGAAACATGTATTAATATAAACTGCCACACCACTGCTTTAACAGTCTTTATTACGGTACCAAAGTAGTGAATGGAAAGTTCTACCCCTCGAAAGCTGTTCAGTATAAAGGCATTACTTTTGGTGGAGAAGTCTCTGCACTACAGACAGCTGCAGAGTGTTCTGAAGACATTGTTGCACACTTGTCCTGCTCTTACACTCTGCCTTGAGTGTATGATACTGGTCACTGTAGACCTTTGCTAGGACCCACTGTATCTGTTACAATACACTGAGTTGAAACCCTCCTACTTGCACAAAGGGGCAAGAACTACAGGCTGAATCTGGGGCAGCCACTTCTCCAAACTTAATAATTCCTCACACAAAAAAGGTATACAAAAATACTATAGTTGACAGATAAAGGATTTGGATGTCTAAATGACATCAACTACCCAACAGCATTTGGGAACTAAACTTCCACTTCATTTAGTCAGCCAACATTAGAAAGCTCTACCTCAGTAACAACATTGCAAATCATGTTTCTGTGATATCTCCAGAGATGTACGCAGTAAAGGTCCTGACCCACAARTACATTTAGATACTTCATTACTTTAATTAAAATGAATGGTAAGATAGGGCAAATTCACACAAGAATTTAGCCACCTAACTGCCTCACAAACAATAGATTTAGTGTCTGGGATAGCATTTCCCTCTATCCTTCCTTCCTGTCTTTTTAGAGATTGTACTTATGGAACAATAACAGATTGGTAGGAAGAAATGCAGCACTCCTCTTCCTAGATATTCTGATAGAAGTGGATCTGTCATATGATGTTATGAGACAGTGTAAGTAACATTAGGAAAAAAAAAATCAAAACTCCACTCCTGCCAGCATGAATCAAAGAAACCATAATTTTCCTATTCTACAAATACTCTTATTAGCAACAGGTATACAAGTAAGCCTTGATTTTCAAGGTCTCTGACTTTCACTGACTACTTTGTATGAAAATTTGGTAAGTCTATTATACTTTTCTGCAGAAGGACTTTTACCATCCCAATGACTACAAAGTTACTTTAGAGCTTGTTTCCAGAAAATGGCAACAATCAATGCTTATTTTTCCCCAGTCACAACTGACTTGTTGTGTATACATAACTTAATTGCATGTGGACCGAAACGATATTATTATGGCACAGATCAGGTAGTGAGCTCTTGCTCTGAAGTGGTAAAGGAATGTTCCTACAAAGTATGCAGAATCCTGCTAGAAAATCATACAGAGCGCTCCTCCTTTCTCAAGAATTACTGGCACTTCTGGAAAGGCAAGAAGATTTTCATTACATAGACTGTTGCCAGCTATACTTTCAGCATAAGCCCATCCTCTTTCTGTTACTGTTATGTCAGGGGAGGACAGTGAAAGAAAGCAGCTCTTGGGATGATACATGGAGGCAGTGCTTCATTTATAACCCCACACAAATGCTGGAAAATGTTCAACTTTAAAAAGCATTAGGTTGGTTACCTTATGGGCCCCTGCGGACCAAGAAGTGAAGTTACATGAACACAACATATCTATTAATCACCAGAATGATTCCACAGTGAGAAATGGCCCCAATGGCTTACATTCAACTGGAAAGAAAGTTGAGAAAATTACCTACTAGTAGTTGGGCAACTCAAAAAATGTTGGTAGTATCTTTCCACAGGACTTCCCTCTTGACTTCTCAATGAATGCAAGTATTTTACTTGGATTAAAGCCCAGTCAACACAAAAATACAGTGGACAGCAACACTGACATCTTTACTTAAATATGCGTGTTTCCTCTTGGCCATAGTAATAAATAAGCTATATTTACAATGAGATGCATAGGTGACTATCTGTTTTACAGTCCTTCATTTAACGTGCAGATACACGTTAAAGAATAATTTCACGAATTTATTCTCAGTCTTGAGTCAAGATAGATTACAAAACAATGCAAATAGACTGAGATACCACATACTGCGTATTTTCATGTTTTATTCTGCCAAAAGCTGGAATGACCACTCCACTCCTTGCACCTGCTAACTGATCCTTTGGCTGGAAGCTTGGCAAAAGAGAGGGTACTAGAAGCTGCAACTGTACAGAAAGACAACCCTCAGAGAATCAGAATTAAGGAATATTTTATCTGTATTAATTAGAATATCCTCTCTTCCTTATGAGGCCGGCTTCCATTAAGGAACTGAATAGCTTCAGAATGAAAATCTATATCTGCTGATTGACTAAGGAACGACTTAAGATAATAAGTAAGGGATACAGTAAGCTTCCTCCATCCAGGATTCAGAAACTGCAGTCATTTAACAGCTTTCAAAGAAGCCCTCAAGGTCACAACTTACATCTCTCATTCATGAAAAAAAAGAAAATCAGTAAAGTTGAAAGACGTAAAATCCCCTTAGCCCTTAGTGTGAAGGGTAAACTTCACGTGGCTATCAAAACATATGTGAGAATCCAGAACTTTTAATATGCCCAGAATTAGCTTTATCAACAAGCCTGGGCTATTTTTATGGATTTCCACATTTTAAGAAGCCTAAGCTAATATGACTTTGCTTTCTCAATATAGAGTAGCAAACACGAATGAGAAATAGACATTTTCTCTAATGCGGGAAGAATGAAAATGGAGGTCACACCAATTACCTCAAACCACAACTGCCACAGCTATCATTTCATGTCTGCTCTAAACAAATGTTTATGGTAGGTCCACACAGCAAGTAATTCCTTTGAAGAGTGCTCCTCATCTTAGTCCTGGTATCAACATTAGTACTTTCCTTCAGACTAACACCTGAAAGCTCAGGTCTCCCAAGACTCCTATGAATATACCACAATCACTTCAGCAGTTACAGAAACCATCTCGTTTTTCAAGGTAAAGGGATTTGAAAGACAACAGATGTACAATTAAACCTAAAGAGATAATAATATAAATTAGGGGAATTTATACTATAATTCCTTGTGTAATGCAGACTCACAGGATACAGAAGAAACATTTTTGTTTGTACAGTGTCATCTATATTAAACAACTGCTTAAGAAGTCAACATATTCAATGTATTAAGAAGCAACCTTTTAATAAAGAAAGTGGAATCATACTTTACTGTTAACAAATATTTTGAAAAAGGCATATGAAATCAAGCTGAAGCCAATTATCTTCTGCATCTACAGCCGAGAAGGAAGTATCAATACTTAAAACATCCACTCAATTTGTGTTCTTTCACTTCTTACAAAGGAAGCATTAGCTTCTAGTTGTACAAGTGATTAAGAGAGCAATAAGATATTGCTCAACACAAACTATTTCCTGAGATGATTACAGGCTCTAAGGTCAAAGAAATTCATAATATTAAGCATCATTACCAACATAGAAGCCTTTGAAAGATACCATTTCGAATAACACAGCTTTCTTTGCTTCCCCCATCCATATGCCATCTAATCGTGCCCAGTGGGTGTTGGAGGTGACGCTCATGAGATCAACGGAATCAAAACTATCATGAAAAGTAGGCTCCACTCAAAACTGAAGTCAGCTGATGCCAGGGACTAGACAGCAGGAAGATCTCTGTGTTTTCCCGTTATGAAGCTGAAGGGTGAAAGAAGAGTCCCAAAGAACTACAAGAAACAGAACAAAACAACAACAAAATGAACTCAATTTCAGAAAAAGCGTAATTTTATAGGCTTAAGGTATAACCAAAGAAATTCTGCATCTTTCCTCAAGATAATACATAGCTAATTTCCCTCAGTACTGATGCCGTGAAACAGGCTTGCAAAAAATATTAACATAGATTTATATACATCAAAAACAAGAAAATCATCATCTATAGGACAACACTGAACCTCAACATCTGTCACACACGAAGCTTTACTATAGTTTAGCTATTAGTACATGGAGGCATAAAGGTTGAGACTTGCTTAAAGGTAATGAGACAACAAGAAGGCTAGGGGAACAAAACTGGACCTTAGAACTCTGCTTTAACTGCACATCTTTCTATCTGAACAGTACTAAAGCTACAAAACAGCTTCAGTAAGATTGTGATAACATGTTATAGTGTGCTACTACAAAGAAGAATCTGACTTCAAATCCAAGGCGAGTAGGTCTGGGAAGCCATGGCTCAAACCTTAACTCACCCTGCTCTGCTCAGACGGTACAGTCCACTCTCAGCTGGATGCTAGAACGCTGGGAGCGCTCACAGGCCAAAGAACTCGTAATACCTAGGCACAACCAGCATGAATTAGGATAGCAATTCTACATGCTACAACTCTTCCAACTGCTCTAAGCTCTACATCTTCAGTGTTATGCAGACTAGGAAGGAGAGTAGTGTGTTTTCTTAGTAATTCAGGCATGGATTACTTATAAGTCATTGATTTAAATGTACAAAAATTGAACGGAGAATCCAACAAGGACAGCCTATGCTTCCTGTATTCTAGATGCCATCTAAACAGTTCCAGAAAAAAAGATTAGGTTAAAACAAATAGTGCAAACTCCCCTGCACCCTCCCAACCCATCTCCCCAACTATTCAGTGGGACTCGTGTTATCCTTGTACAAGCCCCCCTTCCATGAGACAGCAATGACAGAACTCATTTACTTTGAGGGCTTTACTTTGGCCCTCCTGGCTTATATCATAACCTCAAATATTACATTAAAAAGGCTTTTAAAACATAACATTCACAACAGCGCAGGAGCTTTTCATTGCAGCTAGCTTCTTCTCTGCCTGTTTGCGTGTGGCACCTTCACATTAAGTGCATGAGTTAAGATGTAGATTAGCAAGGCAAGAAACCTTTGCCCTTGGCATCGACACTCAGCTGTGACAGGAAACTTCAGGCTTTTTTTCTGTGAAGTGTAGAACCACTCATTACACATTGGCAGGGAAGTGCACATCTCCAAACTATACACATTTTCTCTTAGATAAGCAAAAGACTCAAGTGTTTATAAATATGAAAAGTTCAGCAGCTGGCTAAAAACTTAATTCTCCAGTCTCACTTAATGAGCTTTGGGGAAAGTGGTAGGGGGATTTGCTCAGAAAGCAAAGCAGAGTGTCACAGAAAACAGGACTTGCCAGACTGGGGTCTGTTTAGTCCCATATTCTGTCCAGCACTGGCTGCTATCAGCAAAACAGCAAAAAATGCTCTAATGGGTAGCTATGGAAAAACCAGCAAGAAAAAAAAATGTTTTCTCCTAATCTTGTAATCACAAAAATTAGCCATTTTTTAATTTAATTCCCATGACTTCTTTCTTTGCTGTGAAAACATCAAGCAATCTATATCAAACATTTTGAAACAGGGATTGTCTTAGGAACTATTCCAATTTCATGCACAAGGAAGTGTTTTCAATAAGATACTGGAATACCACTGCATTTTTTTTTCACAATCATATTAACCAATAATGATGATACATTCTGGAAAATAGATACTGGAAAAAAGATATTAGACCTTATAAAATGGGATATATTTCTTATGAAGGTAAGCATATTAGCTGTTTTCAGGCACTCCTAACAAAACTGTTAACAGTGCCTGCTGTCACTCTGTATCAGTAATTTTCTTGTAGAGAAGACTTTTTGGTGTCTTTATATGATATTACAGAAAGACTTGGGCAACACTACTTTTACAAGTTTATTCATAGCTACCCAGCTCTCCATCTACGCAATTATTAAAGATTCACACCAAACACAAAAAGAATCAGATCCTTTTGTCTGCAGTTTTGACAGAAATTGTTATGTAGGACAGAATATTTTTCAGCTTACTCAGTGAACTGTATATTTTAATGTCATCTATTTTCTGTACTTCCTCCCTTTTTTATACTAATGAGAAAATCCTGAACAGCAACTGCTTAAGAAACAAAGCAATCTCAGATTATCAGTAACGGAGGGATTCTCCAGAAGATCAGAAATTGTCTGAAAAACCTGCGAGATTGAGCTCTTAACCACAACACACACACAGGGTGTGCACTCTTTTTGCAGATCGTACTATATTCTCTACTGCTGCATAGTTCATTGTCATCACCTAAAATGGCTTGCAGGGTACATCCTCCTCTAGTCAAGGAATATCAAAATGCAGGAGTCTGAGTTTCAAGAGAACTAATAAGCCACAGTTGGCTGTAGTTGGAACAGTAAATGCACTTCTGAAAATATCAGTCCCTAATGTCTGTAAACCCTTCCACCTGTATAAAACATAACTAAAATCCTTCTGGCACCTGATCCCAAGGCCCGAGAATACAACGGAAAGACTGCCATCAATTTCAAAGGGAGCTGAATCACAGTAGGTGCCAGTACTGAACACTTCTGCTGATGGTATATTGGATTGTATACATTGGAACTAGTAAATGCTTCATTGTGATTTTTGGCCACTTGGAATATTTTTAGCAATTTGCCAAGGTTTACCCTGTGATTTATTATGGAGGAAACAACCTCAAGCACTAACAAATGAAAATATGTAAACTCAGACTTTTCAAGTCAATAGAAAGGTATTCAACTTTTTAAAGCTCTTTAGAGTCACGCAACTCAATAAATACTCAGTTGCTAGAAACAGTTTGATTAAGAGACAACTCAAATGTAATCTTAGTAGTCAGAATTAAGTCATCCAGAGAGATTATAATGAAAAATTCCATATATATGATATTTTGCAATTGTTATTCCTACAAATGTGCACTAGATTTGTTCAAAATTCAGTAATTCCAATAACTTGTTGGAAATGCATTTTGCATCACTTTTTCACTAAAACCAAAAGCACTCTAAGTATCTTATTATCTTGAACTTTATCTCAATCTACCACATATAATAAAACAAAAAAAACAGTATCATAAAAAATTCTTGGAATCATGAAAAACAATTTTTAATTTGGAAAACTTAAAATATTGGAATTACCTGCAGGTATGACACCAGATAAAACAAGTGTTTTATTGCAGCATGCTTGGGAAGTGGGGGCAGGGAGTGGGAGTACAATAATCTAATAATTAGAAAAAGGAAGAATATTAGCCATTAGATTATAAATGGAAGTTAACAATAATCCTATCTAAAATAGCAGAATAGMAGAAGATGGTGTCAGCCTCAGTAGGATGATAAGGAAATCACTTATCCTTTCCATCTCAAGATGTAATTTCCACTTTTGCTGGCACTAAGCAAGCACACTGAGTGGCAGGAACTCCTTTTTCTGTACCTGCCACTGAGGTCAATTGGTTGGTAAAATTATGCAGTGATATGCATGCTTCTTGATCATCTTTTCTGCTGAACAGACATTATCTGTTCTTCCTATAGAAAATAACTAAAATAAATATGCTGTCAAATGAACAAACCCTTTTTTTCCCCCACATTCAGGCAACATGTCACTTGACATTCAAAATACCATTACGCAAAGCCAACTAACTTGCACAAAGTCTTTTTTTGGTTCAAGAAATCCAAAACTTCACCAAGCAATTCTTTGTTAGCATAACATTTGACCTTGTATCTCTTTGGAAATCATACAACTTTGCTAATGCAGTCCTTACAGAACTAATCAAGCAGATAGTTAGRCCCTAGTTACATGAACTCAGCCAATTATGAGCAGCACTGAAATTTGTCACTGGCATGTCCAACTGTATTTTCCTACATAAAGATCAACAGAACTGTGTGGAAATGGGGCCCCCACTCTCAGACCTGCATAACTTGGACACTGTAGACCAGAATCACTAATGAAGCTGATGTTTTAGGAACAATGTATTTTTAAGAAAAAACAGCTTATTTCCTAGGTCTCCATTACCTGGTGCATTAAAATAGCAAGAAAACAGAAAAACTTCCACGCTGTCTTTTGACTAGTAAAGCTTGAATAAACAACACATTGAGCATTTAGTACTCTTTAGCTAGCACTCCACTCTACCACATGGTTACGCATCCATAGTTCAATAAAGGCCAAAAGTATTACATGGYATAGTTTGAGAAGACAAGAAGCGAAGCTGTCCACACCATTTTTCACTCTTTGCTGAAGACAGGGAGTAGAGCTTTGAGAATTCAAGGAAAGCCAACAAGGTTAGAGCCATTAACATCGTTAACAGATAAGCAATGAAAAGAAACCCTAAAGAAGAAAAAGGGAGGGAGAAAAAGAAAAAAGAGCAGCACAGAAGGCATCCATTGAAACAACTGCTTCAACAGCTGACATGTATTTAAAACAGCACAGATCAAGAATTTATCAGAGCACTTTATCCAGCTAAAAAGCTTGGTTACCATTGTAAAGTCCAGTTCCATCTTGAATAGGTACTAGAATGACAGAACCAGAACAGATGTATTAACTACACTGGACACAATCCTCCATCTAGTAACTGGAACCAGTCTGGATATAAAAAACATTGGTCTAGTTTCCAAAAGGTAAGTGACAGTTAACTAATTTTTGAAGTAGCTGGCTTGGAAGTAAATGATTAATTTACAACTGTTTTTGTCAGTTTCATTCACGTAATGCTACTAGATTGCCTGCTCGGCAAGAAATCTTTCTTTCTGGGGTCCAGTTTACCTTCCTACTCATTTTTTAGAATCTCCAGTTACCAATTTATTTATTTTTTGAAGCTCTCACACTGCAATCTTCTATGGGAATAAAAATGCACATTCAACATAATGCTCATTGGAAAAGTTTCTCAAGTGTTGAAATGTTCCTCTGATACTATAAAGTGCAAATTAAAGCCATGGTATGTTTTACTAACAATTTACCTTTTTGTCAAAATATACCATTCATTTCACCCAAATTCCCATTTCAATTATCATGGAATACATTCTTATAAAGGGACATAAGGCCTACACTTCTCATAAAGAAATAACTTCATCAAAACAGGTCAAAAATGCTGCGCTTGGTAAGACAGACCCTAGCAGTGTTATGAGCAAGATAAGACTGAGTACACTGCTACATTTGCACAGCTTCAGCTGATACCTGTCTACTTACCTCTGTATCTTGGCGCACAGTCTAAACAAAAGAAAGTTCACAGACTATCACATTTAAGCCAGAAGTTCACTTCTCTACAATCCCCACTTTGAAGATACACCCTTTGTTTCTGTTACAGTAACACAGAGCATCATTAAGGATCATAATCCCTTTACAGTACAGGGACATCACCATGATGACAGAACTTGCTACACAGACCTTACACAAGCTCTAACACCTCCTGTATTAAGGAGCATTTTTTTGCTCTTTAATTAAGGATAATTAAGCATCGAGCAGACACATAGCGAGACACTGCAAACATCTGATGCATGGATGCTGGCATCTCTGATTTTTAAAAGGCAAAGATGTGAGAAATAGTGGTAAAATGGAAATACATTAAAAAATGTTAAGAGTTGTATTTGATTTCCAACTTTGATTTCATAACATGTCTTACAATAGTAATTGTAAAAATTTCCTGTAAGTATTGGAGCATCCATCACTGCTCACTGTAGAACATTCCTTTGCAAGATAACAAAAAGAAGCAGCAAGTCAAACTGCCTATAGAGAATGTGTAGAGTTCTATTTGTTAGGCACAATGTCCTCAACATGATACAAGATACAGATTTAAACAATTTCTGCCTCATAGATTTTACAATCTAAACATTCTCAGGGCTTGGATTTTAACTCCTGTTGGCTCCTGGAAAAGCCTCTTAAATCAGAATGCAAAAAAAGTTTTTTTTAAAAAAAAACTTCCAGCTTCAATTTTAAGCAGAAAAATCAAATCAATGAGATAGCAGAAACCAAAGCTGCACTGCATTTAATAGGCATTCAGGAGTAACCTGATTAAATCAGGAAAGGAAAAAAAAAAAGAAATAAAAGAAAAAAGAGAGAGAGAGAATACTACAAAAATCCCAGTCTTTTTTTGTAAGCTACAAATCCAATTCTACCAAGTGTCACACAAATCACATAGCACCTTGAGGAGCACGGGACTGACTACAGCCTCCAGCACAACAGAACACGACCTCAGAACTTCCAAAGATCCTACAAATTCTCTATGGAAGCCCCATGACAAAAAAATACTTACAGCTTTAGCAAAAATGACCATCAGCTCAGGGAACTGGTGAGTAAGAAGGGCGAGCATTGCTGAAAAGGAACATAGGCCTGCTGTGAAATGAATGAAGAATGGAAGTTCCTTCTGTGGGTAAACGGAGACTTCATGAAATGCTGAAAGGAAAACATCAAGAACATTGACATTTGATAATAAAGGACAGATTTCTGAATTTATGATATACTCAATTCTACATTTACAGAAAGCAAAAGTGTGGACTCACAACTACCGTGCAGCTCAAAACGTTAGGTCCAAGTATTTGATTCAAACTTTTTAAAAATTTTCCCCTGACATTAAATGTCTTTGCTTATTATTAACAGCCACTACAGCTTTCTCTTCCCAGTCTTCCTTTCCACTTGCATGGGATTTATTTTTAAAGCATTTCATCAGGCTTAGTTTTTGATACCTACTCTTTTAACAGGACAGAGGGAAGAGCTATAAAATTTACAAGTTGTCAAAATACACATTCCAGACAAATTATCTAGACCAATTTAAACACTTCAGGTGTTTTCAACCTTTTAAAGTATTAATTCTATTATTTAGAAGAGCATTTTTCAAGTATATCTCAGTTTTCCTGCTTCTCCTATTTTAATGGAATACTCATCCACCTTAAGTTCAGTAAATCCAAAACAATCATCAGATTGTATATGCATGCAAGGTAGCTCCATAAACTTCCCAAGGATTTCTGGTTTGTAGACTACAGTACATTTTTCAAGTAGCTAAAAGAGGAGACCTCAAAGAAAACAGCACCACAACTAGATTATAAATTCTATATATAACAGTTCCTTGCAATTTCCAATCCATGGTCATGAAACCAGAAGAAGGTGATTAGACCGCCTAAGGGGCTTGCAAATGGAGCTTTCAGCACTCCAGACACCAAAACTGATTACTAGCTGACAACCTGTCTAGTGAATTTGTAATCACTTTCAGGTTCTGAATACCTGCAGTTTTGACTTTTTATCAGTGATTCAGAAAGTTTTTTTTTTTTAATGAAAAGAAGGTTTCTTTAGACATAAGTAATTATGAAAGGGTTGCACATATTTCTTCACAAGCTGGTTTCAAATCTAAAAAAGCAAAATTCAGGGAAGCCTTTTTAGAAAACATGAAAATATAATTGTTTCATTATTTGTTTTCATTGTACTAGTTTTTCATCTTGTACTTGTATATTTTGGCTTTTAACATGCAGCAGGCTGAGGTCTGAGGAGGAAAAAGACAGTTCACCCTCCCAATTATTGTTTCTGAATGTTGGCACATTAAAAAAAAAGTTATCACTATAAAAGCAACCCCAGCAAAAATGACTTGTGCCTTTGCCTGTAAGTCATTAATGACATAGGGTTTGGTATGGTTTGGTTTTTAAATCTGTGATTATGGAACACAGCTCTGTAAAACACATTGCATTCCATGTCTAATGCCAGTCAGAGTTGTTCAATGATATCCCAGAGATTATCAGTTCACCTTCTTAACAAGTAACCAGTCCTGCTACTTTATGGTACAGTATGATAGCAATGCAATCTTCTTCACCGAGCACAGGAATGGCTGTCTACTACTGAGTAGCGCCATGCTCTCAACATAACGTAGAAACTCACCTGATTTTTAAAACAGAGAGCAACCTAAGTTAGAAAACATCACAGCAAAAGGCAACAATGTAAGTTAAGAAAGGATTTTAAGGGGGGGAGGGAGGGAGGGGGGGAGGAAGGGAGGATTCTTTCTACTCCAGTTGTTCCTACACTAAGATGTAGGATCAAATCCAAAATACATAAGGACAACTAAAAACAATTCTATATGTTCACAGCCATTCAGGAATTGTTACTAGTCAGACCAATTYAGGGTCTTTGAATCATTAATTTGGCCAACATTATTTTAAATAGATAAGTTTAAAAAATTTAGTATCAAGATTTCTCAAGGAAGTAGTGCAATAAAAGTGCTAAGATGRTATTATTTATGGGTAGTTTTATATTTAAATCGTAATAGGAACGCGTGAATGATCGTGTTGAAATATGTGCATATGTTGGTGTTTAATTATGCTGGGAAGTCTACAATTTAGGGTTAGTCACTAACCAAGGAATTCCTTGTGCAATATCCTGCATAAGTGAGAAAGGAGTAATTTAAAGCAGTCTGGGGGCAAATTTAAATTACACATTTTAAATATAACTTCAGGCATTTAAATAGAAATATGTATGTGTAGGTTTGCTTTTCCACAGCTGTGGTCTCAGTAGGTCTGCTGGTACTTTTGCAGTAGCCCTTTATAGTCCTCTGGGACGTGTGTTTCTTCATGATATAGAAGTTAACCTTAATAAGAACTCTATTAGCACATACACTTAACAGTCCAATTCTTATCTAAATTAATGTTACTTTCTCAGACATAATGAGCAAAAGTCCTAATGGTTTATTTTCAGGTTGTCTTACAAAACAAAAAACATGTAGGCTCATACTTGCGTAAAATAACCTTGAGGTAATAGGCAGTTGAAGAGCAGTTACTCTTCAGTGTCAAGTGTTAGTATAAATCTGTACAAAGATCTAAATGGATAAAAAAATACAGGAGGTGTACTATGCAGCAGATGAATATATACCAATAAATTAAATCACAGAAATCAATAAACATTCTCTCAAGCTATAGATTAACCAAGGACTTCCTTCAAGATCACAAACAGGTTCTGCCAGGTATTTGAATGTAAGACTGGAACCATGCATTCACACCTTGCTAAAAGGAAATAGCTCCTCTGCAACAGTAACCAAATCTATGACTTTTAAAAATGATTTAAAGAACCAGTGCATTTTTTTGCTCTTGAAATTGGGAAAACACATAGAAATTTTCTCCTGGAAGGATCTATTAGCTTATTACAAAATCAAGCTAACATTTATCCCCATACACATATGAAGTGCTTAAGGAACATCTGGGAGGGACATCAACAAGTAGCTGGATCCCTTTATGGGAAGCTCAAACCTGAAACCACAGTAAGGTAAATACAGAACACCACARACCAAATACTTCCTTAGGTTATGTTTTATCGTCAACGCTTAGAAACCACTTACTTGGCAACAGTTCTCTGTCCGCTGTTTCTGTACAACTTGGATACGGATAGAAAAGATGGCCTTTCTCTAACGGGTATGGGATCATCCTAAATGCTGGAAATAAGAGTGAGTGACATTAGATTCATAGCTAAACCAAGCAACCAGCTTCCCACAAAGAGAACCAATTGTGATTGAGGTGAATAAATGCAAAGAGATTAGTCTAATATCTAAAAAGAAAAGAAAGAAACATGCAACTAAAACAGATACTTACTGCCCTCCCATGTACAATGTAGCAGATTTAGAGCTCCTTCTATCCTCTTCCAGTGCTGGAGATGAAAAAAAGCATATGCTACTGCCTCGCTGTCCCCTCGTTTCAGAATATGCTCTGGAGGTAGGACTAAACTTTTCATTTCTAGCAAATACTGAAAGTAAAAGTGGAAAGCACTTTGTTACACRGAATATTCTTAAATCCTTATTAACTGCAGAAAATGAAGGATTATTTGAGGAATAACAGAGCACATCACACAGAGACTAACTTTATCTGTTGAAGAAATAGCATTCATTTGCACAGGAAAGGGAAAAGGAAAAAGAAACATTAGTGTATAAGGCTCTTAAACTGGGAGTTTCACACAGAGTATCAGGAAAAATGCATCTTCAATGAGGTAAAATGTGAACATTTTTGTAGAAGATACATAAAATATTGTRCTGCTGGTACAATACCAATGAGCTGCAAGTTTAGGCTAACAAAAACCCTGGCATTTGTATTCAGTTTTATCACTGAAACTTTCAATGGAGGAGAGGCTAAATATTTGTTAGTCCTCAAATATCAGTAGCAAATCAGAAATTGGTGATAAGCGTCAATATGCTAACGAAAGGAAAAAGAATCAAGCAAAATTCAGAAAAACATGGTTTTAATGTGGTTTTGCTGTGCCACCACAAAGTATCTCTGACCTCAGAATTTCTCAGTTTCAGCCTTCTTCCTACATGAGCAGGATATACAATGCACAGAAGAGTCAAAGGCTACAATTAATAAATTTTCCATTTCCCTTGAAATATAGGATATGCATTTTTTTAAATTGTATATTAAAAAAGAGAGGTACTCCTTTTGAATTTGGCTTTTAAAAACAGATAAATAATTTTTAGAAGCATGAAATGATGGTTCCAGCTCTAGTATTTACTTATGAGTTGTCTTCTCCTAGCATATAATGTCTCATTCAATAACAGCCAAAGTTAATCCACACCTTTGATCAATGTGGCTGGCAATTCCTTTGACTGTCTCCCAAAGTGTAAGAATGCAGCCAACTCACCGATTTATTTCAGCAGATGCCACAAACTATGAGATTATTTACTAATCCAGTTTGAGGACTTAACTTTTCCCATTCAGATTCTTGAAGGAATGTAGTTGTGCCCTGGCCAAATAAAGCACATTTACTGCCTGGCTAGGTTCTTCTTTTAGTGCCTTGGGCCTACACTCTGGAGGGTAATATTCTTGCTAATCCTCTCTAATCCTCTTCTTTTTTTTTTTTTTTTAACACAGTAAAGGATCACTCACACAGGGCTGCTGTGGGAAAATGGTCTCAAATATCTGACCTTCGACCTGACTCCTCATGCTCTCTACAGTGCCTAGTTTTCAGTTGTACTACTTAAAGAGTAAGGGAATGTAAATGCAACAGTGGTGATGAAGGTCCATTGCAAATATAGCCTCAACATAYTAATGTTAAACTCCATGCTTTGGCCGTCTCTGCACCCACATGTTACCACACGAACAGAAAAAAAATCCAGGATCTGAAAGATTTTAATATCCTTTTTATAACCATAAAATGGACAAGGCATTACTATGAAATTTTTCTTTTTCTTAAATCTGGAAATAAAAAAGTCTTTTTACCCAGTTAAAATTTGTAAGATATTCAGAACATGATTGGAAAAGAATATTTTGCACATTATCAAAATGTAGCTACAGATCTCCCAATTGAAATGGTTTAAAAGYATCATTTTGTAGCTCCATAAAATGCTTTCCCCTAACTTGTCAAACAAAAGCCATCCTTGTAAAAGTATAACTCAGGGCAAAAAGAAATAAACATTATTTTTATTTTCCTTATGCAAAACGATGTTATCTGCAAAGACAATCACTTTCATTAGACACAAGAACAAAGAGATTTATACTTCACATATTCATTCATTTTTAGTCCAGAGGAAAGGACAGACTGCAAATTTATAAACTAGATTTTCTTCCCCACTAGTCCATCATAATGTATTGGGCAAGTTACTTCACTTTTTTGTGCTCTTCCTGTCCTCTTCTTTTCTTGTTTGACTATGAATATTTTACAGTCCATACTCTAGGTAGCCAGCAACAGTAAAATTCTGCCTGGCAGTTTTATCAACTGGTGTTTCAAGGAGGTATTGTAATAAAAAACTATGAAGAAATCTGGATATGTAAATAATTAGAAGAGAAGATCAAAGTATGGAAAGTTAGAATCAGTTTCCTGATTGTCTGTAAAACAAATTTTGCAAGCAGACTGTCTGAAATGGGATCTAACTTCTTAGAAAAGGTACATGAGGCTCCTGAAACAACTAAAGGATACACAAAACAAAAGAACTTTTAGATAATGATAATGCGTTATAATCTTCTTCCCCTAAAGGCAGAGAGTAAAGAAAAATCTGTCTGAGACTGTCTGAAATGAACTTGCTACGCTCTTGATCAGTCATGCAAACAAGCAGCAATTTCTCCCAGCAATTAGCTTTCTCAGTGCACATTCTATTAGATTGGACAGGCAGACAGAATAGAGTGGTCGGATAATTCAAGCCTTCACAGCAATAGTCATTTGGACTCCATGATTATTTGCAGAGGATTATGTCCAGAACTAAGCCAACTTTCTACATTCAAGACTTCAAAATGAATGCATCACCAATACTAGCACAGTTAAAAAAAAAAAATCAAGAAAAGATTTTATTTTCACACAACGCTTAGTGGAATCTATTACTTTGGCTAGTTCAAGTAATGGCAGACATTAAATTAGAGCATGTAACAGTACAGATTCTTAATCTTGTCTACATAGGGATGAAGAAAATAAGTGACAGTAGATCTTTCAATAACTGGAGTTCTGGAGACATGCTTTAAATACAATAGAAAGAAGTATTTTGAAGTATTATGGGTAGTTATTGTCTGGATAATTTAATTTGGCTTCAGGGATTTGAAAGATTTAAATTGGTATTTATTAATACTTAGTTTAGCCAGCAAAGGGCCTTCAGTAATACATTACTGAATTTTCCAGCAAGTCAGAAAATTTTAACTTGCATTTAAACTTTTTTGTAACAAAACTACTGAATATTGCTAATTATGAACAACTAATTTAGTTACAAACAACATTTATGATATAAACAAACCAAAGGTTGGAGTGTTGGAGTTACAACCAACTTCAAAAAAAGCACAGGGCTAGAAAGGCTCAAACSACAGGACAGTAAGATGACTTACTTCAGAAGAAGATAAAATAGCCCAACAGGAAATAAAATACTCTTACCTTTGGAACATGAGGGTTAAATTCCACAGCTCTGTGAATYGCTTCCACAGCATTAATTTCTGCTGTACTAAGCCCTCTTTTGGAGGCAGTTTCAGGGGAGAACCTGAAGAGAAAACCCATGCAGAACAAAGTTGATAAAATGCTAATCAGTTATTTGTTTAAGGCTGAAACTCATTAAGAATTGACTGACTTATCAGAAATGARAAATAAACCCKTCTACCAAACAAATGCAAAGGCTARTTCAGGTATCTTGACTGCCATCCAYGCCAATATGACAAAGATTTGTTAACATTTTAGAAACTTCATACCAATCATCTATGGTAGAGTTCTCAGTCTTTTGTAAGTTTGTTGCAACATGACTTTCTAARAAGGAAAAGCTAGAATCACCCAAGGGAAAATAAATAAATAAATAAATAAAATCAGGAAAAGACAAATGCCAATATGAATTTCCATAAATATCAAGCACCTAACCCATATATACACACACAAAACTGCTGAACATCACAGCAAAAGACTGAAAATTATAGAAAAGTACATGCGTGGAACACATGCTTTTGGATACCATCTTTACCTGTATTAATGTTACAGATGTTTATTTTTAATTATTTTCAACTATCCTGGATTTTACACAAAGAACATACTATTTGTCCATAAAGTTTGCTTTTCAAGAGAAAAGTAAAACAATAAAAATTATTGGAAGAACTTTATATAAATATACAGCTATTGTTTTTAGAAATGTAAGTGCTACATGTTGGATTTAGATTTTTTTTTTAATCCATACTTTATAGCATAATCCAAGATTAGCCACAAACCACTGTTTTCACAAGTGGGCTTGCTTACCTTTCTGAAACAGCTCTGGCTTTTAATAGGGCCGCTGTGTAACATATTGCTGCTGATTTTGGAAGGCTAATATCTATGATAAAATAAAATAATTAAACTGTAACATCTAAACGTAAGACAAACATTTTAAATCTATTTTCTTTGAGCTTAAAGATTTTATTTGGGTATACCAAACAATACATGTCACATCTGGAACATTTCAGCTATGATTAGAAGCCCTGAAATTCTTAGTCATCAAGCAATCTTCTGATGACCAGTCAGTCTCAGATCAAAAACTCGGAGTTGCAGTTAAGCTGGAAGGAGTAATTCTTTCTTCTAAACATACTAAGACACTGAAACTGGATTTAAAGAGAAATGCATGCATAAATAGACATTTAAGAACAAAGTACTTTCCCTGTATTCAATCATGAAGGTTTAAAATGAGCTTTAAATCTTCACCTGATTTTGCGACTGTATACAAACATGGAGTTTTACAAAATACTGAAATACTGATTAGAAGCCRACCAAAAAAAAAAATACATGACCGACAAGTAGATGTTTTTTAAAATGAAAATGCAACTTTCCTTCTTTTCCAGTTTAATGGGAGAAGTATCTGTTAGTTGGATGCTTTGTAAAATAGCTTCTGAGGCTAAGTTTCAGCTGACAATTATAGATTAGAAGGTTAGCACTCCACAGTACAAGTTTACTTTAAAAGCAGACAAAGCCTGGGGTCTCATTCCCAGATATCATGTTGTGTATAGTCATATAGCTCTTGGGTATTTTTGTAAATCCCATCCTCACCTTGTCCATCACCTAACAGAAGACTGGTTGTCATGTCAAGTAAAACACTAGGAGGCGACAGAAAGTTTGAAGCTCTCAGTAATTTTTCCAGATGCTTAGGGGCGTCTGGTGGGGGAGAGGGGAAGGACAGCTCCCTTTTCTTGATGAAAAAGTCACAATTTCTGACATTAATATAAAGACATCCTAGCAAAAGAGCAAATGCTTTTGTTAAACTAATAAAACCCCATAGGGCAGGCATGTATGGACAAATAATACAAGCACACAACTGAAGTGGCCACACACAGGGGCACAGGATTTTGGCAAGAACAACATACTTCCTATTCCCTGAAGCAACGAAGAACAGAGACAAAACAAGGAACACGCTGATTTCTCAAGGGCATGGAACACTTGCTACAAAATACTGCTTTTACATCCCTCCATTCTGAAGATGATTGAAGGGACAGTTTTGGCAGCAGCACTTGGTAAACTAATGACCTGGGCATTAGCTACGTGGCAAAACTCCGGGGACAAGTACCTACCTATTTCATTAACGTTTATCTAGACCTGTGCAATATCTGAAACATTCCAATTCAGACAGATAATGAAAGCAAACTACTGCCATTTAAGAGAGCAAAGCTTGCACACCACTAATCTTTGGCAAGCAGACTCAGTACTACAGAATTATCAGACCAAGATCAGAGGATGGCAGAAGGGAAGACTATCTTTTTCAACCTATTTACATTAAATACTTTAAGGGGGCTATGTGACAACCGAGAAAGTCTGATGAAACTATTCATAATCAGGGATCTAGAAGAGATTGAAAAAAAAAAATCCCTGAGCAGAGGAAAAGTGAACTTCAAGATCTGTCGGTGGATTAGTGGTAACTTAAGAACATAACACTTAATTCATATATAATTTAGCTTGCCTAAATTCAGATAACTCCATCTGAGCTCATCATTTTAAACAGAAAAAGTTGACTCATGATCTGAAAGTGCCTTTTTGAGGGTGATGAGAGGAATCTAGCCAGCTAGCTCAAACATTGCTAGATACTTGGCTTTTGGACACATATACTTTGCCCCCTCACCTACACAATTATACAAAAGTGTCAGTATTTTTCCAATAGACATCACTTACCATCATACTTTGCTAGAACTGCCTGGACATCTGCATAAGCTTGTAATTCCAACAATGCCTCCAGGAGGTTTTCATGAATATTCAGCATGCTAAGAAGTGGAAACTCTTTCATTAACTGCAAATCATTAAAGAGAAATAAATTAGGCACAATTATATAGTATTTTATTTGAACTCCCGAAACACTTAGGCAAAAATAATACAATAATTTAAGCTTTTTCAATGCTTTGTTCTTTTGCAGTGTTAAAAAACGGCAGGTAACCAAAAGTACTGGACCATCCCTAACTTAAAGAGGTCACTTTTTCTGCCAGCATTCATCTACTGGAAAACAATTATACTTAGGTGTTCATACATCATACTTTCAGCTCAAATGGGCATGTTTCCCCCAGTGGGCTGGTTTGGTCAGTATATTTGTTGTGTAATAATAACTTACGATACACCTTGGGCAAGCAAAAGATAAGACTGAAATACAATGAAGTACAAAGTTTGGCTATTTTGACAATTTAGTCATTGAGCCAAGCATAAAGCAAACTGGACAACAAAACTGTGAACATATGCCATTATATAATATGAACACTTAACTTCCAGATACARGAACTAAAATATTGTCATTGTAATTCCCCCAGAAAATAAATCCATCGTGATGTGCAAATCTCACTGGGAAATAATTCAATTAGACTTACTATGATGCCTAGAAAGGGAGTTTTACATCATCATTTTGGACAATGTGACAGAAAAACACCAGGAGTTGCTCAMACTTCTTTTAAATTACTTACATCTCTCATCATTTTTACAGCCTCTCTTATTCTCCCAAGTTTTCTTGCACACATAGCTAGCCTCCTTTTCACATACACCAGTACATTGGTGTCTCTTCCTGATTAAAAAGCAAAACGAAAATATTAATCCATCARTTACAATCCTTTAAAAAAAAAAAACATGAATACACATTCTAATAGGAATATTTCAAAGTAGCCAATCTAAGTGCAATTGACTGTAGAACCAAAATAGTAAAGATACTTTCAGGATTGCTGTCATCATCTTTTGTGCATCTCTAAAACAAAGACATACAAATCTCCCTCTCAAAAAAACAAAACCAAACAAAACCATACAACCTGTTCTTCCCTAACCATGTGTATGTAACATGTAAATAACTACTAGTGCTGTCTCAACCAAAGCCCATCTAGACCAATGTCAGCAATTCCTTTTAACAAGATTAAACGGCAAAAAAACTTAGACTTTTTTTCCCCAAAATATTGGCTAGAATAAAAGAAGCCTAAACAATACAACTTATGATAAATACACAGCATAACTACCACTTTCTATACTTATTCAGGTACGACAAAAGATCATACAGCATGTCATGCTAAGCATAGCTAAAATAGTAAGAACTGCTTCACTGATTTGGGAATCAAACTCAAATCACTAATCATAGCTTTCATTTTACTTTGCTGCTGAAAAAGAAGTGTTTGTTTATCTGATTCAAAAGTGCTTACTCAGCTGTGCTTCATGCTGGGGACTTTGGGAATGGCAATTTTGAGACTTTCTGTAAATTGTTTCTCCTGCTTTCAGAGCCTGTTTAAAATACTTCTCAGCATCTACAATAGTTGTTGCTTCTTCCTCAGCCAGAAGAACATAGGCAGTTGCACAGCTGTAATAGGGGAAAAAAGACACAAATTATACTGAGGGACTTAAAGCTTAACATTTTTGAATAAGTGTAAAAAGCTTCAGAATTAGGGAGCTTTCGCATATGTTTAGTATCTAAGCATTGACAACAGCGAACTGCTGTACCGTAATATTCACTGCTTATGTCCAAATGGTGAATACTAGGAAAACAGAAACCTTTTCAGTTTTAAGACAAAATAAACATTCTGAGAAAAAAAAGGTTATAACTGTTTGTAAAATTATTTTCCATTAAATACTTAAAATGCTGTGATAACTGTGTGAAAGTTCTTTCTGTTCAGTTTGTTTTTCTAAAACAAGAAGGTGAACCTTTTTACACAAAAAGGACCAAATTACAAACCAAAAAATTTTACTTACTTCTGCAATCAATTTTGTTTTGTATTACACAATTATATTTAAAACCCTAAGAAAAACATCCTATGTGAACTCTAAACACAGTACTATCATAATGCCATTCCTGATAAACCTAGATTTTCATATTCAGTTTAGTTTGTTCCACCTCAGCATGAGTTTTCCTGTGTTATTGCTAGTGATATAAAGATTAAAAAAAAAAATTCTAAGAAAAAGGGAGAACAAAAGCTACTTTTTCTAAAGCATAGTTCAATMCTTCAGTGTAACTGACAGCCACATGTATAATTCTCATATTCACAAAAATCCCCTTTAAAATATTTGGAAATTTCTCTTGCTAATTCTAAATATTTAGGACAAGAAACTGATACTGTGGTCAACATCATGTCATTTAATCTTTTACACTGGAAATAAAGAAAATTAACTTTTATCTAAACTTACTCATTGTTCAATTCTAAAGCTTGATAAGCTGCTTTAATCCGGGCTTGAGGGTTTCTCTCTCTCCATGCTTTCTGCATAACTGTTGCAAAAAAGATTTAAAAGGCTGGTGAGACACAAAAATGCAGGAAAACACCTAGTTAGCCAATCAGAAAAGCTGAGGCAATATTGGCTGTTTATGTTTCAAGTCTACCAGACTAACATTCACTTTCATTTTGCAAATTCACCTTTGCTAAACAACTGCTATAGGGAAGAGTACACAAGTACTTTTAATTCCAGCAGGAACTTCTACTATAAGCAGCAGAATCTTGCAATATCTGATGTTGTCACAAATTTAATCCAAGATAGCAATACCAAAAGGAATATTATTCATTGACCATTTAAGAACTCCTAAACTGAAACAAAAGGCAGTTTACATAACCAGGCAGATGTACAGTTTCTAAATCRCTACAGATTTCTGGAAACATTTCACAAGGCTTGTTGAAAGCTTGGCAGCAGCAATTGTTAAACACAGGTTCTTGCACAGACCTGCACAGAATTTTAACTTAAGCTTTCAAACAGAACTTCAAAGAAAGTTGATATAGTAAGATATGTGTTACACAGTTATTGTTTCATACTTCAGTGTTTGGACAACTACCAGATCATAAARGGTTAAACTATTTCTTTTTAAATTTACAAAACATGTTTGAGTGGCATAACATGGCAAAGCCAGTTCAATATAGAATATAATCCTTTATCTTATTAAAAGGTGTTCYAGAAAGTAATTAAAAACAAAGGATGAAATCTAACTATTTAAAAGGTTGAATTAAAACTCAAATTCAAAATCAGTCAGATAGAAAGCAAAGAGTTCAGTGAAGCATCTCTACATCCTTTTCCATATGTTTCTACTAGAGAAAAGTGGGATCCCAAACCGGGAGCCAACTTTAACAGAAGAAAGACAGTTTACTTACAGCTACCATTTTCTAGACAGAATTAAYAACTTTCACACAAAATAACAGCTCTGAAAGAACTCCAGAACATTACATTCATGGAATTAAATATCTGGCCTATCTCAAGTATGATAAGAAAACTGAAGAACCTATGCATGTTTCTTTTGGAACAAAACTTTCTGCTGTCCAGCAAGAGTAACGTGGAAAAAAACGTTCAAGTTTTCTTTTGGAAACAAAATATTAGTCTTGGCTTAGTAAGCGAGACAATACACTCCATTTGTGAAGCAAAAACACATCAAACATGTCACAGCTAGCTGACAAGTAATGCTTCCGGAACTTGACAAATTGGTAATAGCACCTAGTCTGACAATAACCAGGTTGAGTACATTTTCTGCACTCAACATTTGGAATGCTATGATAAAATCATGGAGACAGCACTGCTCGTCAATAATATTTTTAAAGGAGACCGGTGCATTGCTTGTGAAGAGTAAGTTTTCAGTATCATATTGTTAATTAATAAGCGTGAGATCTTAAAATATTTCAGGACCCTAATACACAATCACCTTTAAAACCAATAGAGACAGCACAATGTAAAAGAACATCTATTCAAACACCTATGTAGAAAGAAAGGCTATTATTTCACAAAATATTTCATATTGTAGCTTGTGCTACGCTGATGTGTATTAAAAATACCCACTTTGCACATTCCACATACATATCTCTTACATACATCATTGGTACCTGTATCTGAAGGCCGAAGGGCATCTGTATCGCATGTGAAAAAGTTTTGATGATCTTGAGCAGACAAATTCATGTCATAATACGTAAGAGGCTCCTTCCCAGTCACCCACATGTATCTTTAACATGAGAAATTTCAGTCAGACGAGCTGCTAATAAATGCTATTGCTGATACTAAAGAGGATAGCTGATGTGCTTAACAGACAGTTACGTTTAGTGCAGAAACCTTATTAGTAAGGAGTGGGCTACTAACCAGAAGTTTTCAAGCACTACTGCTACATAATCTGTACAGGCTGCCAGAAGGCTTCCTGCAGAGGAAAAAAAAAATCTTTTTGCTATGTTCTAAATGACTGGAGAACTGGCTAAAAAGCACCTTTTCCTATGAAACAGTATGGCGACTTACAGCACAGCTATATTACTTTAAAAAGTGAGATTTCAGATGTAGAATCACTGCTTCATCTGAATAAAATAACTCAACAGGTATGAGACCATTATTTTCCTAGTGTTTTCCAAAAAGAAGAACAAAATAAATCCAGCATCCAAATTTTACCCTGAAAATCTGGTGATGTTTATAGTAATATTTGCATTCTTAACATTGAAACTGTCAAAATCTGGACAGATGCTTTTGAAACCCAGGATTGGCATCAATCCAAACTTCATCCCTACAATCTTGTAGGTCTTATTGTCTCCCAATAGTATTATTGTAAGCTCTGGGAACACAACATAAATACGTTCCAGATTAATTTTAAAACTATGCAATGAAAAAATAAGATTATTAATACCTGCTATATTCTGCTCCTCTGAAAAGATTCAGAGGATTTCGCCACACTTTGCACTCTGAAAATGATTTAAAAAAAAATGTAAGTACTTTCTGAATTAAAAGCACAAGAAATACTGCCATGACATTAAAATATAGTAACTATACAGTTTTACTTCAACAACAAATCCCACAACTGGTTTTAATCTAAGATTTATACAGTTTCATCTCAACTATGATTTTTATACATATATATATATATATATACATATATATATACACACACATACACACACACACACACACACATATACATATAAAATTTTTCCCTATGGATTTTTTTTCCCCTCAGCATTTCCATCACACAAAAGCACACGGTGGAAAAATTAAACACTGCCGTCCACATTCATACAATGTTTATCTTGCACACATTTAGAATAGCAAAAATCCATTCTTACTGAAACAGTTCTAGCTAAATGTGTAACATATTTTCAAAATGGTGTCTTTAATAATGAATGTTCTAGGTTAATGATACTATGTAATGTATTATGTATCACTTAATTTCTTTCATCACTATTAATAAAACACATTGGTAAAATGTAGGCCTTTCTCCAGAATCAAAACCATTCAAAAGAAAAATAAATTCACTTGAACAAGGCCTTCTTGAAACTCAATGAAAACCATAGGGACACAATAACAGTCACCTGGCATATTCTGCCTGTTTGTCTCATTCTCTCCACTGTTAGCTGAGAATGCTACTGGTGCTGGAGGGCTGTTCTCTACTCCACCAATGAGGGGCCTCAAATGACTCACAGATACCTGCTCAATGAAAGATGTGCCATATTTTCGGAAATGCCACCATTCAAATACCTGTCACAAGAGTAAAGAAGCACCAGAAATTTCCTTAGGTAACACTCTCCCAATATAAACATAACAAACGAAAAGCAAACTGTGAACAGCAAAGATAGCCCCCTACAAATGACTGTAGACAGAACTTATCTACATACAAATTAACATCTATTAACTGTTTCATGTCTGCCCTGTCACGCAAGATTTCCCACATAACATGAAAGAGATCAAAAAAAGTAAACTTTTCATCAAACATATGTTTGTTCCCCCCTCCTCGAGTTATTAAGTTAAATTCTAAACTCTTTCAGAAGGTGCCTGAATCATTTAATACCAAGTCTGCAGTATAGGGAAATTAGACATAGAGGCAAGAATCACATGCTGGGTTTAGATTTTTCATTTTACAAAATTAATCTAAAAAATAAAGCACAAAATGGTTAGTTAAACTGAGATGTTCTGCCAGTMAAACTTCTAAAAGCGATGTTTTAAGCAACAGTAATCTAGTTCACTTACTAGAAATTTTGGATCAAAAGCACTCTGTCTTTCTCTTTTAGGCTATTAAAAGCATCTACATATTACAGTCCTCAAGAACTATACTACATTGTCAACCCTGGATCAACTTATGCGAGTACTTCCATTAGCCTGCAGAAATAAGTCATGTTCAAACAAATGGTATTCCTTGTTAAGAAACATTACTACAAATAGCTGCAGACCAAAACCCACTTTTCTTTTAAGAATATATTTTGCATAGTTTTCATATATATATATGTATGTATGTACATATGCATATATACACATACACACAAAAATCTTAAAATAAGCCTAAAACAGGCACAGGTTACTTAGACTTATTGAAGCACATCAGATACGTAGTAAGAGAGTGCTTATAATATACCAGAAGAGATACYAAACAGTAAGTTCCTTTGTAGTACAAAGGCACCCTCTAGAGTCTGTTCAAAAACAACAAAAAAAAGTTAAAAAGTTGTAAAATAAAAAAAAAAAAAGGAGGGGGGGGGGAAGGAGAGGAGAAGTGGGCTACTTACAAATATCAGTCCAGAAATAAAAGATGAAGTCACAGTAAGCGCAAAGTAGAATTTTGGTGTCAAAGTGCTTAAGAATACAGTCACTGTTAAAAGAAACAAAACCAAAAAGTTTATAAACAGAATCAAAAACATAAATAACTTTTTTTAAAAACAATACTGTATAAAATACTATGCAAACATATAATGCAACATAGCCTTAGTGACTTTATAGATTATGTTTATTTTGTTAGAGAATCCTTTTCATCTGTCACCTTCTTGTCAGTACTGTCTTTAACATTAGTTAGGTTATATATGCTACTTAAAACCTCTGTTCGAACTCCTGGATAAAATATACTATGATTTCAACTATCTGCATGGCTGGTGAATAACAACAAGTCATTTTAATGTATTATTTTGTATTAATCTAAAACTGAAAGTTACTGTTTGGATATTAAGTTTCTATTCAGTGTTAACACGGACACTGCGGAAGTTTACTTTTTAGAAGAGCATATTGTTGTGCAATACTAGAACAAAGATATAACAAAAAGTGAACCAAAAATATTATATTGTTGTRCAGTACGATGTATTAGCACACCACATCTTCTATATTGTACAAAGATTCTCTTTCCTGGTATTTACAGGAAGAAGATGCAGTTTTCTATCGCCGCTCTGGCCGTGTTTTCTAGCTAGAACTACCGATGCCTTTTTCCRCCGGCTCTCCCAAGCTCTAACGCAGGCTAGCAGCGGGGGAAGAGGCGGCAGAAACCTAGCAGCGCAGGGCACCACCAACCGGGCACCACCCGGCCGCGCCGGGCTTGCCGCAGCCAGCCGCGGCGGCTGCGAGCGGAGCTGCGCGGCGTTACGCGGCTGCAGACCCCCTGCGGGCCGAGGGGCAGCGAGCCGGTTTACACCGCGGCCCGGCCCGGCCCGGCCCGGCGCGCCGCGCCGCGCCTCACCGGCCGCCAG
>NW_028186359.1:637736-655239 GCF_003343005.1 Rhea americana | reverse complement strand
GCCGGCGGCGCTTCCGGCCCAGCCCCGGCGCCGCCGCCGCGCGCCGCTCCCGGCATGCAGCGCGCGGGGCCGGCCCGGTCCCAGAGCCGCCAAAATGGCCGACTTCGAGGAGAGGGTGTCGGATGAGGAGAAGGTAGGGACGGGGCGCGCCGCCCCGCGGCCTCCCCGCGGCCTCCCCGCGGCGAGGGGGCGGGAGGGGGACGGACCTGGCCCGGCCTGACTCGGCCGCCCCCTCCCTCCCTGGGCCGGGAGCGCTGCGGGGCGGCCCGCGCCCCGGGCCGAGCGAGCCAGGCGCGGGTGAAGCGCTCGATTTTCTGCACGGCGCCTTGTTACTTAGCCCTGGCTAGGGTGGCTCCCCGTGGCTCTCTGTGTAAAACAGTATCCGCCGCTCTTCGGCTTTCCTTTGCCTTCTGCTAGATCAGTAAAGCCAGCAGCCCGTTAAAGACAGGCCAAGAAGTCTGCTCAGCTCCAAACCACGAGGACCTTCAAAACCTGTCTTCTGCTTTTCTGCTTATTGCAGTTACTGCTATTAACTTTGCTGTGGATTGAAAAAAAAATGTACTGGATGGTGGGACTAAGCAGGAATAGATACCGAAACACTTACAGTTTTAGAAATGAAAAACAAACGGATTGCATGGGAAAGGGAAAATCTTACAGGCATCTTACAGGCAGCACTACGGTTTACATTACAAATGAGGGGACAACGTTTTCTGTAAGTCTGTAGACACTATATGTGTACAAGTGATAGTTAAAAAATTCTGAAGTTACTCTTTATTAAATCACAAAAATATATACAGATTTTTGCTTTCTTAGTGTTCTGAAGGAGCACATCAAGGCTCATAGATCTTCAAGGATCATGTGAGCCTGGAGTCTGCTTTCATTTCCCTCTCAAACTGCCAATATCAGCTTCACTGTAGTGACATTCCTCACGAAAGAACCACACAGAGCCCCAGGGTGCAATTCCTCCATTAATATTCCTGTAAGTATGGAACTAGGTCCATGCTATGGTTATGTGCCTGATCACTTTAAAACAAAACTAGTATGGTACAAGAGTCATATTTGTTGTGAAAATATTTCTGCTGTCTTTAAGCTACTAGTTATTCATCTTCAGCTGGCCAGGCAAGTGTTCCTGGTGTGTTTCATTGTAAAATAAGAGACTATCTTAGCCAAGCTGCTGCAGAAAGTGCTTCATCAGTCTTGCTTTTCACTGGAAAAACCTAAATGTTCACAGGAGGCAAGGAACAACCCTTATGATAGCCACCATGTTGCATGATTCAATTTTTAATCAATATTTATAGCTTAGTTTGTATTAACTTAGTAATTGAGGATTTAGCTTAACATGTTCTTGTGACACAATAAAAGCTGGAGTTAGATTCAAAGTGTTAGTTAAGAGCACTCAAGCAGTTTGAAATAAATATTGCAGAACAGAATTTTAACACATAACTGAAATTTATTCAATGCTGCATAAAATACGTATTTTATCTGTTGTCATTTGGTTGAATTTCACTCCAATTCCAACTACTGAAATTGTAGTCATCATTGCAGTAAATGTGAAAATTATGAATAAAACGCTGTAATGCTGAAGGTTTTGCTGGTACAGATTTTGAGAATGAAATAGAGGTGAAATAAGTTGTCTTTGGTAATGTGGCAAGTTATTAACAGAGCTAGAAGTAKTACTGGAGGCCCTGTTTGTAGGCTATGTCTAAACTATGCTCTTAACCTAGTTAATTTATTCTGAGAATGAGAGTCTGTGCTGCAAGAAGCTGAGATCACTTGGCTTTTCTTTTCCCTCCTGCCTTTACATTCACTTGAAATCTACAATTCTTTCAAAGCTACTTATGGGAAGACTTGTCCTTCTTCAGGAAAAGGCTAGCAGAACTGTATGTGCCCAAAGACTTTATTTGGAAGAACAGATGGGATTTTGCTTGAAACTGAAGCCTGTGTTCTACTTCATGTCTATGCTGAGGCAACCTAGTGTGAATTTAAGTAGTTCCATAATCGAAAGGGATACTCTTGAGGCAAGATTCTGAAAAAAAAAGACTTGCAGCAAAGATTTTTCTAGTATCCATTTGATAATCATTCTGACAAGTCTACAACTGTTTTATATTTCTTTTAAGTTTTGAGTTTGCCAATCAAAAACAACAAAATGAATTGTTCTTCCCTTTCACAAGCATCAGTTCTTTATTCTCTGTAGGCATATTTTAGGTAAGCTAAGGATACATGCTTGTTCAAGGCCTGCTGGAATGCATCTTACTGCCTATGTAAGTTGCTTCTGCTGTCATTTTGCTGGCTTGAACTAATGTTTGAGTAGCTTCCCTATTAGATGCTTTCCCCATTTTAGAAAAAGGAAGCTACTTTTTGCTAGCATACTGCATACAACCCAAAATGGTAATGAAGCACCAGGAAATAGGTCAGCTTGCAGAAAGTCTTTTCATGCTTCTGCAAGTGAACATCCTGCCTGCTGACACCACTTTGAAACTTATCAACTCTGAAAACGTAAGGAACAATAATTCAAATGCTTGACTTTAATCACTTTACTCTATTTCCCACATTGCACTCTTAATTTCAATAGTTTGACTTAAATACATTGTACTTTATTGCTCCAAAAGAGAGGCAGRTTTATACATAATAGAAGTGACCAGCATTCACTTACAGTCTTTGCTTTGTTTACGGCTGGTTTTGTGATGTTTGTTTGAAATATGGAGCCCTTACTGTGTTGATTTAATTTCACTCATCTTCCCAAGATGGAAGAATTTCTGGAAGACTGTAGAAATCTACTCTGCTAGATTTGAGGTGCATTATTATTAAAAGCATTTCATTCAGACTGTTGACCTAAAAGTCAATCTATTAAAAGAGTAGTCTCCTTTATGAGAATTCCATATACAGAACTATTCTGCAGCCACAACATTGTTGCATAAATATAAAGATTGTAAGTTTTACGGCTTTTTGGGACCTTGCTTCGTCCATATGTTGATTTAAGCACCTTGTAAAAGGGAGTCTGCTCAGCTGGGGAGTTAATTTGCAGAATGTATTCTAGTGCAATCATTCCATTGAAATGGATCTTGGCATGAAATGGTACAAGTACTGTATTTGAAAAGGCTTTAATACAGAGTCTGGTATGCCTGTATGCTTAAAGTTATATTAAAGGTATGCCTATGCGCTTACCCTTGCTTTCTTAGAAAAGCATGTGTTCCCTTTTGATCAGTCTTTCAACCATTTAGGTCTGGCTATTAGCAAAGACCACAAACAACACAAAGTAGCAATTTACCTTCTAGTTACTACTACATTATCTTAGTCACTATCTAAGCTTCTGATAGTGAAATTTAACTAGACTATGGAAACAATGCCACTATTTAAATAACTGTAACTAGTACACATTTTTCAAACTCCAAGAGCAACATTTTTAGCATTGCTGTATACTTACCAAGCTTATCTAAAAGCAGAGAATCAGGAGAGGAATGGTCTGACATTTCCTAATGTATCAACTGCATTAACTACTGCTTTTTTAGTTTATCATTCAYTTATATTGCATTTTAAGGCATAAAGGATGTTTATACTTTTTTTTAAATAGGTGCTAATTTGGAAAATGATCTATTTTTATCTGAGGCTCAATCCAGCTAGGACAGAGTTGCTATTTGATACTGTTGAAAGAAGCCAGTATACCTTTTGTTGAAAGAAGCCAGTATACCTTTTGCTTGGAAAGATGTATACTTCCTTTCATAGCTTGCTTTTTAAATTGTGATGTGACAAATCATAAACAACTTTTTAATTAAAACCTGGAAGACTGAGAAGAGCAAGTACATCGTGTATCATTCTAAGTGAGAGGTTTCATTTACCTAAGGCACCTGAATTTTAATAACACAAAACATGTATATTGGATTTTAGAACACAGTGCATTTTTATTCTCTTTAAAAGAGAATGGGTTTTCTTATTCCAGCTTCAGAGTTCACAGACATTTAGGTATTTTCCTTACAGTTGGCCYTCTCAGATATTTAGTGCATTACTTACAATCCAAGTTCCTTAGTTCTTTCACTATTTTGTGAAAGTTTATGATTGGACTACAGTACAATTTCCAATAAAACGCATACTTCCAAATAAACAAAGGAATAAGATGCCACAGAATAGCACCAAGTAATCCTTGAGTGGACACGTGCCAGAAGTGCTTGCATGCTCTGCATGGAATAGTTTGCAATTCTTTTCTTGACCAGATATTCCAAATGGACAGTAGTTCTAGAAGAGAGAGTAGCATGGCATTGATAACAAGAAACCATGATGTCCAGTAATGAATCCCTAGCCAGTTCCATGCAAATTCAGCAACTAATTGATAAGCCAACATGAGCTTAAACAGAAGTTTTCTCCATTGCTTCCAAGTAGGAGGTTTAAGATCTGAAAGTTTGTGTGCGTCCACTCCGTGTTCTTGCACAGGACATACTGTATGGATGAAAGGCAAAAATGTTTCTGTGTAATCAAAATAGTATATATACAATATTCCAAGTCTTGGGGAGGTGCTTAATGCATGCAGCAAGAACGGCGTGGGCTTGGGTTTTGCAGCTTTGTATTCCCAAAGACTGTAATGTTGCTTTTCCAGTTGCACATTCTTTAATTCCATCAGAAAAGTTTCTTTGTGGCTACTGTTGTCTAGACTGTAGCTTGTGCTCTCTGCAGGACAAGGAGACTTCAGATGGACAAGAGGATCCTGCACTGGCTGTTTGTTCTCAATCCATATGTGAATATGTGGAATGTTACTTACAGTAACTAGAGAGGTCAAAATCCCCAAGAATAGCCAGCCCCACTGCTGGCTAACTTTCTGACCATTCCCGTGCTTATGAAGGACATTATGAGCTGTATCACTTCTCTTCCTAGCCGTGCCTCTTCCTACAGTGTTATCTCGAGACAAAGTTTYCATAGCTTGGTGGAGCCTAGGACTAACCTGTGAAGGATCTCCCAGTTCCTGCYGAGGTTCTGATGGTCTGCATTCCAGAGCGTGATTTGCCTCAGAGTTCATCCACCATAAGCATAGGCATGGCTGGCAGGTGTTGTCTCCAMTATTCAGGGTGTAAGAACTGACCAGGACTGCACTACAAGAGGAGCAAGGAGAGTCATCTGCTGACATTTGGAGAGTTTTTTTTGATGCACTGTCCATTTCTGTTGACTTGTCAGATTCATTTTGGAGCTTTCTGTCACCTTCCACATTTCTGTCAGTTTCCATCTTTTTCCTTTGCATCTCCATACTGCCCTCTGCATTCTAAATACATCACTGTCTTTTCAAAGACTGTGAAACATAATTAACTCAGAAAGCAGTCCCGTGGTAGTTGATAAAATTGATTTGCTGTTCTATTTCTAGAGGGATCAACCTCTCAGTCTTCACACACTGTTTGCTGCTAGTCAGTGGCATCTCCTTCAGCCAGTCATCAGCATCAAATGAGTTGCATCATAGGGAATCAATGAGTCTCATAATGTGTGTTAGATACTCCTTAGCTACCTGGTTGTGCTGTAGGCTGCCATCTAGTTGCTGTGTGATTTACCACAGTGACTTACTATTTTTTATGTATCTTGACGTGGGTTTCTGCTAACAGGGATTGGAAAAAGCCACTGTTTTAGTAATGTCACCAAGAAAAGTGGCTAGCATCCATGTTCTTAAAAAACAAACAAGAAAAGGTACTGTGCAGGTTGAACAGTTCACATTTTCCGCAGGTGTCCACATTAAGTTTGCACTTCTTGCTGAGTATATTTAGAGTTGTTCTGCTCAGTTGCACTGAAAAGAAATCTCATCTTGTATGAGACTGTTCTTATTTTGAAAACACATGCCTCAACCTTTCCCTAGATCTAGCACTCTGATTTGGTATTGTTAGTGAATTGCTTCAATGTAGGTTGTAGCTGTTTTTASCAATTGTAACTGGTCTTTTCTGTCAAGTTTGTTAATTTCTCTTCTGCTTTCTTGTAGGTGCGCATAGCTGCAAAATTCATTACTCATGCACCCCCTGGAGAATTTAATGAAGTATTCAATGGTAAGGAAAGAAGAATGATCTGTTGGACTTTCTTCATGTTAAGTAAAGAAGAATGATCTGTTGGATTTTCTTCATGTTTCAGTTGTTATGAAAGCATATAGCTATGTCATATACTCCTTTTAAGGCCAACAAATACAAATGAGAAAAAAATATATTGTCATTCTATGACTACGTGTGCTTAATGATTTAATCATTTTAATGGTTGTATTTATACAGCTAAAATTGAAATGCAAGAGAAACATTTGATCAAAAAAATCTAGTAATCTGTATGTTTTTTTTTTTCTCAGATGTCAGGTTATTGCTTAGCAATGACAATCTCCTCAGGGAAGGAGCAGCACAGTAAGTACTATTGTTTCAAATATACATCAAATTAGCATCTTCAGCACGTTTTCTTATAATTCATCACAAAATGATGATTAAGTCATTTGTGGTGTTGAGAAAAAAAACTTCTGTAACTTCTGTCTCAAGAGAATATAATGAAAGACATGGCAGATTCTTTTAAAAAGGCTGAAACTGGAATTCATGGCAGAGGCCATATAAAACTGGCAGGAAGGCACTCTGCTGAAACATTTAACTGCAGCAGGAATGTCAGATCTTGGTGAAGCATTATTTGTAAAGCAAGTGAAGCCTGAAATACTGAGCAATCCTTAGTCAGAAGTTTGTTTTGTTTTTGGGAACTACCCTCAAGAAAATTGTTTTCAGAATATTGTATTAACTTGCTTACTCTCATCAGAAGGCACCTAAAGGTTATGCTTACAAGGTTTTTGATGCCAGGGTTTGCTTTGAGCTATGTGACATGTCAGTCAGCAGGTTTTTACAACAGAAAGTTGCCATAAATTAGTCAACTCGTTTACCGTGCTACTAAATTGTAGCTTCTGCGCTCCTGTTTTGTCTTGGCCTACTCATATTCCTTTAGGCACATTCTGCTTCTGAACTCTTATTTTCCTGGTCATCACTAAATAAACCTGGCTTTAGATTTTTAATTTTTATAGCTATCATTAATAAAAATTGAAAAATCTTGTAAGAGTCCTAGTGTATATTGTCTGCAAAATTGGACATTTTTTCTGTAGTTTAAGTCCCACTATATACTTATTCCTAAGTGAAAAATAACTGTACAGTTACAGCTCATGTTCTTTCAATTCTTAACAGTGCGTTTGCACAATATAACATGGATCAATTCACTCCAGTGAAGATAGAAGGATATGATGATCAGGTACGAAAGGTTTGGGGGGGGGTTCTTTTTTGTACATGCCAGAGGTTTGTATTACTGCGCTGCGCAAGAGTAATAAATACTTGTTTCCTAAAGATCTTGTAAGTTGTGGGTAGGATAAAACTAGTCATCTCTCCTCCCTCCYGCCCACATCCTTATATTACCAAATTTTTACCCTTATAGAAGAGATATAGGTGAATTGTTCCCTTAAAGCTTTGTCTGTTACTAACTGGTAACTAATTTATTGTTCTTTAAAGGATGCTCAAGTCATTGAGATTCTAGTTAGAGTCTGAATGATTAAAGACTGCTCTTCATTTAAAGCTCATTTACAACTCCTTATGTTACCKCACACTCACAGTTGCTACTGAAATCAGTAGTGAATTCTTAATAGTATTTGTCAGTTGTCTTCATTTTTAACCATCTCCAGTCACCCTAAGTATGTTGTATCTTTGATTATAGCAATCTAATACTATCCAATCTACACCAATAAAACTGTTTTTGCATTTCCCTTTATAATACCTCTTATAAAGAGGCAAGCTGGAGAAAACTGGTCTTTCCAGAATGGCCCAGGCTTTCCTTTAACCTCTTGATGACTACAAACAAGTGTGACATTTTACAGGGAATGAACAGGCCTAGTTTATTTTGACGGGAAGCCCTACAGAAGATAGAAAGCTGGCTTGGCCATCTGTTCTATTCTCTGAGCTCAGTACTGACCTAGCTTTTACTAGCTTCCTAGATATGTTCAAAGGAGGCAGATCTTGCAAGAGGTCTGTCTAGAGAAATAACTTTGACAAGAGAAAGTTGCTGTACAGCCTGCAAGGGGGAGGAGAGGGGAAAAAAAAAGTTTGGGAACCTAGAGAAATCTTGTGAGCAAGACAAAGATAGAGCTGTGTGTATTAGAAGCAGCCACATCTACATACCCTCTCGACTGGAAGGAAAGCCGTTGCAACATAGAACGTTACAGTAAGTGGTAAATCCCAGAGCAAGATTCTTCATTTCCTCTAGAAATGTAGAAGGAACAGGGAAAGACATAACTTAAAAAAAAAAAAAAAACAGAACCACCTGTCTGTATTGTAACTTTATGCTAAATATATACAACACAACTGTAACACAACCATTTTTGGAACAGAAGACTAAGTGCAATATTACTGTGAAGAGCCAGACTTTACCTACAGTCTCACCACAACTATTCTGTCCTTAGTTGAGATTACTGTTGAAGGTCCTTGTTCCTTTACAAGATACTACAGCTCAATGAAATAATCTATTGAGACAATAATCCATTAGTCAGAGAGAAGCCCCAAACACCACATTTATAGCAGTGTAAGAGCTTCTTAATTTTCACTCTTATTTTCCAGGTCTTAATCACAGAACATGGCGATCTGGGCAATGGCAGATTTTTAGACCCAAGAAACAAACTTTCTTTTAAGTTTGATCATTTAAGGAAAGAAGCAAGTGACCCCCAGCCTGAGGACACAGAAACAGCTTTAAAATCATGGAGAGATGCTTGTGACAATGCATTGAGAGCATATGTGAAAGATCATTACCCCAATGGCTTCTGTACTGTTGAGTATCCATCTTGTTTCATTGAAAACTTTGCTTCCTGTTGATCAGTACTTTAAAGGGCCTTTGTACTGAGCGGTGCTGTTTGAATTGTCCAACTTCACTAGTCTCTGTATTATTTTCCTAATTTTGGAACAAGCTCAAAAAATGGTGCAAATATATTGATATGCACACAGTGGTGAAGGCTTATTAGACTTTATTTGCTCAGGGGCATGCCTGCACTGCACCTTAATGTCTGCAGTTAAGGAAAAGGAGGCATAATTTGCACATACATGCAAGTAGAAGTGTTGGGCAAGTTAGCTRGTGATGTGCATGCCCAGTGACACAGCACAACACCAAGCCTCCACAATGCTGTCAAGAACAGAAAATAGCTCTTCTCAGCTTTTGTGGTATGTATTACAGAACCTGTTTTAACTTTTTCTAAATACAGGTTTATGGTAAATCTATAGATGGTCAGCAGACAATTATTGCCTGTATTGAAAGCCACCAGTTCCAGCCCAAAAACTTTTGGTAAGACTATTTAAACATACTGTATTTTCTTCCTTTCCTAGACCTCAAACACAAACTCTTCCTCTCTCTGGCTCTGACTATCTGAAAGTCAARTTGGTCTTGCGCTTCCCAGTCAGTTGTTCTACTTGTGGTCCATTTTCCATGCAGGCCCCTTAGCACTTCCTTAAATACTCCAATATGGCTCAGTGACCTATCCAGAAAGAAAAGTATTAGCAGAGCTGGATAGTTATCCCCTTACGTGTTCCTGAGCACAAGTGCATCAGAGCCAGCATGAAACTTCATTGTTTTGAACTGTGCYTCAGAAATGAAATTCAGTGCCATATAAGGCATTTTAATGTTGATCACAAAGCAGTACRAACACAACAGAAACATGCTTTTGTTGATTTGGCCCTTTTTATTGTTAGAGCTTATTGTAAATACAGGCTTCATGGTGGTTGTTTTTAGGAATGGTCGTTGGAGATCAGAATGGAAGTTTACCATCACACCACCAACAGCTCAGGTGGCTGCTGTGCTCAAGATCCAGGTGAGTTACATTGTCTGGCAATAACTAGAGAAGCTGCATTGCTGCTTCTCTTATATTGATATGTTTGGCTCAAAAATGAGATGCTGAAATACAGCAAAGATGTCCTTTAGAACCAAGATGCTATTAAACTATACAAGTCAAGAAATTAATTCTTAAAACTTCAGCATTTTAAACATTGCCTAAGATCTGGCCTGTGGTTTAATACATAGCATTACCCTATATGCCTCCAAGTCTGCTTCGCTTTATAGGGCTAAAAACTATACCATGGATTCTTTTATAATTGCTCTTATTTCAACTCTAGGCGTTTACTGCATTAACATAATCTTGAACAGGCTTGACAAAGAATGAAACCTTTTAGAAAATCCATCCTGCTTTTAGTCTCCACGTAAGCAGAGAAGACTGGCACAACAATGCTGTTGTGCCATTCTGGTAGCATTTTGGGGCTCTAGGGTTTATAAAATGAGTGTTAATGATAACCTGTATTTGTTTGTCTTTGTTCAGGTTCATTATTATGAAGATGGTAATGTTCAGCTGGTTAGTCATAAAGATATCCAGGACTCTGTACAGGTTTCAGTAAGTATGATAAGATTTTTTTATATATATATAATAAAGCAACTATTTACTTTCTTGAACATCGCACTAGATGTATGCTTCTATGACTACACTCTTGACTAAAGCGGTTCTAGAGTGACATATCTGTATAGGTGTAGTGTTCAGAGTCGCATGGGAAGCAGGTTCTTCTGTTGCTTAAAATCAGACTATGTTAAATATTCATTTACTATTGGTCAGCTTATCATGGAAACATCATTTAAAGGACAGAATATGCCTTTCTGTCTACATGCAAAGGAAAAAATAGTAYGAACAATGCACTGAGTAAATAGTCTTATAGTGACAGTAGAGGGAGCAATAGCCACAAAATCCCTGGTCTCTATATCAATGAAGGTCTGCTTCCCTTTTGCTCACAGTAAGGTGCAGCCCTGTTTCAGTTTGGAGTATAAGTTCTAGCTAGTACATACTTCTCTCTTGCACCCCACTGAGTCACGTCTATAATAACTAAAAGTCATGTCCACTTCATGTGTGCACTGCCTGTCATTTGAGACTAACTATATTGAGTAACTTACATTTTTTCATATAAAAATACGTTTTTCCTCTTTGCTCTGTAGAGTGATGTCCAGACAGCTAAGGAATTTATTAAGATAATAGAAAATGCAGAAAATGAGTACCAGGTAAGATCAGACATTGTTAAAAATAAATGTGGTGGAATTATATCAGTGTCAATTAACAAAAATATGACCACCGTAATTCTGTTTCTAACTTAATATTGTTTTGACTGTAAGAATTACTTAGGAAAGAGCAGTTTTATTTGTTGACAGAGTATAGTAATGAAGCTATATGTTGCTAATAAGCAAAGCTTGCCATATATTTATTTTAAAGCATTACAGATGATGTCTGGAGCAAGCATGGAAGGGATGTGGGCAAGTTTAAATACTTTCCTGCGTCACAGCTGAAAAATACTAACAAGGAAATTTGTGATGGCTTTTTACATTGTCCTAACTTGTGTGCAAGAAGGAGACCTGATGCAAATAGTCAGTCAGACACCTGAGGAAGAAATGCTACATTCACAGAAGAGTTTAACAGAAACCCTTTCTCTTGTGCACACACACTGGTGACTTTGCATTATTAATTAGTTGGTAGTGTGCCTTCCCCTTATAGAAGGGGTTCTGTGGCTTTAACACCAAGTCATGCTTTTTTGGAGTATTCCATTACTACTATAACTGAACCCACTTGCCATTACAGACAGCMATCAGTGAAAACTACCAGACTATGTCAGACACCACATTCAAAGCCTTACGCCGGCAGTTACCTGTCACCCGCACCAAGATCGACTGGAACAAAATCCTCAGCTACAAGATTGGCAAAGAAATGCAGAATGCTTAATKCAGAAATTATGAGATTTATTAAATGTTTGTGTGCAAAAAACACAGGAAGAAATGTGATCTTATGCCAAGTAGATGGTTTCTAAACCAGTGCAGCATTTTTCTAGGGCTTTCAAAGTTAACAGGTTTTCTAGCCTCAGAGAGARCTGTGGAACAAATAACATCGTGTTTTGTGTTCTCTCCCATATAAACTTCCTATTGTGACTGCATTTACTGGTAATTTTAATTAAGCCACATTCACAGTTCAGAAATACAGCTGTTTTCCATCATAATTGTACCAGTTGGAAAACTTGCTAGCTGCAAAAGCCCTATGATAAATACAACTGAGGGTGTAGAGCATTCCCTTCACCCATATACAGCACTCCAGGTACTCCAGTAAGTTTGTCAAATCTGCCAACAGCTCAAGGCGCTATGCTGCAARATATAATAAATGCAAAAGACAGTAAGTTCTCCCATGTATCCTTACTACTGACCTCCACAAAGCAAAAGCCTGTAGGCTTAGATTTTACTATATGAAATGAGTTTACAAGTTCCCCTACAGAAATCCCTACACAGCCAGCTCTTCCAGGGATGTAGCTTTTTTTTTTTTTTATCTGAAGATTTGAGCCATGTTATCTGTAAGTGAATGTCTTTGCTGTCCCCTCCTCCATGTATGTACGGTTATCAGACATCTGCATTTTTATAGAACTAACGTTTTTTGTTGGATGGATCACTGCTGATCCCTTTAGTCTGGATGGAGATTAAAAATGCAAATGTCTACAAAATAATAGGTATGTTGTGCTTTAATGCTTTGTGGCAGGTTCCTAGAATTTGTATCACAGGTGTATGAATGGATAGTGTAYAAAATAAATAAACTTGCACCAAAGTGAGAGAAGAAATCCTTTCCATTTTGTGTCTATTGTGGCCAGTTTCTTCTTACACTTAATGGGGATGTTGGGCTTAATCTCTTCACTGCTCTCTAAAACCTTATTCTATGTTACTTTGTTTTTCTGTAAAATCAAAAGTAGCAGTCCCAAGCAGCTTCTTTTAACAGGAGGTTGGAGGGACATGTGGATAACTTTCTCAGTCAGAACTCAGAACATGGATTCTCTGTRAAATGAAACCTCTGTAGTTAATTCACTTTGCTTTCTTTACACTTGTTTCTCACTTTGCCTTTTTGCAGGTTGTTTTTTAAATTGGCTGGTGTCTTCCTATTTTTACATACACAAGGAAAGGGGTTGGGAAGATGGGGTGGGACTGCTTGTGCATTACACTTCAGGTTTTGCACAGTAATACCCCAGTATAAGTGTGCCAGTGTTCTATCCTATGTGAGAAGTTTTGTCCAAATAAAATATATTTGTGTTTGCTGTTAAGACTGACCATTTATCCTACAGGCATCCTCTGTATCAAATAGTCTAGTAGAAATACACCGGTCTTTGATTTAAAGCCATTTGTGTCTGTCCTTTTATGGTCTCACTTCTGTAAATTCATGATCAAGGTAAAACTGCAGGTGGTATCTTAAGTACCCTGAAAACTGGGCTGATATTGCTTGCAAAGTTAAACTTAAGTTAAAAGTAGTCACCTGGCTCCAATTATGTCACACTTGACCCTGGAGAAAAAAAATAGCAGATAAGGTTATTTCACTGATCATTTATATCTTATTATAGCACCCACATAGCTTCATACTTAAAAAAAAACTTGGGTTGTTAAACGCAACCCCTGGATACGTCCTGTATTGGGTGCTTTGGACAAAGCAAGACTTGCCCTGATCTGGTCAGTTACACACGCGGCTGTGCTAAGAGCTGCTCGGGCTACTGTCTCTGCCGCTGGGTGTTTGTTCCTAGAAGAAATGAAACGCTGTGAGCATGAGCGCCTAAGCGGCTGTAGTCTGCCTGGCTCCCATCCCAACCAGACAAGCACTGCAGCAATTCCAGGAATGTGAAGCTGAAGCAGGGCCCAAGATAATAGTGTCCATACAGTAGAGCTTTTATCTCCCAGCACAGCCTAAGCCACACCGCTAGTCTTTCCCTGCTCTAAGTTAGTTGCACTGCAAATAGTTCGCCCCCATTTGTCCCTGCTTTAAGACAGTCTCTCTKCTCCTTTCTCTGAATTTTAGCTAATCATTCTTTAGGGCCAACTCATTCCCTGTTATCTCCTCACCTTTCTCCCYATCATCATCACTACAGCAAAGACTCAGCTGATCCCAATTCTAGCTGCTTCTCAGCTCCTATTTCTTTCTTGGAGAAACAAATTTGACACAGCTCACTCACTGCCAATAAGGCATTACACAAGCGCAAGTGGCGACACATACCTAAAGGCATTTCAAAGGTTAAAACCATCAGGTATTCTCGCTTGAGACCAGCTACAGAACAATGTATGTACTGGGCTGCTTCAGTTGAGGTGTACAAAAAGCCGATGCCTTTTTTAAGCAGGCAGCATGAACTCAGATCTATAACAGTGCCAAGGCACTGTAATTTGACTGACTCAGGAAAGCTGAGTGAAAGAGCTTTCCCATCCCAGTTCTGGAGAAAGGATCCSTACCAGCCCCAAGGACATCTGCTGCACTGCCCAGATGACCGCAATAAGGGCTCCTTTATGTGCTTGCAAGAGCAAAGCTTAAAGTTTCAGGACTGTACCTCCAATGCATGACAATTACTGAGAAGAAAGCAATTTTATGAACTCCAGAGGTTGCAAAATAGAGACTAAGTAAGTACACAGAGCACTGGAATAGGACTGTGATCTGTGTTGTCTTCCTACCTATACCCCATTTTCTACAGCCCCTGGATAGGACAGTGATCCTCACTCCTTTGGTAAAGTACTCTTAAGAGCTAATAAAGGAGCAAAAGGGCCTTGGAGTTAATTGCTGCTTCTATAGCTTGTGCTCAAAAGGCTGAGAACTAGCTTTAACTACAAACTGCATCCTTCAGATAGAAAAGCARTTTCTGCAGAAGAAGTCACGTGCAAGTTATTCAAGTCTCAACACAGCTCACAGTGTGTCCTTGCCCAGGGTACAGGCAGACGGTTGTTTTGGAAGCCGCTTAGAGGCCTCCCACACCTGCGAGGGGGTCATGCAGTACCGCAGCCTGCCAAGCCTCCGCCGGGCAGCAGCACTTTTCAGAGAGAAGCCCCCTAGAACTAAAGGCGTAAAAATAGCAGACTTACCTCAAAGTCCTTTGGCTACAGACAAGGCARAATCAACACATTAAGTAGCACTGCAAGTAATCCGAGGGCCCTGAGCCACTTCACAGAAGCAGGTCTGAGATCACCCTCCACACTGAGCAGGCTGGAGATTTAAAGCACAGGAAAYCAGGGGCAGAGCCAAACAAGGAAAGGAGCTTTTGCTGCTGCTGCCCTATTTATAGGGCAGCAGTGGGAGCGCTTATCCCTCATCATTGGGAACAGTAATGCAATGCACTTGGGCACCGCTTCTCCTGCCAGTAAGCCTTGGCAGCTGCTCTGAGCTTACAGAGCCTGGGTTCCTCTCCCTGAGGGCAACTGGTGTCATGGCTCTGGGCCCAAGCTGACCAACTGGCCAAGACTCTGACACTTGGCGACTCTGCTTTCCCAGGCCCCTGCAGACCCTTCTCAGGGCATGCATCCGTTACCTTTCAAGTAGCTGTGAGAGCAGGGAGGATGTGAACCCCTGCAGSTACCCCAGCAACCTGGGGCACTCCAGCCCGGCTCTGCATGCAGCTGGGGCAATTCATGTTTTCATAGCAGAGGTGAATCCCCCAGCGGGGACCCTCCGCTCACACTCTGGGACATGGGACCTGCGGCTGGCCTGGGAGCGCTCGTGCCCGGGGCAGGGGGAGCCCCGGGGCAGGGGGACGAGGCTGCCGGGCACGGGGAGCTCGGGGCTCGGGGCTGCAGGGGCCCCGGGAGGCTGCCGGCAGCCCGGGCACGGGCGGCGCAGGCGGGCAGGGGCCGCCCCAGCCCAGCCCCGACGGGGCGGGCGCCTCGCCGGGGGCGCTGCCCGTTTCGCTTTCGTTTCTTCCCGCCGCGCCGCCCGGCTCGGCTCAGCCCAGCCCAGCTCAGCCCAGCCCAGTGCAGCTCAGCCCAGTCCAGCTCGGCCATGCCACGGTGCAGCGTGAAGGAGGCGAGGCGCTATGGGGAGCAGTTCGTGCAGTTCCTGCGGGACACGGGCCGGGAGGAGGAGAGCCAGCGCGACACGCTGCGGAGCATCTACACCCAGGAGTTCCGGGCCAGGTGAGAGCCCAGGCTGGTCCCCCTCAGGCAGCTCCGGCAGCATCGCCCCATCCCYGGCCAGCATCACCCAGCTCCCGAACCAGCATTACCCCGCCTCCAGCAAGCATCGCTCGACTCCACCAGGCCAGCATCGCCCCGTCCCATCCAGCATCGCTTGGGCCAGGGCAGCTGGGCCCAGGGCTGGTCTCTGGGAGTGAGGATACCCCCCGGAGAGCAGGTTGGGCTTCGGGTCTCTCCTGGGCCACCAAGTGGGAGGGATGGAGCCGGCACACGCTTCCTGAACAGCGAGGAACCACGCAGGCTCCAAACGCAGGACMTCCACGCTCCCTGGGCGCGGGGGAAGCGGCGTGGTGCCGGTGGGGCTGCCTGCCTGCTGCTGGGCTGCAGATGCAGGGAGCAGCAGAGCGGTCCCCGCCGGACACGGCCCTCTGAGCCCCTCTGCCTCACCGCGGCTCTGCCGCGACGATCTCGGCCACCGCAGGCAGCGCCCCGGCAGCCACGACGGCACAGCCGCCAGCACCCGCGCCCGGGCTCYCCCGCCAGCACCGGCCCTGTGCAATGTCACCACCTTTAATCATCGGCCAAGTCTGGGCGCAAACTGCCAGAAGGCTGCGGAGATGTGCTGTGTGGCGCGGGAGGAAACGGCGGGCCCAGGAAGTGGCGAGCCAGCACCTTCGAGACGCTGTCTGCCTGCGGCGGGCGCCTCGGGGCTTGGGCTGAGCCGGGAACTGCCAAAGCAGTTCTCTCCCGGATGCTCCCTGCGCGGCCCAGCCCTGGGCACTGCCCCCGCTGCGGGGTCCCTGCCCCTGCGGCACATCCTCCTCCGGCCAGCGTCCCTGCCCCACTGCGCCCCATGCACGGGCAGCTGCGGAGGCTGCGCGCGCCGTCGGGCCAGGCAGCGACGCGCCGGCACGGCCACGGCCCGGCTGCAGCACGGCCGCGGCAGCATCTGGACAGCTGCGGCACAGCCACGAGGGCCACRTCGCTGCTGGGACAGCTGCAACACAACTGGAACAGCTGTGGCACACCTGGAATGGCYGCAGCACAGCTGGAAAGGCGTCCGAGCAGCCCGGCCCCAGGCATCCAGAAACGCCCCCGCTCGCCAGGCCGGGGTCCCGCAGYGCCCACCCCGGCCGTTTGCCGCTGCACCGCCGAGTCGCCCGCGGCTCTGTGCGGACACCACGCCCCAGCCCCACTGCAAAGGGGCCCCCGAGCCCCTAGGTAGCGTGAGGTTCGCTAGACCAGTAAATCCYGCAGTATTCCAGCCCAAGCTGGGGAGAGCATGTGAGCCATAGCAGCCCGCGGGGGTGCAAGACCTGAGCGGCACCAGTGCAGCCGAGCCTCTGCTCTCCCCCCCGCACCGARACGCTCTCTCCCTCTTACCTGTGCAGGACTGACACAAAAATGCCCAATTTCTCCTGCATCTTGTATGCCCTGAGGGTGACCCACCGTGCACAGGTGCACRGGGTGACCGTGCACTTCAAGAAGGTAAGGGAGGCTGCCGTGCAGGCGGCGCGGTGGGTCCYGCGCCCGCGGCGGTTCCCGCGCCCGTGGTGCTTCCCACGCCTGC
>NW_028186359.1:636290-636819 GCF_003343005.1 Rhea americana | reverse complement strand
GTGCCTGCGGTGGTTCCTGTGCCCACGGCAGTTCCCTTGCTCACGGCGGTTCCCGTGCCCGCGGTGGTTCCCTTGCCCACGACAGTCCCCATGCCCGTGGTGGTTCCCACGGTGGTTCCCTTGCTCACGGCGGTTCCCGTGCCCGTGGTGGTTCCCTTGCCCACGACAGTCCCCGTGCCCGTGGTGGTTCCCATTCCGGCGGCGGTTCCCACGTCCACGTGCCGAGGGCCCTGGTGCCACGGCCACGCTGCCACGGCTGTGCCTTGCAGGAGAAGAGGAGAGTGGTGGTGGCGGACCAGTACCGGAGAGCCCGGGCAGAGGCGGAGCCGTCGGCGTCGGCAGCCGGCCAGCAGCCCGGCTCCGGCCCGCGCGCCCCCGGAGGCCGCGCCAAGGAGAGGTGGGAGCCGGGCGCCGGGGGTCCCGGGGCTGCGAGGAGGGGGCTGCGCCCGGGCTGATGCCCCCGCCCGCAGGGCCGAGTTCATCCGCGGGAAGCACGGCGTGGAGATCGTCTCGGAGCACGACCGGGGCG
>NW_028186359.1:629526-635915 GCF_003343005.1 Rhea americana | reverse complement strand
GCCCCGCGCCGGCCCCGCCGCCGCCACCCCCGTGCGTTGCAGGCGGCTCCTACGCCGTCCAGGTGCGGTGCCTGACCACCTGCAACGGCTGGTTCCTCCTCACCCTGGTGTTCGAGTTCGCCACGGGGCCGGGGGAGCCCTTCAGCATCGGGCGCTTCCTCTCCGCCACCGCCGAGAGCCAGCTGGCCAAGGAGCTGGGGCCCTCGGCTCCCTACGAGCCCAACCAGGCCGCCCTGCGGCGCCCGGTCACGGTGGTCACCGAGGACGGGGTGCCCCCCGCCAGGTAGGGGCCGGGGGCCGGCCCCGCCGCCCGCCCCCCGCGTCGGGGCCGCCCGCCGAGGCGTACCGGAGGGAGCCGCGCAGCCCCTGCAGCCTCCCCGTCCCCCCGCCCAGCAACCTGGAGAACAGCCTGGAGAGGGAAATCCCGCTGAGCCCCTGCCGGTACCCGAGGAGCCTCAAGGAGGCCATCGTGCTCGGCCCCAGCGCCGGCGCTCGGCCCGCCTGGGCGGCGATGCGGTGAGTGCGGCGGCAGCGCGCCGCTCCGGCCGCTCCCGGAGCCGAGCGACGGCCAAGGCGGGGCCTGGAGACGCTTTCCACCACGTTGGGCACGATAACCTGCCCATGCCCCGGCCCCGCAGGTCGTTGCTGGGGGCCCCCCTGCAGCCTGAGAACTACCRGGAGAAATTCCAGCTGCTGCTGCACCTGGAGGAGATCCAAATGGAGGTGGACATCCGGCGCTACGACTTGCAGGACGTGACCATGGTGCAGGACAGGGCGCTGCTGGTCCTCAACGTGCGTACCAGGAGCAGCCGGGGCGCCCAGCCCCTCCGGGCACCCCAGGGCCTCGGGCGCCCGGCGGCGTGGAGGGTGCCCGGCACAGCGGTGGCTCTGCGGCGCAGGTGCCCGGCGTGGCCGAGAACCGCCCATCAGTGCTGCGGGGCGACCACCTCTTCGCCAGCCTCAGCAGTGAGCGGGACCACTCCCCACTTGTCCAGTACAAGGGCTACGTGCACGCCGTGGAGCAGGAGAAGGTCAGGCTGGGCTTCTCCTCCAAGTGAGTGGTGTCCAGCCCCGGTGGGCATCGCGGGGCCCCGGCAGATCCAGGGGCCAGGCAGGATCCCGGCTGGGCGGTGAGGACCACGGCAAAGGCTGGTCTGGCCAGTTCCTCCTGTCCTGCTCACACCGCTCTTCCCCAGGCTGCTCAAGAAGTTTGTGAATAACCTGAAGTTCGACGTGACCTTCACCTTCAGCCGGCTGCCGCTGCAGGTCCAGCACCGGGCCGTGGTCCTGGCCATGCAGCGGGGTTTGGCCAGTGTCCTCTTCCCCTCCTGCTCCTGCCAGCAGTCCCTCTTCAACGGCACCTTCCAGCCCCGGTGAGTCGCCATGTCGTCGTGGTGAGGTGGTGGGACAGGGTGGAGGGGCCAGGGTTGGGCTGGGCGCACGGGTGCTCCCCGTGCCCAGCTCCTGCTCCTCCAGGTGGTTCGATCAGAAGCTGCAGGACAATGAGGAGCAGCGCCAAGCGGTGACGCACATTGTGACGGGGATGTCCCGGCCAGCCCCCTACCTCATCTTTGGGCCACCCGGCACTGGCAAGACAGTCACCATCGTGGAGGCCATCAAACAGGTGAGGGGCCAGCCCAGAGCACTGTCATGGCAGCCATGGGGCTCAGCGCYGTCACCTCTTCCTCCTCCCCATGTAGATATGGACGTACCTGAAGGACTCACGGATCTTGGCCTGCGCCCCATCCAACAGCGCTGCGGACCTGCTGTGCCAGCGCCTCATCAAAGACATTCCCACCCGGCACATCTACAGGATCATGGCCAGCTCCAGGAGCTACCAGGAAGTKCCTGCAGACATCCGGGTAGGTCTGCGCCCCAGTCTCTGTCCCCATCCACCCACGAGGGGCGGCCATCCCACCCAACGCCACCTTTCAGCCCTGCTGCAACTGGGACGACAACAGGCAGTGCTACGTGTACCCGAGCAGGGCACACCTGGCGCAGTACCGGATCCTGGTCACCACGCTGGTGCCAGCGGGCAGGTGCGAGGGGCCGGACCGGGGGGAGGGCACGGTGCTCCTGAAGCCGCAGGGAGAGGAGGGGGGACGGACGGGGCAGCCGGGGCCAACACCCCTCCCCGCTCCCCCAGGCTGGCATCGGCCAACTTCCCGCCGGGACACTTCACCCACGTCTTCATCGACGAGTGTGGCCATGCAGCCGAGACGGAGAGTGTGGTGGCCGTGGCGGGTGAGTGGAGTTGCGCACGCCCCGCGCTGCCTGGACCGCCACCACCATGCACCGGCGCTGAGCTCTTGTCTCTACCCAGGCATCCTCACCGCCATGGATCCAGACACCAACCCCGGCGGGGGGCAGCTGGTGCTGGCCGGAGACCCCCAGCAGCTTGGCCCTGTGCTACGGTCGCCGCTGGCCACTGAGCATGGCTTAGGTGGGCAGGGCAGAGGGACAGCACCAGGACCTGCCATGGTGGTGCTGGCAGTGCCATGTGCCATGGCAGTGGCAGGGCTGGGAGTGACAGTGTCACCACGCACCATGGTGGTGGTGTGGCTGGGAGTGATGGTGTCACTGCATGCCAAGGTGGCAGTGGTAGCACCACACACCATGGTGGTGGTGTGATCATGTGCCATGGTAGTTGTGGGGCTGGGAATGACAGTGCCACCATGCACCATGGCAGCAGAGGTGGGGCCAGGAGTGACAGTGTCATCACACGCAGGCACCTCGCTGCTGGAGCGGCTGATGCGGCACAATCCCCTCTACGCCAAGGCGGACAGCGGGTATGACCCGTGCTTCGTCACCAAGCTGCTGTGGAACTACAGGTGAGGATGGGCAGAAGCCAAGGGAGGTCCCCGTGGGCCCGTCCCTGCCACTGCTGCCCAGCCCTGCCTCCTGCCACCAGGTCCCACACAGCCATCCTCAAGGTGCCCAACGAGCTCTTCTACGAGAGCGAGCTGAAGGCCTGCGGCAGCCACCCACACGACACCCGGGACCTCTACTGCGCCTGGCAGGAGCTGCCCAAGAAGGTGAGGCCGGGAGGGCACCTGTGGGGCCATGGCAGTGGCAGCAGCTCCCACCCCCCTCTGTCCCCAGGGCTTCCCCATCATCTTCCACGGCGTCTCGGGGGAGGACAAGCGGGAAGCCAGGAGCCCCTCGTTCTTCAACACCTCTGAGATCGAGGTCCTGCTCGGCTACCTCAAGAAGCTGCTGCAGAGCAGGGGCAAGGGCGGCTGCCCCACCATCTCGCCCGCGGACATCGGCGTCATCTCACCCTACAGGAAGCAGGTGAGGGCGGGCGGGAGCCACCGGCGTGCCTGGCTTCCCACTTCACTCTGCTCGACACGCTGCTCCGCCCAGGTGGAGAAGATCCGGAAAGCTGTCACCTCCCTGGACCACGACTTGCGGAAGCTGCCAGACATCGGCCTGCTGAAGGTGCGTTGGGGGGACGGTGGCGTGCGGGGACAGCCCGGAGGGGCCGTGGCGCCCGGCCTCACCCCGCCGCACCCCCCAGGTGGGCTCCGTGGAGCAGTTCCAGGGCCAGGAGCGGCGCGTGGTCCTCATCTCCACCGTGCGCAGCTGCAGCGAGTACCTCCGCCTCGACGAGACCTTCAAGCTGGGCTTCCTGAAGAACCCCAAGGTACCAGGGCGCCCCGAGCCGGCCGCGTGCTGCCCGCGTGCCATGCGGCCGCAGGGGCAAAGCCCTCGCTCTCCTCCTCCTCTGCCGCAGAGGTTCAACGTGGCCCTCACCAGGGCCAAGGCTCTGCTCATTGTGGTGGGCAACCCCGCCGTCCTCAGCAAGGACCACCACTGGCGCAGGTGAGCCCGGCCCTGGCCCGCGAGGCGCTTGGCGCTCCTGCCCGGCGGGCGAGGACGGCGCTCGGTGAGCCCACGCTCTGCCCCGGCAGGTTCCTCACCTACTGCAAGGAGGAGGGTGGCTACACGGGCTACCCCTACGACGAGGAGGAGGAGGAGGACGAGGAGGAGGACAAGGAGGAGGACAAGGAGGAGGAGGAGGAGGACAAGCAGGGGGGCCTGGCCGCCAGGCTCGGCTCCCTCCACTTGAGCAACTAGTGGCTACGTGGGCGAGGGCCGGGGCTCGCGCGGCACCGCCGGAGCGCGGCGCGGTGCCGCCCGCCTGGGACGCAGGACGCCCGAGCTCGCCGGGGCGCTCAGCAGCCCGCGCGGGGCGTCCCCGCACGCTGCTCCGCCCCGGGCATCCCCGCACCCTGCTCCACCCCGGGCGTCCCTGCGTCCCCGCACCCTGCTCCACCCCGAGCGTCCCTGCACCCTGCTCCACCCCGGGTGTCCCCGCACGCCGCTCCGCCCCGGGCATCCCTGCACCCCGCTTTGCCCCGAGCATCCCCGCGCCCTGCTCTGCCTCGGGCGTCCCCGCGTCCCTGCACCCCGCTCTGCCCTGGGCGTCCCCGCACCCCGGGCATCCCCGCATCCCCACGCCCCGCTCTGCCCCGGGCATCCCCGCACCCCGCTCTGCCTCAGGCATTCCCGTGTCCCGGTGCCCCACTCTGCCCCGGGCAGCTCCATGCTCCCGGCTGCCTGTGGGCTGCCGCCAGCCAGCAGTGCTCGACACGGACCCGTGCATGGCGCAGGCACCTCCAACCTGGAAATGGCAGCAGGCATCTCGGCAGGCCAGAGCAGGAACTCCACTGCAGACACCCAGCTGGAGCCACGCTGTGCTGCACCGTGTTGTGCCGCACTGCACCAGGCTGTGCTGTGCCGTACCACGCCGTGCCATGCTGCATTGTGCTGCACTGCACCATGCTGTACCGCACCGTGTCATGCCGCACTGCACCGGGCCGTGCTGTGCCGTTCCACACCGTGCCATGCCGCACTGCACCATGCCATGGTGCACCGTGCCATGCTGCCAGCATGCGCCTCCTCCCCCTCCCTGCAATAAAGCCTTACAGATGACTGCTGCATCGGTTCTTGCCTGCCCAGCCACGGTGCCCCAATGGCAGGGAAGGGCTCAAAACCACCACCCAGGTGCTGCCCCACAGAGCCCGGCGAGGCTGAGCACCAGGCACTGAGGCCGCATGGAGGTGGAAGGAGGCCACAGCAGCGGAGTTCCCAGCACCAACACACCCGTTTGCATTTATTCTCCCAGCTATGGTTTGCATTACTGGTGCCAAGTCCATGGTCAGCTCAGCCGCAAGGAGGAGCGAGGCTCACGGGCTGGGAGGCACCGGCGCCGCGCGGGTCCGGGAGCCGAGTGTCTGGGGCAGCTGCCGAGCACCCTGCACAGGCGGCTCTGCACGGCCCTGCCTGCGGAGTGGGACCAAAACTGCCCCGGTGGGCCGTGCCGCACCGTGTCGCACTGTGCTGCACCGTGCCATGCACGGCTGCACTGCGCTACACCACGCTGTGCTACACTGCTGTGCTGCGCTACACCGTGCCGCGCTACGCTGTGCCAGCACTGGAGCTATCAAACACACCGCCCAGCCCCGGCGGTGCCCGGTGCCCCGGCGGCAGCTTCTGCACGGTGGGCACTGGCACGTCAGCTCCTGTAGGTGCAGGATGGTGCAGGAAGGGCCAGAGTGACGCGGGGCAGCACGGGAGGGTGCAGCGCAGGAGGGTCCGGGGCGGCACGGGAGGGTGCAGCACAGGAAGGTCCACGGTGGCGCAGGAGGGTCCAGGGCGGCACAGGAGGGTCCGGGGTGGCACAGGAGGGTCCGGGGGCGGCGCAGGAGGGTCCGGGGGCGGCACAGGAGGGTGCAGCGCAGGAGGGTCCACGGTGGCGCAGGAGGGTCCAGGGCGGCACAGGAGGGTGCAGCGCAGGAGGGTCCAGGGTGGCGCAGGAGGGTCCAGGGCGGCACAGGAGGGTGCAGTGCAGGAGGGTCCGGGGCGGCACAGGAGGGTCCAGGGGCGGCGCAGGAGGGTCCAGGGTGGCACAGGAGGGTCCGGGGCGGCACAGGAGGGTGCAGCACAGGAAGGTCCACGGTGGCGCAGGAGGGTGCAGCGCAGGAGGGCCCGGGGCAGCGCAGGAGGGCCCGGGGCAGCGCAGGAGGGTCCGGGAGCGCCGCAGGAGGGTCCAGGGCGGCGCAGGAGGGTCCGGGGCGTCCCCCGGCCCCGTCACTCACAGCAGCAGGCAGCCTTTGCACCTCTTGTTCTTGTGGACCTGCAAGCCGGTGCGCGTGGCCATCTCGAAGACCTCCCGCACGCCCTCCTTCGTCTTGGCCGAGCATTCCACGTAGCCGAAGGCGCTGATCCTGTTGGCCATGTCCCTCCCTTCCTCTGGCTTCATGGGCTCCTAGAAATCAGGGGAGGGTGGCCGGGGAGCTCCCGGAGGGGCGCGGGGCCGGGACGAGGCGCGCGGGCGGCCGGCGCCGGGGCACCCAGCCCTACCTGCTTCATCTTGGCGAGCT
>NW_028186359.1:625208-628742 GCF_003343005.1 Rhea americana | reverse complement strand
CCAGCGGCAAAGAGCCAGGGCGAACGGCTCAGCAGCCGCCGGCGGCGCTGGACTGGGGAGCGCAGGTCACGAAGCCGCTGAGCATTAACCGCCCGGCRCTTTAATAAGCACCGGGGGCCAAAATACTTCAGCAAACTAAGCGGGCACGTGGCGCAACCGAGGGTTTCAGGAGCGAGCAGCGTTTCAGGTGCCTCACTGGGGATTTTTGTGGCTGTTCGGARGAGCACAGCCCGACCAGGCAGCACCTTCGGCACGCCAAGAAAGAGCAGAATGAAACACCACCGCTCTCCTCTGATTTCCCGGCAGCTGCTCTGAAGCCATCACGGTACAAACAGCCCGGGCTCCGGCACGGCCGCGACAGCCTGAGCCGCTCTAGCTCCATGACTCAAGAGGCCAAGTTCCTGCTGGGTAGGAAATGGGGAATTCCTCCAGAAACAGGATGCATCGTTCATCCAGTTTCTGTTACGGGATCTCAGGAAGTGGCAGGGAAGGACGTTAACGCTTTGAAGAAGGAATGAAACCGGGGACAGAAACCTTCCAGCCAACCTCTCTGACCAGACCCGAGCCCCCTGCGCCAGCGGGCGGGTTTCGGGGATTCCTGGTTTAGAACAAACTGTTTGTTGCTGGCTCAGCCCTTGCGCCGGGCCCGCGACACCACCTGCCCGCGAAACCACCCGAATCCCCGGCCGTGGCCCCAGCCGCAGCCCGGAGCGGGGCAGCGGGGGCTCGCTGGGAGCCGCGCCGAGGCCAGGCCCCACGCACCGCCCCCGACCCCGCGCACCGCCCCCGGCCCCGCGCGCGTCCTGCTCCGACCGAAACCTCCACACTGAGGAACTGCCCGGGGCGGCGCAGCAGGAAAGAGGGTCAAGTCTTCCGACGCCGCTCCCACAGCAAGGATCCGATCCCTGCACAGCCGGACGCGCTACAGCCGTCAACGCTCCCCGCGCCACCTTCCTGGCAGAAGACGGGAGAGCGGACCCGGGGCTCGTGCTCGTGCACGTCCAGGATGGGTTTGCAGAGCACCACACAGCGTTTCGTTACAGCCTTGTCGGATTATCKGGAAATATTTCCCCTGTTGTGGCAATTCTCCCATTGCTCCCTAGGACTGGAAGGCAGCGAGACATTCGGAACAACTGCTCCRACACCATCATTTAAAAGGACCAGTTAACCCTGTCCCCAAGCCATTTTGCAATGGAAAGTTGGACTGCTTTGATTTAACCTTCGTTTGGGAAGGAGCTGGGTTAACGCAAGCCAAGCCAGGCTGAAGGCTGAAATAACTCACACGGCGTTTCGCCAGATTCCCCAAAGCCCAAACCTCAGGCTTTTAGTTAAGCCAGCACAACCCRTAATACGCAGATCTTGGAGAGTCCACAGCACCCAAAAAGCACGGAAGACAGCACGAAACCCTAGTAAGGAACACAGAAAACGTTTGCTAACCAGCGCAGGCGGGGACAAACCGTCCCCGCTCCCGAAGGCGGCTCTGTGCGTGCGAGGGGCGGCTGCAGCCTCCCGCGGCACCGCCGGGCGAGCGCCGGTATCAGCTACGCCGGCGCTCAGCCGTGCCGGAGCCCCGAGGCCGGCAGGACGCGCAGCTCCCGCCCGGCCYGCAGCCCCCGCCGCGGCCCGATCCAATTGCCCCTAATTCCTCGGGCCGGCAGCGGGTCGCGGAGGAAGCCGCGGCTGCGCGGCTTCGCCCAGGCTCTCTCGCGGGGAGCCGGCAAAACGCAGTCTTCGGCGGCTCGCGAGCCCGGAGCTTCCCCGTCCCGCTTGCCATCGCTTCCAAACCACCGGGCACGCGGCRCTGCGGGTCAGGAAAGCGCCTTTTTACACCTCCTGGGAAAGCTGCCCAAAGCGCTGCTCGAGGCCGAGGCCTGCCGCGTCCGAGGGGCCGGCGTGCTCCGAACGGGAGCTCCAGGCTCCGCTCGCGAACCGCGCGACGCGGTCAGACGGGCTGAAGCGCAGAGCGCGCTCCAGCGCCGCAGGAGCAGCCCGGGCAGCCGGGGAGCGGGAGCGAGCAGGCAAGGCCCTGTCAACCCCCGGAGCACATCCGCAGGCAAAGCAGAGGGAGGGACTCGCGACCGAGGGGTTTGAAAGCCCAGCGGGGCCTGAAGCGCTCGGCGATGCAGCCCATTAGACAAACCTCACCGGGAGCGGAGAGTCTTATTACAACTAACTTAAACGTCTTCTGTGTCTAGATGGCACCCGAAGATGTGAAAGCCAGAGCATCGCTCCTGAAACGGCGACCAGACCTTGTGTGCACAAAACACCTCTTACATTGAACTCAGAGGGTGACAGCTGGGGACTCTCTCATATCACTCTGCTAAAGAGAAGTTAACTTTTTATATACAGTTGCTGAACCTGTTGGGCCACCTGAAGTATTTTATTTTAATAAGATGCACCAAAAACAATTTGAGTGAAAAACATGCRCATAGGGAGCGAGCAGTGAGGAAAACCCCATCAGTATCCCAGGGGACAGAGTTTCCTCTTTCTTCCAATTTTCCACTCCCTCTGGTACCTACATCATTTTGCCTCCCCCCCAAGAGGCCGGGGCTGCCTGCCCTCCCCTCTTTTCCRAAGAGCATTACCCAGTTTGCTACTGTACCTTGCCCTGGAGTAGCAGCCCTCCCAGGCTGGCAGCAGCGCAAGTACCTTGCTGAAAGGTTCAAGTCACACACTAGGACTGCAGCAAACGCCTGCACTCGTGCAAGGTTTTACTGCCGTTGCCCCAGGGCCAGGCAATATTTGCTAACACATTCCTTGCTTTTCACATCAATACTCTCCAGCGTAAGCAGCAAGTTACAGAGTAAATGGTTAAAGGCTCCTGAAAACCTGTTGGAAGGGGGTGACTTGGCTTTTTTTGCACTTAAAAAACATTTCCCGGGAAAAGCCGTATCTGTCAAGAACGTGGACGCAGTTCAAGGTCCGTGCGGTCTCGCACAGCTTTAACCACACTCCTCGCAGCTAAGAGGAGCCGAGCGTAAAGCAAAACTGCTGGGCCACCAGAAGACGCTCGGAAAGAGAGAAGGTAAAACACGGCTGCTCTCGGTGACACGGGGACGGAGCAGCAGCCAGAGCCGGCGGCTTCCTGCCTTCAGCCTCGCAGCCTAAGCCAACGCTCGGCCGGGCCGCGGGGCGCCGGCGGCCGCCGGAGCGGCTCGCTCCCTGCTCCGAAGCCAGCACGCAGCGATCCCCCCTCTGCCAGCCCCCAGCCGGCGAGCTCAAGCAAAGGGAGCTTCTTTCCCCTTTTCCGAAGCAAACACGGAGCCGCTGCTCGGATGAGGGGGCCGCCCGGAGCGGGGCACGTCCGGCGACGGGACCCCCCAGCCTCGCGGGGCCCGGGGCTCCCCCCGGACACCCGCCGCCCCGTCCGCCCCGTCCCGTCCCGTCCCCCCGGGGCACCGGCCCGGCGCCGCTCGCGTGTCCTGCTGCGCCCCAGCCCGCGCCCGGACCTCCAGCCACGCTGGACCCCCAGCAGCGCTCCAGGACCCCAGCACTGACCTCGGACCCCCAGCAGCCCTCCAGGACCCCCAGCCC
>NW_028186359.1:615799-624960 GCF_003343005.1 Rhea americana | reverse complement strand
CGGGAGGGGCCGGGCCGGGCCGGGCCGGGCCGGGCCCCGCCCGTCGGGGCCGCCCCCGCAGCGGCCGCTTCCGCGCCGTCTCCGCGCGTTTGGCGGCCGAGCATCCCGGGGGGGAGCAGGGCCGGGCAGGGGCGCGGGCAGGGGCGCCTCTGCGGACTCGCTGCTTGCAGACAACCTGTAGAGCCAGTCGGGAAATGTTTTCCCCTGTTTTACTGACAGCAGAAAGGGGGAGAAGCAGTCACAGCGTCACTCCCGTTTTTTCGATCAGCTCCAGGAGCAAGCAGGCGCTTCCGGGAAGAGCTGAGCTCGCTTCACCCGCATCCTCCCTCCAGACAGGGCTGACAGCAAAGAGCATCGCACATTGCACCCTCCCAAGCAGGAACCTCCATCATCCAAGCACATCCCCGAGGAAACGCCTTTCCCTCGTTAGCAACTAACGGCAGTGCCGAGAGCCGGGGAAAGGCAGCTCGGCCCGGAAAGGCTTTTTGGTGCCAAAGCAGCAGCACCAGGGAGAGGAGGAGGAGGTCAGCAGCTGAACCTCTCCTTCCCCCTCCGGCTGCTGGCTGGTCCCTGCAGAGATGCCTGGGAAGGACGGAATGAGGCCGCCGGAGCACGGCACCGCGCTCCCCCCGCGCCGCACAAGCACTCTCCGTGACTCAGCAAGGGAAAGGCGGCTCCAGGGTCCTGGCCCGGACCCTGGCACACAAACCGATCCTATTTTAAGCGCTCAGAGACAGTTTTTCTTAATTTATCAAGCTCCAGACCAGGGGCTAGCTCCAAAGGAAGTGTTCCCAGATAGAAAAAGGGAACCACAGAGGAAGCTTTAAATGCAGCCTCTGCCTGCGCTTCCTCGCCTTTACCCGCGCCCCCAGCAGCGCCCCGGAAAGGCAGAGCCCRCTGTCGGCGAGCGGGGGGCCGGAGCTGCGCAGACCGGGGCGAGGACGACGCGCACGAGCGCTCGCACACGAGGGGCGAAGCGCGGAGGCCGGGGCACGGGCCCTGCCTCTCCCGCGGAGCCTCGGCTCCCGGCGCTCCCCGGGGTTTGCAGCCGGCAGAGCTGCCTCCATCCTCAGCCGCCCGGCCGGCAGGTCCCTCCAGCCAAAGGGCTTCCTCCCTCCRGAAGGAGGGAGGGAGGGGAAGGCCGAGGGGCAGGGAAACCACCAGCTTTTAGCGAGCCTCTCTGCAGGAGCCCCGCGGGACGCGAAGCAGCTTCGCGCGAGCGCCGCAGGAGCCTCCCCAGCCCGCGCAGCTCCCTCCAGCGCTCCGGACGCCAACCGGCTAAAAGCGCGCGGGGTATCCTTCACCTCCCSTTACGTGCTCCCAGTTTATTTACATCTTGCTGATTACAAGAGACAAGCAGCAGCCCCCAGCGGTGACACGTGACAAGCGCTGGCTGCCCCCAGCCGCGGCGGGACATGGAGAAACGGCCGGTGCCGCAGCGCGTCTCCCGGAGGGGAGCCCGGCCCCCCGGCGGCCCCCCGCGCTGCTCCCCTTTCGGGGTGCACGGCCCAAAACGGGAGGCTCTGCCGACACCAACCGCCACTCAGCACCAGCTTTGAGATCTTTAAGCGCAAGGAGAGAGTTGCCTTTTTCTTTTCCATCACAGCAAGCGGATTTTACTGTTGGTCTCCAGCCCGCAGCTAAGCAGACCTGTGCCGCATGCTTAAGCTGTGAAGCTTGGCTGAACAGAGCTGCTCTGCGTGCAGCTGGTGCTCAGCAGTGCCCAGACGAGAACGGCTCAAAAATATACACATATATTCACACCTACCCCCCCCAACCAGAGCTCTGCGTTTGGGCAGTCTCCCGCCCAGCTCCCCAGTAATAAATAGTGGCTCTYGAGCCGCAGCAGGGACCCAAGGGGCGGGCAGATTCGGCGGGCTGCAGCCAGCGCTGCGCAGGCGCAGCCGGCTCCCGCCATCGCCTCCAGCGGGCCGCAGCCCCCGAGACCTGAGACGGAGGCGCAGCGAAGAGCCTGCTCCAGTGTTGGCGGTGCAAAATCCCCGGGGCGGCGGGCACAGGMGGCGACGTCCGCCGCAGCAGGAACCCGCTCCGAGCGCGCCGGCGCGACCCGGGGGCGAGGCGCGAAGGCTGCACCGCGGAGCCCGGGAGCGTTTAGGCTCGACCAAGGCAAACGGCAGGAGGAGAAGCAGCCCCCGGTCCCCGGCGCAGAGCCTCCGAGGTGCCCGCTCTTCTCGCCGCCGGCTCGGGAAGCCGGCGCTGCCCGGAGGGGCGGCCCCGCGGCGGCTCCGGCCCCCGCCCGCGGCACGGGGCGTCACGTGTAGCTGCCGGGGCCGCCCAGGGGGATCACGAAGACGGAGATGTCGTCGCCGGAGCCCAGCTTGTCGTTGGCCAGCCGCCAGCCGCGCTCCTTCAGGACCCCTCTGGACCGCACCACCAGCTCCTGGGCCACCACGGTGTACCTGGGGGGCCGGGCGCGGGTGAGCAGCGACCCCCGGGCCCGCCGCGGTCCCCGGCCGGGAGCCCGCCCCCGGCTCACCTGCACGGGTCGTTGGGCTCGTAGCTCGTCAGCACCTCCATCACCACGCCAGCCACCTCCTCGTCGTTGGTGACGTCCCAGAGCCCGTCGGTGCCCAGGACGAGAACGTCGTCGGGGCAGTGCTCGTACTGCGTGAGGTCGTAAACCCGGACCTGCGGGGCAAGGGGCAGGACGCTGCGGTGAGGGGCGCAGAGGGGCTCGACGACCGCTGGGTGGGCCGCCAGCCCGGGCAYGGCTCCGCGCCGCTCTGCTGGGGACCCGCACGCCTGGAGCGGCTCCAGGCACCGCAGGGAGCTCCGGCGGGGGGGCCCTGGCCAGACCCACCTCGGGGAAGCAGGACAGGAAAGGCTTGATGTGGATGTTGGAGCTGAACACCTTGAGGTCGTGGTCTCCYAAGCCCCGCGTGACCCCAATCGTGGCCATCACCCGAGCCTGGGGAACGGGCAAAGCCAGAACGAAACCACGAGCTGCTTCGTCTCCACCTCTGCTCCGGCTGCGAAGGCACTCGTGGCGCCGGGGCTGCCGCAGCCCAAGCGGGAGCAGCAACCGTCCCGCTGCCGCCGGGGAGCGGCGGCCGCAGCGCCCGAGCCCCCGCCACACGGCTCCCCCGCCGCACTTTACCTTTTTACCTTCCCCGTAGATAAGCGGGAATTTCAGGTCRTCCTCTTCTATCTTTTTGTAAGCCCTGGCCGAAATAAAGCGGAGCACGTCAGCTGGCAGGCGCTCGCCAGGGACGCGGGAGGCGCCCGGCGGGGAGCAGAGCCCGTCGGCCGGAGCGCGGCGCGGCACGCGGGGAGCCGGCGGCCGTGCGGGGAGCCGGCTCCACCCCTCCGGGCACGGCACCACGCGCCGACCCGCAGCCTCACCAGCCGTTCATGTTTTGGTCTCGGTAGAGCATCTTCTTCCCCAGCTCCTTGGGCTGGATCCGGCGGGGAAACTCCAGGTGCGTGAACTCCTTGCCCAGCAGCTCGGGCCTCAGGAAGCCCTGCGGGAGGACGCCCGGGCTGAGCCGCCCCGCGGGGCGAGCGCCCCRCGCGCCGGGCTGAGCCGCACGGCACCGGCTCCCTGCTCCGCCACGCCAACGTGGAGCGGAAAAGGCAGAGCTTCTGCACGGAGAGGTTTGGGGAATAACTACATCAAAAGGGACCAAAAATGCAAAAGAGCAAATTCTAGGGCAAGCCGAAATTTGCCTAGGAAGAGTCAGAGCTGCAAATATCCCTGCAGCTGCAAAGCTTGGCACAGAAAATGGCATTAGCCAGAGGAAAAGAGCCACCAGGTCTATTCAGAAGCCCCCGGCCCAGCTGCAGCTGCAACTCCGAAGGCGCACGGAGCGAGAGGGGACAGAGCACCTTCCCTGAGTGGCGGCGGATGGGCGCCGTGCCGGGACGCCTGCCAGCCCCAGTCCCTGCCAGCAGCATCCAGGTGACACACACACCCCACAGGCGTTAAATCCCACGGCRCAGAGTCCCGCCACGCTCCGTTCTGCGGAAACGGCTTTTCCCAGGGACACAGTGCAGAGCACCCCTGAAGGCACTCAGCGCACGGGTCCGCCAAGACCGCTCCAGTCAAAACAGCCAGCGTGCTGCAAGCAAGCCCTCCGCGGAGGGGGCGGCCCCAGGCAGGGCGTGCGGGCGCCCGGGGGCCCTCCACCACGCCGGAGGACCGGCACTGGGAACGGGGGTCCTAGCAGCGCTGGAAATGGTGATGGAGAAAGAGCGGGGCTAGAAGAAAGGAGAAAAGCCCCGAGGAACACGGAGGTAGGGACAGTCCCGTCCCRCTCCGGGGGGAGCGTCCCGGCCACCACGCAGCAGAGCAAGCACGCGCTTGGCCCCCTGCCCGCGCGCCCCGGCCAGCGCTGCCCCTTGGAGAGGACCCTGCTCGCGGCCACTTCCTCCTCTCTGGGCTGTTTGAAAATAAATCAGAGAAGGAGAAATGCCTTGGTGTTTTTCCAAGCGCGTTCCAAGCCAGGAAAGCACATCCAGCAAAGCCTCCTCCGGCCCAAATGCTGCCTCCTCCGTGCTGCTCTCAGCGGGGTCTTTACAACCCGAAAAAGCTGCACAGCTGCCCAGAGGTTTGCCCGGGACAAGCAGGAGGGCACTCTCGGGAAGAAAGCTGCAAGGCAGCCGGCACACTTCAGCTCCCCGGCTCCCAAGGGAGCATCCAGGCAAGAAACCGGGACCGAGCACCAGTGCTGCAGCCTTTTCAAAGGAGCGAGGGGACGCGATGGGTGAGGGAGAAGAGACTCGCTCATCCAGCAGGCTCAGCAGTGCCCCCAGCTGCATCCCGGCCGCGACGCTGCCCCTCGCTCCCCTCCCACGGGGGAGGGAGTCCCGGCAGGGCAAGGAGCCGGGGCCGGGGGCCAGGAGGCGGTTTAGCAGGAACGAGATTAGAAGAAAGGTCTTTCTTACCAAAAACTGCAGCCTCTGCCTCTCCGTYTCCGGAGTAAACTCCCTGGACATTGGAATGATTTCCCCGTTACGGATGATAATGGCCCTGCAATGGAACAGGGAAGGATGAGGTCAGAGAGGAAGGGGCGACGCGAGGGGCGGCAGCTAGCACGGGTCTCGCTGCCCAGCCGCGGCGCGGGGGCTGCTCGGGGCCGCGCGGCACCGGGAACCGCACGCGCCGCGCAGCCGGAGCGACGCCTCCCGCGCCGGCTGCCGCCCCGCTGCCCGGCGAACCCTCCTCCGGCCACGCCGCAGCTCGCTCCCTGCGTGCCCCTGGGGAGGGACACGGGCAGGGCACGCTCGTCACCCGCAGCCAGGACGGAGGGAGGAAGAGGAAGCTAACCCTGCAGTAAATACAGGGCAATTGAGAGCAGCTTCGCTCTCAGGTTGGACTGCCAACCTGGTATTTCTTGTGGGATAAAAACACACCCAGGACACATCCAAGGTAACATATCCAGGAGTCAAAATCTCCGGGCTCCAAGCTCCCACAGGGCTTGTCTGCACACAGATTTGTATCACTTTTGGAAGAAAACTTGCTCTTCTCTTGGAAGAGTTCAATGCTACAAAATGTGCCCTAAAACTAGAAATTATTGTGTATTTTGAACGCTTTGCTGAGAGCGAGTTTCACTTCCCAACTCCCACCCAAGGCCAGCGCGGGCGGCAAGGGCTGGGGCGCGACGGAAGCGTCCGGCAGGCGCCGCGGGAGGGAGCCCGGTCGGCGGAGGCGATCCCGCCCCGCGCGCCCGCGTGCCCGCGCCGCACCTGCTGTCGCCAGCGTTGGCCACGTAGAACTTGCCCATGAGGTAGACGGCAGCCAGGGCGCAGCAGCCCCCGGACACGGGCTGCGTCGCCCGCTCGCGCTCGATCTGGTCGTCCTGGGGAGACGGACGGCGACAGGCTCGCGGGGGGCAGCGGCAGGGCYGCGTCCCCGAGCCGGCCGAGCACCCCAAAATAGCCCCCCGCTGCTCCGCCAGCACCGTGGCCGCTAACGACCGGCTCGGCGGGCGAGGAGCGGCCGGCCGCGGCTGGGGCCTCCCCTTTCCCCGGCCGAGGCACGGAGCGGGCTGGAGAGAGCGAGACCGGAGGAGAGCAGCTGGGCTGCAATAAACCCCCTGCCTCCACGCCAAGCGTCTGCATTCCCTCCCCCCCAAAAGCACGGCGGGGATCAGAGCCGGGCGGGGGCCGCCCTGCCTGAGCCCTCTCCCTGCAGACCCACGCACCGCCCGTGGCCGGGGCACAAGACAGCGCTGACGGAGGAAGCGAAGCAGGCTGCCCCCAGACGCCGCCCGCCGCCCGGCGAGGTGCCCCTGGGGGAGGCCGCCGGGGCCCCGGGGCTGCCTCACCATGTGCTTAAAGGCGTTCTCGATGGCGCCAATCACCAGGCTCTCGTGAGACACCTCCTTCTCCAGGTGGAACCGCGGCAGAGCGTCGTTGGGGACCTCTCCGTCGTCCTCCGCGAGGGGCGCCCGGCTCGGCTCGGCCCGCGCCTCGTGCTGGAGGCAGATGGGAGGCGGGGACGGATCCTGCAAGATGTCCACGAGGTCCCGGAGCTGCTCGCAGATGTGCAGGTGGAGCCTCTTGGATGCCATGACTGCAGCACCACTGCCCGCATGGCCATCAAACAAGGCCCAGTAGTGGAAGTAAAAGCCCTTTCTGCCCTGGGAAAAAGAGGAAGGTTCAAGGAGTCGCACGGGGAAGCGGGCAAGGGAGCAAACAGGTCGGGGAAGTCAGAGCAGCCAGGGTTAAGGCTGCAGAGCGAGCAGCTCTGGAGAGCAGGACACCGGGGCTTCGCCTCCGGCTCCCTGGTCCCTGTCCGGCACGGCGCGGGAGCGACCCAGGCAGCTGATCGAGGGCACCTGGATGTAACCGATCCCTGGCGCGAGCCCAGCACTGCGTCACGAACCCCGCGCTGCGAACAGCCTCCTGCGGCAGCCGGTTCCCCGGAGGGCTGGGCACGGGTGGGCCGTGCACGGACGGGCCGCGCGCCCCCACGGTCCGGCACGCACGCGGCGCGGCAGCGCCTGGGCTCTCACCCCCTCGGGCTCTCCGGGGCCCTCCTCGGACGGCGGACGTCTCCGCGGGCTGGGCCGTCTCTCCACGAACACCACCTCGCAGCAGGCCTGGTCCTCGTTGTGCTGGCTCTTCCCGGCGTTTATCACCCTGCCGGAGGGAACGAGGGGTAAAGGCTCCTGTGCACCAGACAGTTACTTCAGGGCTTGTCCACAGTTATTCCAGAAAACCAGCTGCTAATTCACTACCTCTGCGGGCAGCGGAGCAAGGACGCGTCTCTGCTAACCCCCCACGCCTCTGGAAGAGGTCGCCCCAGCAGCAGCTCATCACCACCAGCCCCCTGCGCCCTCCCGGCGATGCTTTCTGCAGGTATTCCTGCCCCTGTCTCAGGCACCAGCAGCCAGACAAGCAAAGACTTCCCAAATCAGGGGCGCTGGCAGACCGGCGGGGTGACAGCAGTCCCCTCGCGCCGACGCAGCGGGGTCCCCGAAGGGCAGCTCTCTGGAGCACCCGCAGAGGGAGGCGACCAGCAAAAGCTGGTCGGCTGCARGTCCCCACCCCTCCGAACTGAACTAACTCCCCTGCGACGGCCAGTCTRGAATAAGCGGTCACTACACAACGTTGTTCGGGAATAGCTGCCCTAAGCAGCTCCAAGTGCGGTCAAAAGCCCTTACAAGAGACAACAACCACCTACCGCCCRGCAGTTTTCACATGGCAGCTTCGGAGAGAGCAGCCAGGGCCAGCCCATCCCTTGCTCTCCCTGCTACAAGGGATGGAAAGAGCAGCTCCTGGCTAAGCCAGCTGCTCCAGGGGAAGGATGCTCTCACGAGCGTCCCAAGCAAAGCCATCTCCCAGGAACCTGCACCCGCCTCAATACATGCACTGAGCCCGGACTCGGATCCCCGAAGGGATCACGCCTCACCTGCGTGCTGTGAAGCCCGGAGCCTCGCTCAGAGGAGATGGGGAAAAGGACAGAAAGATGAAACCAGCAGAATGTTTGCAAAAARATTCACGTTAGCTTGCCAGTTTACGCTGGCAAAGCAGATTTCAGATCTAGATTGCAAAACCTGCTCGTGGGAGGAAGATGTAATATGCATAACAGGATGAGCTCTTTGGGCACGGGTTCTTCGAGTGCTTTGCAGAAAGAAGTCCTGGGACACAGCAGAAGCCTTGCTGCTGAGCGGAGGATGGTTTCACTCTTTCCTCACAGAGTTTGCAAGGTTCCTGCTCCCGTGAGATCAAGCACAGGCTACTCTCACCCCAGGATCTCCTGGGGTGAATTAACATTTCTGAGGGCTCCCAGGGCAACCAGAAAGGTCTATTTGTGCAGAGAGATGCAGGAATGTACTGATACCTGATACCTGCTGAGCAGTAAAGCTGGCTTCAAAGCCTGACCTTCCCCACCTGCCTTCAGTTAMGCGTGAAACTCTCAGCGAGTGAAAGGAGAAGAGAATTAGGCCATCAAAGGGGAAGTCGAAGTCAGGTCCCACTCCAAAGACAGATTCAATTCCCTACTCCCCCTCACATTTCCTGCGTGAGCTGGACCAGTTCCTTCACCCCTCTCAGCACCAGTTCCTCATCTGCAACACTGGGTATTTTGCAGATAAGTACAGAAAATAAAAGACAGAAGAGCTTGAAATATTCACCAATGAGTAACAGTGCAAACACACACTGATCACTTGTGCACCGCGAGACATTTAACGAGCAGGCTTCCTACCCGCCGCTTTGGGGGAAGCAAAGAGCTTTTCACCGACTAGCTTCTACCCACGGTAGTTTCTAATGATCCCAGCCCAGGGCCCGGGGCATTTCCACTCTGACCCTGCCCTGGGGCTGCAAGTCTTCTTCCAGCTGGAGCAAGCACACCTGCCCAGAGCGTAGCTCCAAGCACTCACGAAAGTCTTGGCAGGGCTGGAGAGTCCCTTCCGTGCAGGATTTTTCCCGTCCTAATTCTGTAGGGCAGGAAATATCCAGCACGTCGCGCAGACGCAGCAACGGGGCTGCTTCGGAAGGGGAACGCACCTGGCCTGCTCCAGAAAAGGTGCCCAGAGSACTCGGAGCCAGCTCCGCGCTGCCTGACGCGGGAGGTATATTTAGAACAGAGGCCGCTCTCCCGCTCCGGCAGGGCGAGAGGAGCCCTCCGGCGCGCCGGGGGCAGCCCGCGGCCGCCACCGCCCGCCCTGCGCCGAGCCCGGGGCGGGAGCGGCGCC
>NW_028186359.1:608379-615601 GCF_003343005.1 Rhea americana | reverse complement strand
CGCACACCCCGCCCCACCGCTGCGCCTCCCCCAGCTCCTGCGGACAGCACGCGTCACGGGGCGGGGCCTCTTCGGGGGCACGCCCCCCTGGGCGGGGCCTCTCCCATCCCCGCCCCCGGGGGCGTGGCGTTGCCACCTCGCCCCGCCTCCCCGCCCCCGCGGCGCGGCGCGGTCCCGCCGCCGGGGCGGCCCCGTCGGGGAACCGAAACTGGAATTCACTGCCCCTCGGGCGGGGCTCGGCACCGGCCCCCGGCCCGGCACCTGCCCCCTGCGACTGCCACCGGCACCCCCCACCCCGGTACTGCCGATCCCGGCACGCCAGTACCGGCACCCCTGCACCCCGGTACTGTCCACCCCCCCGCCGGCTCCCGCGGCCCCGGGACCTGCCCCGCCGCCGCCCCCCGCGGGCTGCCCGCGGCCTGATTTGCTCTCGAGCTCTTCTCTGGGCCAGGCCCAGCTGGCAGGTCGCTTTACTCCCAGGTCCCCGGTTAGCGGCGCCGATGGAGGCACGAACCGGCCTCGCCTCCCTCAGCGCTGGYGCCGCTGCTCCGTGCGGGTCCCCGGAGCGGGCAGCGCGGTGCCAGGCTGTGGCATCAGCAGTGATCAGTACCAGCAGTGCAAGGACCTTTACTGGGCTACAATACAATAGGTAAAAGYCTCTACTTTGCATCTACCTGAAAGCAGGTAGGCCCGAAAAAGGAGTTCTAATTAACAGATTCAAAGCCTCTTTGCATTTCTTGACATGAAGTCTGGGCAGAGAGAAAACGGTCAATAAATGAGTTCAGTGCCATGATCACCTGAAACGTGGCTGAGGACCTTTGACAGGGCAACTCCCTGCCGTGCGTCTCACACTGCGGAGGGAGACCAGAGCCACGCAGCAGGGCAAACGGCAGCCAGGGAACGGCAGCTCTGGGAAAATCCTCCCTTGGCTGCAGGAGGCAGGAGGACAGCAGGGAGATACTTCTCTGCTGAAGAGGCAGGCCCACCCTGCCCACAGGCATCTGCTCTCCTCACTGGGTCTGTGGACAAGCACATGGATTTCATACTTGAATCTTCCCTGGGCTCCAGCAAAGTCACCTATTCCAACACTACATCCAGGAGCAGGCAYTTTTCACTCTCCCTTGATTCATCAGTGAAACCCAACCTACCCACAGAGCTGCTGGGCTATTAATAGAGGCTACAGAGGGGCAAGGGGTTAACAAGACAGAGGACTAAGTGCTGCATCTCTCCCTGCTACCAGCGTGGCTATAGTCTGGCGTTGGTCAGGATACAGATGCAGTTGACCCAAACAGCACACCTCTGCTAATGGAGAGCAAAAGATCGATCAGTTTAGATAGCATCACTCACACAGCCCTGCCTCAGCACCCCCACGTCTCTGGGTTCCTACAAGAAGTCTGGATGAAAGCCTATTTGCCAGCTGTAAACCAACATTAGAGCCCATTTCCTAAAAGTCTGTGTGTGTGCCCCAGTGCTCTCAGTTCCTCAGGGGAACTGTCTTTTCTCTTCCATATAGGGCTTTTTTGCATTGAGGTCTGAGCAGAAGCAGGGCTCTTCCTGCCAGGTTTGCAAAGCCCTCAACGCTTTAACCTTCTGTTCTCCTAAATAAACTACTAAGAGTACCCTGTATATACTATCCAGCACCCCTTATACCCTACACCCCATAACATCTTAGTCCTAGCTTTAATTTCTTGTCAGTTTGCATACTAAAGCTTTCATACATACACACCCTTGCTAATACCCTTTTACTGACTCTCATTCCTGAGACTGCCTCTCACATCACTATTTGTAGCTGTGGCCTCATTTCCTCCYTTGTTTTGCATACACCACTCACCTGCACATCCCAGCTGTTGCTTGGCTCTGGGTAATGTGTTCCCTGATAAATGCTTCCCTGCTTTCTCTTTTTCCTTCCTAGCCCCTCTTGTTGCAGTTAAYGGGAGAAGGAGGGAGAGCCTAGGACTGACCTGCCATGCTCTCAGCTTGCAGTAAAGGCAGGGGTGGGCACCTCTTGCAGCAGGTACATGTCTGCCTTTTCCTTGTATCTCATCTGCTAATGTGTYAAATTTATTTTCAGATGCAGAAGTTGTTGCTCTTTACCTCATTTATAAGCTGGGGGAAAGCTGAGTCCTGAGGCCTCCATAGTCCTGGAGCGGGGGGCTGAGTCCCTCTGCTGCAGACCAGGTCCTACTGTTCACTAGTGGGTAGTGTGACTCTGTGTGCAGAGTTTGTGTGTTTGTGCAGCCCTGCACTGGCTTCTCTTTGGCCCCTCTGGTCACAGGGAGCTTCTCCAGCTGCAAAATAAATCAGATCTGATTTTCAGCTGTCCTCAGCTGTCAGAATGGCTGTTCCTCCAAGTGTCTCTGGGAGCACAAGCAGGTTTTCTCTGGAGCTCATGTCCCTCCTAAATAGAAAYGTGTGACTGGGCTTTCTGTGTGCTGGCTGCCTTCCCTGAGTGCTMGCTCAGCCCTGCCAGGGCACGACCACAGAGCAGGGGCTTTTCAGGGCCAGGCACCTTGCACACATGTTTCTGCACCTTTGCCTCTTTCCTTCCCCAAGCAGTTTCTCACCATTAATTATAGTGAACTCTGAACTTCTGTATGAGCTGCTCTGCTACCAGCACAGCGCAGATCTAAGTGTGAACATCTCGCTGCCCAGAGGCTTTGCTCCTCCACCTCCTCTCTATGCCTGTGTCCCCTCTGCTCTGGCAGGAACTGCAAGTGTTTTTCCTGTGTGTGGGCTGTAGCAGCCCCCAGGCCCTTGCTGCCTCTCCAGCACACCCTCCTTCCTCACCCCACTCTCTCCCCTTGCATCTGCAGCCCCTGGCCTTGGCTGAGGGACAGCAAAAGCTGCGGAGAGACAAGGAGGCACTGGATGGCGACACAGGCTCTGTTACAGCCCTGCCAGGAGCTGGCCTGCCTCCAGGTTTGTGGTGTCCCGGGGGGTCAGTGGTTTGCGGTGTCCTGGGGCCACTGCAATCAGGGGTTTGCCCTGTCCCCAGATTCCCCAGGGCTATGGGGTTTGCGGCATCCTGCCTCCCGGAGAGCTGGGTGCCCGGGTACCTCTACTGCTTAACTTGTGCAATGGCRGTTTACTTGTACAGCCCCCTGCGGACAGCCCGTGAGCCTCATAACAAAGCAATGCTGTGGAAGACTTAGGCCACCGTTGTCAGAAACGGTTATTTGGAAGTGGGTTTGAGATCAGAAGGAAAGGCACTGGAAGACAAAACGCTTCTTCCGTGGCCCGAGTCTGTGGAGTTTGCTGTTAGGGTGCACAGAGTGTGGTGTCCCACGCAGAAGTGCTGATGTCCGTCTGTCCTTGGTGGGCAGGAGGTGGGATGTGCCCAGTAGCCGCTCCAGAGAACTGGCTTTGCATGGCCTGGAGTGAAAAGTGTGCACTCAGAAGTGCTGCTTCTTTCTCTATTTACTTATGGTGTAATAAAAAAAATTTTTTTTTACTTAAAGCATGTCAAGCTCCTTGTTTCTTGCCTCTGCTCTTGAGGAGAGTGGGAAGGATAGAAAGTCTAAATGCCTTTGAAACAACCAAATAGAAATAATCTTAGAATTCCCTGGCATAATTATGCTGGCTTTTTCATCTCAGTGCAGCACTTCATAAACTGCTGTGTGGTTTCTTGCAATCAGGGCCCTAAGAACCAAAACACGGGGAAGCTCCATGGCTCGGTCTGGGAAGAGAACAGTTTGTAGCCCTGGCACATGCACGAGTTAGAGCTTAATGTGCTTCTGGCACTCGCTGCCCATCTTTTTCCTCCCAGTCCTCCCATGCTGTCTGGCTGCTTGCAGGCTCTTGCAGCCTGGGTTTGGAGAGGCTGGGTCAGCCGCGAGCCCTGTGCTGCCCAGCTCACCCCGGCGTGGCCTGGAGCTGCCGTGGGCAGGGGCTGCTTGGGAACCGCCTGGAGTGCTGGGAGCCTGCCAGTCCCTCTGGCAGCCCTGGATCTCCTCGAGTCTCCTCGAACCAAACCCGTTACGGCACCTCTGTCCTGTCGCTGGCCACAGAGGGGCTCCTCATGCAATGTGCTTTGTGTTATTAGGGTTGAAAATCACTGGATTCTCAGGGGAACACTTCTCCAAGGGGCTGTGAATCCGCTGTGTATTGCTGAGTCACCCGGATGSACTCCCTGGAAAGAAGGAAACTGAAGCTTCCAAAATGAATTATRTGCGAGTCTGAGTCCTGGTTTACATTTGTCATTTCCATTATGCTAAGTGCTGCACCGAAAGAATGGCCTGACATAAAAACATGTTGCAAGATGCTCCCTAAAGCAATGCAAAGCTAATAACTGTTCTCCAAGAAATAGAGCACATTTTTTGCCATTCGTTCCACCCATGAGCTCAATGGGGAGTTTCCCCCTTGTCTGTGTTTCTGGTGCTCCCTTTCACAGGGCTCCCAGACACGTGCTTGAGGAGGGAGCTGGGTAAAGCCAAGTCAGACCAGGAGCTCTGGGACATGAGCTCAGGTGAACCTGCTCCACCAGGACTGACAATCTACTGTCAACCCACTGCTGTGATAAACATCAATTAAAAACTAATAACACAGGGATTAGGCTCAGGTTATGCTATTTGGCTTCATTTCTTGTGCGATTGCTCAGTGATAAGAAAACTGGAGGTTCATCATTCCAACGGGCTGCTAAGCCCCAAGGGAGATAGGATGAAACCAGGGWTATATCTTCTGCGTTGTAATGTACTTTCTGGTAAGAAAATATGAAAGAATGACATGTTGGTGGCATTTAAACTAGTACAAAAGTAAATTAAACATCTAGATCATAAAAATACCAGAGATGTCTTAAAATAGGCTCTTCACAGCAGTGCATTAGTTGACTGCACAGCTTTAGTGTGTAATGAGCAATATATTAATTTATAATTAGTGTAATACAGTGAAGCTCAGCAAATAGCTCTGTGCACTTGGGATAATTCATCAACAGAAGAAGCAGCTTTTAATGGTTTCTAAGGTTTGCCTGTCCCCTGTAATTGGGAAGTTCAGAATTTATTGTTATTTCTTTTAAGGGATAATTTGTCTACAAGCACATATCTTTACTCTGTGTCTGGTCCTGCTCCAGTGCAGGAAAACCTTCTGAGCATTGCTTGTATGTGACCTCTTTGCAGCTCCATGTGGTCAGTGCTGGTGTGTATTTCCTGCAGGCTTTTTACCCTTGCTTCTTCCTGATGGGGAGAGATCAGCACTCTTGTGTCTGATCTTAATTTTCACCCTCCTCTGCTGCTGCTACTGAAATTTGCTTCCCCCGCATGTCAGCATAAGGATCTTCATGCTAAATTTTCCTCTCATGCTTCAGGAGTCTCCTGTTCTCATACAATATCACCTGACACAGTAGAAATACAAAAGGACAATAATAGATAAATGCATAATAATGATACTTTGAATTTATGGAGCCTTTGGTGGGGATTTTATTTCTTCAGTTTGGAAGCCTAGACCTAGATCTCAGACAACGTAAGGACTTAGAATAGGCCTTATGCCACCAGCATGACCTCCCCGAAAGCCCTGCTGGGTCTGCAGGCACCCTGGTTTCCTGGGGAGWGTCTGTCTCGCACCTCCTGTTGGGCCCCTGTAGATCTCCAGAGCCACCTCCGTGTTGTCCAGCTGAGAATCTGTCGCTGAAATTCCCTGGTGTGGGTAAAGCCTTATGAAAAGAGAACAAAATCTGCAGTATGGAGTTAGTAGAGAGCCTGCAGGCATCAATACGTAGGTGGAGGAACTGGATAAATAGCTTAAATGTTAATCCAGTGATCCACTGAGACTGTGGGTGTGACAAATCTTTCTGTGGAATAAAATGATGGGATCTCTGCTTTTTTGAGCTTCTTTATCAAACTAATCTGTATGCTGCTACCTTTAGCTTCAGGTAAGTTGGCCACACGGAGGGTTTGCAGAGTTCTGGCATGCCCATCTACCTTGGCATAACCATCTCACCTGAGCCCTGGCTGTTGCCCCTGAATTTTCTTTGGTAAAAAGCCAGTTATTCATCCAGAGAATTAAAGGACAAAATATTTCCCAGGTATGTAACAGCCATCCGGTGTAGGAGGAAATGATTTGTTCTCTGATGAGTATTCATCACCAGGATCACCAATTCCTTTCCGTGCCAAACTTGCCTTGTTGCGGATGCTGAAGAGTCTTTTTATTTTCCATGATAAAATTATGGACTCTCTGAGAAGTCACATCCAGGAAGGAGGACAGTGTAGAAGACTGCTGGGAAGTCTAGAAGCAAGAAGTTGGGAGGAGGGATATAGGGAAACTACTATATTCACTTCCACTGGAGTTTAAATGAAATCAGTCTTACTTACGTCTTAATTTTTCTTCTCATTGAAATGCTGCGATCTGGAAAGCAGCATGTTTGTGTTTCTATGCCATTACATCAATAAAGACCATGATTTTGTAGGCTGCTTTATTGAATRATCTGGCCTAATTGGAATTTGGCTGATGTGAAAGGTATTTTTGATTGCATTTACTCTTGATTGCTTCTATTAAAACTTTGTGATCTGGAAAGTAATATGTTTGTGTTTACTTTTCACTGCAGCAATAGAGACCTGAATTTGCAGACTCTATCAAATTACCTGATGAATATGAACAGCAAACTTAATCTAGTTTCATATTGATTTTTGCCATTATTATTAAAATCCTCTCATCTGGAGTGTAAGAYGCTTGTGCTTCCTTAATGTCTTATTCCTGAGGTTTGGGACAGCCGTGCAGAGCTTTTCCCCCTTTCTTTTGAGCAACCAAGTCTAATTAACAGGAATTTAACCTACGATAAACCAAGGCGAGACGGAAGAGGGAGAAGCCGGGTGTCGGTGGGTGGGCGAAGGCGGGAACCTCCCCGCAGAGCCGGAGGAGCCCGTTTTCCCCGTGGGGAGGGGATGGGGGTCCGGCGGCAGGGCCTGGCTGGGCGCGTGGGCACGCGTGGGCTGCCCGTGTCCGGAGGGGAACGTGGGGGCTGAGCCGCCTGGGGGCCGTGGGGAGGGGTGCGGGGAGGCTGCGTCCCCCGTGGGCCTGCGGCAGGGCCCGGGCGGGTGGCCGCTGCCCCTGGCGTGGGAGGGGAACCTGCCACGGGTGGGGCTGGGCCTGTCTCTGAGGAGAGCCCGTGGGGCAGGGGTGTGGAGGGGAACGCGTGGGGCCGGGCAGGCGCGGAGGGGAACCCGCCGCGCGTGGGGCCGGGCGGGCGTTGAGGGGAACCCGCCGCGCGTGGGGCTGGGACCCGCACTGAGGG
>NW_028186359.1:567237-607306 GCF_003343005.1 Rhea americana | reverse complement strand
CCCTGCCGGCGGTCCGCGCGCGGAGGGCGGGGGCGGATCGCGGATCGCCCCTCCGGGCGCCTCCCAGCCGCCCCCGGAGCCTCTGCCGGGGCGGGCGGCAGCAGAACGGCTCGGCGGTCCCGGGCCCAGACGCCGCAGCCCACGCAGGTCTGAGCATCTCCTCGGCTGCCTGCCGCAGAGGATCCGGCGCTCAGGTGATTTCCCAGGCTCGGGTGGGAAGGGTGATGCCCTCCCTGCCAAGCCGGCCGCGCTGCTCTTGCCCTCCCTTTGGCTGCGGGAGGCGGCGGCAGCAGAGCCGAAGCCTGTGCCGTGCTGTCCCCGGGKACTGTGGAGGTGTCTCGTTGCTCGTCTTCACGATTGCCCGAGGCTTGCGAGGAGGTGTCAGCTTCTCTGGAGACTCTGCAGCCTTTCAGTGCTGCTGCAGCTGCCTGCTGTGCAGCCCCCGGAGCTTTGCTTCGGGGCGGGGGAGAGGCAGCTTCCCTCCCAGGAGCGTCGTCTGGGAGCACAGAGCAGGGAGGACGGTGGACTGGGGGTCCAGCCCTCCCTCTCCTGCGAGGAAGGTTTGACTCGGCCACTGCTGTCACGAGGTTTGCCAGGTAACCATGTGGCACGGCGGGCGATGCAGTGTCCACTGCCCTGTAAAGTTGCACGGGCATATCCTTGCACTTTGTCCTGTTCGGAAAATGGGCTGATCAGTTCCCTGAAGTTTGCAGTTGTCTTGCCTTCTCATGTACCAGGGCAGGCTGCGATGGTCTGACTCTTCAGGGGAGTATTAAATAAAATCACTGCCTCCAGTGGGCACCACGGCATCTTCTGCAACACTCACAGAAATATTTCTGTTCCTTCTCAGTTTTTGTGTAAGTTTGCTTTCCTCCTCTGTGGCTGGGCCGCCTGGTAGCGTGGACTCCTGGGAATGTGCTTTGTCGAGCCAGTGGGTGCTGCTCTTTTTACACCAAGCAAAAATACTGAAATTCTGAGACGTGCTGAAATAGCAGAAGTATTAAAATAGCTTTCAGAGAGCCRGCAAAACTACTGGGGCGCAGGTGTATAAAGGTTGGTAGTGTTGGAGCTGGACTGGAGAGTGCTGGTGTTATTTTGCATTGAAAACCTGTGAATATGCCAGCCTTCCCACACTGCTTTCTATGTTTTTTGGGGTGAAATTTTGTTAAGTATAATTATCCGGCTCATACAGACCTTTGCAAATAGTGCTGTAGACTTCCAAAACTCTGAGCATGATTTGGCGTGACAGAAAGTCCCTCATTAACACTGTGGGGCGTCAGGCTGCACTCCAAATGGAGTTACAGATGGAGCGGTCCTGGCTGGAGGTTCACAGTTTTATGTGTGGCTTTAACAAAGAGGGAGAAAAAGCCGCTAGATGCCAGATCCTATGATTTGGGGGAAATGACAGTTACACTTTAGTGCTGAGATCAGCCTTGTGTCTGTTCATGATTAACCACTGCCAGCTCTGCTAGCACTTCGTCACATGTAGCTCTGTGCTGTGTTTAACAAGCATGTTAAAAAATTCAGATTGCAAACAAGTGTGTTAAAAAATTCAGATCGCTGTATGAAGGGTTGAGGTGTGAGAGCAGTGTGATGCTCAGGAGCGCTGGGGCTCTGTGCTGACATGGAGAAGAGATGTCCATGTGCTTCCTTGCTTTTTCTGCCGAGGGCAGGTTGGCTCCTGCTGTCCATCTTAGTCTGCTCTGGTGGTGAAAACACTTTGTGTTGGATGTTCCTTGCACGGGGAGCCTGATCCCATGTGGCATGGACACCGTCAGAGGAATAGCCATCTCTGCCACCCTGATTACAAATGGGGATTTGCCTTCAGAGAGATTCAGGGGCTTTGCAGTTACTTCCTGTCCTGGCTCAGAACAGAAAGACAGAATAGCAACTAACAAAAAACCTTAATGAAAGATTCTACAAAATTCCAAACAGAAAGTAACAGAACGCAAAGTAACAATATTTTCAGTGAAAACTAAGTGCTTTGACATGCCAGAACACCACGCTTCATTTCAAAATGACATTCCAGACTGAAAAATTTCAAGTCAGACCAAACATTTTTAGTTTGAGTCTCATGATGATGAGTGTTGAAAGCTGTCAAAATACCAATTTCTGTGCAGCTGTGTTTTCTAGCAGGAATTTGCATGAGTGAGAGCAYTGATTACCTGTACAAGGGTGGGTCTGAGGAGGAGCATCAGCTCTCGAGGGCCAGTGCCACAGGGCTGAAGTCTGCTGCCTGCTGAAGTGGATCATGGCTTTTTATACCTCGTGCTTTAAACGCCCACATAAGCTCTCTGGAAGTTATGTAGTTGCCTGCTCTGCTTCTGCAGTACAGCACAATTGCTTCCCTTTTAAGTATGATGTGGACGGTGCAGGCTGCATTATTGATACTTCTCTGATTTATTTATGCTTTCTTAGCCATAGCAAACAGCTCAGCCCTTCTGAGCTAAATATAGTGAGGATTGGAAGTGTGTCCTGTGTGGTGCAGAGCAGGTGAGAGGTGCACTTGCTTTCTGGCCCAGCCAAGAGAGATTTGGGCCAAGAAAACATTTAGAAGCAGGTCTCATGCCAGCAGGCAGAGCCTCCCCGTGCTGGCTCTGCTAGTCTGGTCCCTGCTGCAGTGCCTTCCTGGAGCTCAGCCTGCAAGGGGAACGTGCAGCGGAGATGCGCTGCGGGGACGGGTGCCGCCTGTGCGTGGGGCCGAGCTGCGGGAGCAGGAGAGGAGATCCGTCGCAGTGGGTGTGTGTGTGTGCAGGAGGCATCTCACCCTCCTTTTTGGCCCGTGCTGGAGCCTCCGTTCCCGGCTCACTGGTGCCAAGTGCTGATGAATGCGCTGCCCAGGGGCCTCTGTGGATTTACRTGAAGGACTGAGCTGTTCTGAGAGGGCAGCCTACTTTTTCGTTGAGGAAATAGTACACATTTTAAGCTAGTATCAGTATCTGTGTGATAGGCTGTGACATCTCTGAAGGGACTATTACAGTGCAGACTGTTGTGTGAAAATCCACTCTTTGAGGAAACTTCTTACAGAGCAGATTCTGCTGACAGTCCCACCAGCGCTCTGGAGATTCATTCTGGAGATTGCCTAAATACATCTTTACACAGGGGAGTAAGCACAGTCTTGTTGCATCAGCTCATGCCCATTTCAAGCAGAGATTGTTTTCTTGCAAATTAAACCAGTTTAATTCATTCTGGCGCTGCAGTGGCTCAGGGCAGGCTCTCGGCACTGGGCTTTGCTGTGCTGTTGGCATGTGTTAGCGGAGCTGTGTGTGGGCACAGAGCCAGGGGCAGCAGCAGAGCTCCATGCATGCAGCGTGGGAGCAGAGGTGCTGTGATCGAGGGGGATGGGTGTCTGCAGAGACCCTGCTGGAGTTCGTCTCCCTGAGAGTGTGGAGCAACAGGGACTGCCTTGGGGCCCCCGCTAGCGAGGCGATGAGCAGGAGCGCAGGACGGTGGCTGCGGTYGGAGGGTGCTGCAAGGGCTCGGCAGCTTTCCTGCTGCCCCTCCTGCATTCCCGTTCTGCATCCCACCAGGCTGCCCCGCTTGCTGCTTTCAGTCTGCTGCTTGCTTATTAGCAGCTGCGTATCTAGGGGCGATACCCTGGGTACCCATGGGTGCACCGTGGCCTGATGTGGTGTTGCTCGTTAGCATGCAGCACCTCTTCATGTGAGCACGGATGGTGAGCCACGAGCTGTGAATAATGAGCGCTGGGATAACGGGAAGCGGGGACAGTGGGGACCGGGCCCCCAAAGGCGAGGCATGCTTCTCGCTGCTGGGCACCCGCCTGCCTCTGTCCCTGCAGCCGCGGCGCAGCGAGCAGCCAGGCACAGTGCAGGCAGGGACTCCGGGTGGCAGTCAGGTGGAGCAGAAATGCCAGCCCCATCCCCTGCCCCTGCCGGAATGGTTCAAAACACCCCTTTCCTGAATTGTTGTCTGTATATTCCTCGTTGCTCAGGTTGGAAAGCTGCTGCCAGGCAGCCTGGAGGAGTCGTTATGAGCTGTGACAGATGCGGGCAGGGTGATCCCATTYGGCGCAGTTGCCGGGATCTCGTTCTTCAGAGGCAGGTGAGAGACGATGTGGGTTGAGTGCAGTGCTGTAGCCAGAGTGGCGGTGCTGGAGGAGGACTGCTCCGCTTTCTGTCCGTGCTCCAGATCTGTACCCTCGTGTTTTGCGAAGCTGTCCCACCTGTGAGCTCCTGCGCTGCCTCATCACCTCGCTCCTGCACCGAGCCTGAGCCTTCTGCCCAACTGAGAGTGCAATCTAGACACAGGGACGCCAGCTAATGGAAAAGCTGATGCTAACTGTGCCATGTGCCGTGCTGTGCAGACAAGGCCCTGCTCCCCGAGGCTGGGCTGGTCCTCCTGTCTGGGAGCTGTGGCTCCCGCAGGGAAGGGCTCAGAGCCAGGCTGGGTGGCAGTGGTCCCTCCTGGCCGTCAGGACTGTGGAGGGTTTGGTGTGAGCTGCCTGGAGTGGTGTGTCCGAGGCACGGGCAGGTGCCCCGCACCCTGAGCCTGCACCCACACTGTCCCTCCGCGAGCATCTCATTGCATGGCGTGAATTATTCACGGCAGAGCAAGGGGAGCATGTGTGTGATGACCAGATGCCCTCGGTTTTGCCCTTTCCTGTGGCAGTCTTGTCCTCATCCATAAATATTTGCTCAGGGAATGTGTAGAGCACTGTAAGGAAGTAATTGCAGAGGGATAAGGCAGCATCTGCAGGGAACGATTCGAGGTTTGTGCAGCATTCACAGCKTGGCATTACCAAGGACGAGCATTTAGTTGTATTTGAATCATTTATTCTGTGGAGGATGTTTGATCTGAGCTGCTGTGTGCCAAAGGGAGAGTTGCAGCCAGACCACAGAGAAGAGGAGCTGTGCTGGGACTCTCAGAAGCAGCAGGAGTGGGAGGCTTCCTGGTACCTGGGCTTCAGGGCAGGAAAGGGCTTATTTTGGTTTGCCTCTCCTGTGGGAGCCTTGCTACCAGTTGTTTGCACTGTGGCATCTCCTGAAATCCCCAGCACTGGCTCCTCTTTGGCGGGATCTGTAGGTGCAGAGGTGGCAGCAGGCCCCGTGCCCGGCAGCTTGCCTGCAGAATGCAGATGGAGCAGACGGTGAGGCGGTGGGCGCAGGGCTCGCTGTCKCCCAGTAGGACCATTGTAGAGGCAGCAGTGAGACCTGGATGCCGATGCATTCATGCCCTCCCTAAGCAGTGCTTTGCAGTGCTCCTGACACACAGTGTGAATCAGGAATATTTTTTTGCCTATGAATTCTTTTATTGTGTAAAAGATGCGTTTTTGTCATTTTTCTGGGTGAATGTCAACATTTTTGGTGACATTTTCTGATTTTTTTTTCTTCCAGCTGGGAGAATCAAAATGGAAAATATCATTTTAAATAAGCATTTTGGAATGAAACGTTTTTCATTTTGAAATGTCACTTTAAAACAGAACAATTCATTTTGAAATGCTTCAAAACAAGAAATGCCCTTTTACCACCTCAAATCACTTTGTTTTGATTAAAAATGTCAGCATTTTCTGTTCTGGCACTTCATTATATGAGTATGTTTCAGAGTCCCTGATTCAAAACAGAACATAGTTTGGAAGGTTGTTGAAAATTAAAGATTGCATCTTTAAACAGCCCCAGCTTGTGTCCTGTTGCCTGGCCGATGCCTCATGCTGCTTCTCCCTGTGTTCGTCTCTGGGATGCTCCAAGGTGCCTGCAGGACAAGGCAGCAAGAGCASCTGCTGCAGCAGAGTACCCGGGCACAGGGACTTGGGTGCTGTTGCCCCAAGGAAGGGGCGTCGGGTGCTAGGACCAGGCAGAGCCGCGGCCCCCCGTGTGGCATCAGCTGAGGCTGCACCGTGGCTTTGCCGTCCCCAGCGTAGTGGGGGGCCGTGGCCTATGGCTTGTGTTTATGGACGTTCATTAACAAGTTATGATCTGGCACTGAAGTTTTACAGGGGACACAGTTATTCGGCCTGTGAGATTCCCTGCAGGTGATAAACAGGACTGTGAAGTTGTCGTTTTACCTTGCAGATGCAGAGCGGAGATTTTGCTGTCAAAGCTGTTATCTCTAGTGCTGCTTCTTGCAGAGCCCCAGAGCCATTTCCACCTGCAGTGCCACAGGTGGTAAATATTACAAGGAAAGTATTTAAAGCAGTGGAAAGTAAACCACTGAGTCTTTTGGGGTTTAAATCTTTCCTTGAGGACTTCAGGTGAGGTAAAACTCGGCTCCTTCCCAGCACCTCCTGTGTTTGAGGGCACGGCATGGCGTGGGAGGGGAGATGCCCCCTCTGTGCCAGYGTGGGCAGTGTTTGCACACTTCAGCTTCATGCGAGGAGATGTAGAGGCGGGTGAGCACGGATGGGAGGTTAAGGTACTATAGCCTGATCAGTGTGTGTCCAGTCTTGGCACTGCACAGCCCAAGTCCCGGCCCTGGCTTTGCTGTGGGGCTTTGGGTCAAAATTTCAAAGGAATAAGTCCCTCCAACTGCAAGCTCTTCTGTCCTTAGTGCTGCTTCTGAGGCTGTTCCCCTCGTTTCCTTTTATCTCAGCTTCTGCGTGCATGAGGAAGATGGGGATTTTGCTCTGTAGGGTACTTGGATGTGCAGATAGGAGAGGAGCAGACAGGCTGTTTATTATGGGCTCTTGGCTGGCAGAGCAGAGAGTTCAGCCAAGAGCAAAACAAGTTTGGAGAGAGGTAGTATAGTGACTACTGTGATTTTTTCTTGTGTGGACACGAAGTAATCCAAATGCTCAATATTAACTTCCACTTAGTTGAAAGAAGAAGGTGTTGCTGTGATCTGGGCACAGCCCTGGGATGTAGATGAGCAAAGTTCGAGTCCCTGCCAGACTCCCTGGCTGGAGCATATCCATTTCCAGCTGCTGGTCACAGAGAAGGTTTAGGAGGTGGCTCCTAAAAGGGAGTTAGCAGGTAACTCGGCGCACTGGTGAGGCTGGCGCTGTGGCTATCTGGGGCCCCACACCTTCTGCATGGTGGATGGGGAGGGAGCGTTTTTCCAGGAAGCGGATTTAAACCGTTCATCTCAGTACCACGACTGCTGCCTCTCCTTTGCTGGCGGGTACATCGTTCTTGGCATGTGGAGTGATAACGGCACTGTGATCCAGCCCCCGTGCTGTTGTTAGCATGAGTAGCATTCTGAATTAGTGCATTATTTTAAATACAATTTGGTTGCAACAATTCACTTCCCATTAACGACACTTGACAGCAATTTGTAAATTCAGAGTTTCAGCTGCTACTTGAGTCTGCCTGGAAGCCTCCAGCTGCCAGACAGGATAGGGAAGGTTGTAGTAATATAAATAGCAACCACTCTGCTTGGTCTAAGCACAGTCTCCTCTCTCTCTGATGGCCTGGGCTCTTCTGCAGATGCTTGCTTGCCAGGACATGGCTCTGCTTCCAGAGCAGCTGGCCCTGGGGAGCATCCTGGGAGAGCAGCACTGCTCCTGGCAGGCTCTATTTCCCACGGCTCTGTTTAATCAGGAAGATAAGCAGGTGAGAGCTGAATGCCACAGCTTGTTATTGGAGGAGCACGTGTATGCAAAGATAGTGGACACAATTGTGTGTCTGTGTGGTTTTACAGATTTTGCAAAGTGTTGAAAGGAAGAACAGCACTAGAACAAGAACTGCTCTGGGACACCTGAATTCAGTTTCCTGCCCTGATGTGGGCTGTGAGTGTCGACCTGGACAAGTGGCTGGCCTGTTCCTCCGTTCCCCATGTGTAAACTGCACTAGCAGCACTACCCCCTTGGGGTAGCTGTGGTGCGGTCTGTGTGTCAGTGTRTGGTGTGCAGAGTGCTCAGCCTGTGAGAGCCAATTTTAGCTCACTTCAAGGGACCTCTCTTAATGTGAGAAGCAATGAGAGTGCATAACCCCGATCTGGGGAAGGTGGAAACGATTCGCTGTTAATATACTCCTGCTCTTCTTGGATGCTTTTGGTCCATATTTAGTATTTCTGACCTACAATTGGTACCTAGTTTAATGGGCCAGCTTCTGTTCTCTCGGCAGTAAAAGTCAGGAGAAACTCTTCCAAAGCAGGTGGAGTCACACTGGTGCAAACAGGCAAGCACAGTTATGGATGCCATCACTGAGAGATTTTGGTGCATGCACGTGCCCGTGTGTTTGTGAGCACATGTGTTAAGGCGTGTGTGTAGATACACGCTTTGCTGCCCCATCTGCTCCTGTGTGCCTCTGTATCTCCTTCCCCAGGTGTCCTGGTGGGTCAGCCGGGGTGCCGAGCCTGCTGGGTGGAAATGCTGCCCCTGGTGCAGGGGCCAGCTGGGGCTCGGGGCCATTCCCGGCCAGTTGCAGGGAGCTCAGCGCTTCTGGCCTCTCGGGTGCAGCCCTTCCAGCAGGTACTGTTATCCAAGCGTTATTTCTCTCCTCTTTCAGGTGCACTGATGTTTGCTGTTCTGTGTGAAGACCTAAACTGTTGGAGGCTGGCAGATGCACAGGTGTTAGCTGCAAAGTCCCAGTAAGAGGTAAGCATCTCTCTTGCTGCTGTTGTCRGTGTGATGTGATTTCTGACCTGCCTTACAGGCCATGCTGCTTAAGAAATCTGCTTGGCCGGTGAGCCCCAGGGCACACATGTGCCTGCTGCATGCGCACCTGCACCTGCCYTGGGGTGCAGTTGTGGCAAGGCCCGTGGTCCCCGTTGTGGCATGCATTTGGGAGCTGAAATGCCACGTTTGACAGTGGCAGCGTACACCTGGGCTGCCCCTTGCAACTCGCTTTGTGGCCCCCTTTCCTCTATGCATCTATTTCTCTTTTTATTTTTGGTAGAATGAGTGAGAGAGACATACAAAGCTTGAGCAAATGGATTTTCGTGCTCACTCTCTGCCTGACCACGCTATGGGGAAGACTGACACTGGCCTCCACCCACCACAGAAGCCATCCAGGTAGGAGAGTTGATATTTAATGTGGTCTGGGCAGAGCATGCGGCGTCGGGGCCAGAAGCTGGGAGGGCAGTTTGCYGGCACAGCCTGAGGCTGCAGCTTCATGCTTGTGGTTTGTGAAGGGTCCCACTGGCGAATGGCAGTGAACAGCATCGAGGGCRAGCGCTCTGAGATGGCCCTCGTCCCGGGGTCTTTGCAGCTGCTGTTTGTCCAAGTTGTGTTTCACGCGGCCTTAGCTTGGGGTTCACAGTGGCCTTTGTGCAAGAGCATCATGTGTTGGTACTCAGGTGTGCACTGGAGCCCAGAGGATGCGCTCCCTGCCACTGAGGTGTGGGGACAGGGGCGGTCGCTCCCTTCGGGCAGAGGGCAGCACCCAGGGAGCCTCCGGCACCCACCTGCCTGTTGGAGGGCGAGGGACAACACACCCGTCAGATGTTCGTATCTGAGGGCTGGCTCAGTTCCTTCTCATTTTCTTGCTTCCTGCTCCTGCCTCTTTGGAGTAGGCCTGGGATGGCAGCATTTTAACTAATGGACCACGAGCACTCCAAAAAGCGAGGGTTCTCTGCTCGCACGCTGCCAGTGCAACTAGGCTTCTCGTGCTGGCTGGTGCTCAGAGTGCAGCTCYGATTGCATTCGGCTTTGAGCTGAGCAGAGCAAACATGGTCTGAGCCAAAAGAGAAAAAGGCTGCAGAGCTGCATAGGCTTTGGACCGGCCTCACTCCTGAAAGAGTGCCAGAACTTTAACTCTCTTCGGGGACTGTCATCAGCATGCTCAGAATAGTCTGTTTGGAAAAGAGGGTATTTAAGGGTTAATTTGAAAATGCTCTTGATATTGCCTGACCTCACACCTAACCCCTGTCCTATTTCTGTCATTTTTCCCTGACAGTTAAAGCAGTTCTAATCCTATAATCCCCATCCTCATTGCTTAAAACCAAAACATGTCATCCAGAGTGACTCTGTCAACCAGCTAGTCAGCAGTTACCTGCTTTACCCTCTTTCTAACCTGTAGCAGGTGCATGAAAAGATAAAACTCCTCAGTCATCTCTGGAATTATTTTTGGCGCAAGCTCAGGACTTCCCAGGAAGCTGGYGGACTGAGTGATCCATATGCCATCTTGCATGGGATTGCTTGGAGTGAAGCCTTTACTGAAAACGCTTCCCTGGCTACAGGGATATTTGTATCAGATGAACCCTTAAGCCGATGGGAGCTCACTGGAATAGATCAGAGATTTGCAACGTTTCCAGACGTGTCTGTTTGGTTAGGCAGTGCYGGGGAGGTTTCACGCTAGCATCTCATTCAGTCCGGTACTGCTGCCTGTCCGCTGGTGGAGCATGGCTGGGGGATGCTCGTGCAAACTGTTGCTTTGGTCCAGCTCTCCAYGACTTGAAAATCTCGAGGGCCAGGAGCTCTGCTCTTTCTGAGAAGAGTCACACCTGGAATTAATAAAGCAGAGGCTTATCTGGATTTAGAAGTGCAGATGCCCAAGTGTATTCGTGGGGTGTGAATTATGTATAAGTCTCACTCGGAACGTAAAAAAACGTGCTTATGTATTCATGCATTCATAGGGAGAGAGGAGAGGTTTTCACTCACACAGAGTAATCCACAATGGACCAAATCTTGTGCTTTTTATTCAAGCAAATTCTAACCTGCAGCAAAGAGGCCACAGTAGCAGAGCAAATACTTCAGGGTTTGACCCCACTCTGTGTCTGTGCATTAACAAGCTGTCTTTCTGCATATCCTCATACTGTAAGAACTTTGCATATTTGCACTGTCCAGCTCTTATTTTTCTGGGCAGAATCTCCATTTACTCAAAACAGGAATTTTTAGTCTGCTTGTTGAGGTTCATGGGTTTTATTTTCCTGTTGTCTTCATGTGCTTCTGCTTCACTTGGGACAGTTTTTAGCAAAGGTTATGTCTGAAACATACTTTCATAGCTCATGTTCTCAGTTGTGATGACATTTTTTCCCCTAGAAAACATGCAGTTATATTTCTGTATGTGGAAATGAACTAGAGCTGCGAAACAAGATAGCTGTACCCTTAATACCTGACTATGAATCTCAGAGATGCCGATGAATTACATGCATAAAAGGATATAGATATCCAGTGCTTTTGGCCAAATTTATGCCATTGCATTTATTCACAGTTAAAACTAGGTGTGGCACTTAAAAATGAAACATCGCATTTAATTGTGACTATATGGCCACAAGATTTCAGATCCCCAAACTCATGAATTTCTTAAAAAAAAAAAAAAAAAAAAAAAAAAAAAGCATGCAGATTCTTTTTGTTAGCCTTCCAGGAAAACAGTGCATTTTAAACATCTGGCTTTGGAAATAAGATCTAATCACTTAGGTTCACTCAGCATGTGGAGAATGCTAATGTGTCAAAGCAGAGCAGTGCTTCCTGGTTTATGTGGTTGGATTTAAATAGCCACATGAATCAAATGCTGAGATTAAGTCATTTGGAAATGGAATAGGAAACTCCTCAGTGAAGAATGATTCACCAGCAATTTAATCCCCCATATAACTTGGTGAGCTTTACCTGATGAGTGAGRCTTGCTTGTCTGGATGTAGCTCCTACAAAGATGGTTCAGCATCTTCAGATAACCCCCTTTAATGCTGATTATCAGAGTGCCACCTTTGCCTTTTTTCACATTCATCACTCAACACGGAGCAGAAGTAAAGACATTTTGACAGCCAGGATTTGCTACTGGGAAATGAGCTTCTCTGAATGAATGAAGAGTGCTGAGTTCTGATTATCTTGAAGAGAGATTTACTGGCCAGCATGTCATTGTTTGGAGGGCGRAATGCAGGTGGATGGCTTTTATTTGTGAGATGCTTCTGCAGGTTCCCCCCTGTGCCTAGGGAGGTGATGTGCAGCCTTTAAATCAAGACAGATTTTTTTGCTAAACCATCTTCTCTAGATCAGGCAGAAGCCCTGGTTGGTGTGTGGGAAGTGCCAGTCCTGGGCCCTGTATCACACAAGAAGACAGATTGCTTGATCGTAGCTCTGTCCTCTAGCTGTAGTGCTTCCATGTAGGTTTCTCTCAGACACACAGTGGCAGAACAATTTAAACTATTCTCAACACTGTCCACACGTTTGTTTTTCTGCCTGTAAGTTTGGAGTGGTGGGATTTGGACGAGCCGTTCACAAAGTAGCTTGCACATATGGCGAAGGGGAACGCAGAATGATGTAAAGTTTTGATATGACAATGCAGTAAAAAAGCCCTGCTGACATGCACTGATAATGAGCAATAAAAACAGATCGACATCTCTCCAAACCTGTTTTAAATAATACATGCGTCTAAGGCAGTAGTGATTTTAAGACTTTAATTATTTAGTGAGTATTAGTAGTCGAGTTGTTGCTGGGTATGGTGTACAGCTAGCTCACGTCGCTGCAGCCTTCGAGAGGGGAAAGGCTTTCCYTAAAGGCCGTTGTATGTGAGCAGAAACAGAGGTGAGGAAGGAGGCAGGAAGACGYGAAGTAGCTTGTGGCAAAACTGCAAGATCCGTGAGGCTCTGCTGTCTCCAAGGCAGAGCTCCCTTGAGCAGCCAAAAAAGCTCTGGGTTCCCATCTTCTCGTGGGGACTAGGCCCATGTGCTGCCTTCAGGTTTCCACCTGGTTTCCCAAAGTGTTGTGCAGCCTTTCAGAGGATGCTGTAGACCAGTTTAATGGTGCTTTGCTGCTCAGGAGGCAGGTATTGGGGAGTGGAAGGTTTTGGCATTTGCCTGGCAGTTATAACATATTAAACTTCCCTTCATTTTACAACTTTCTACCAGGAAACAGCAGTATTTTATGCTGAACAAGCATAGCAGTGCCCACACTTCCCCGAGACAGACAAAATGTGTCATTTCAGGTTATGCTGTAAAAAACATGTTCTGCTGCTCATTTAAAGGTCAGCCAGAGTAGGACAGCATTTTGTTTTATTTTTACATGCAGGATTCAAACGCCTGGTGCTTTTACAATGCTTTTATGGTTCTACGAGATAAGATTTTTTTAAAAGGGTTCCAATGGGGAAATAACAGTTCAATTGGAGGGAAAAGCATGCCAGCAGCTCTGGAATTTGTCCCAGGCTCTCACAGGGCTTCCTACTCTCAGTGTTAAACACACCATCTGATTTGCATTTTTCGGTTCTATCTGATTTGAAGTTTCCTGCTGTTCAGAAAAAAAAGGAGGGGGGGAGACACCTGCAGGGAGCTCTGGAGAATCCTGTCGTTCTCCCTACACTTATTCTCAAACTTGCGGTCCTTTCTACCTAGATGTGTGACATAAAAGACCAGCATGGCATGAGCTGCTCAGCGGCACACTGTGCCCGCAGCGGCTGCCGCCTGGGCAGCTCCCGCGGCACCTCCGCCTGCTGTGAGCCCGCCGGCGCGGCGCAGCACGGCCCCTGCCTCAGCAAGGTGCTGCTAATGCCTTTTCCCRCGACGAGGGAACAGTGAAGCCGCTTGCTGACGTCCTGGGCTGCGGCTCGGCAGCGGGCCCTGGTCGCAGGCCGTCAGCCATAACGAGGCTCCCGAGGTGCTTTGGGAGAGGGCAGACAGGCTTCTGGGCTGGAGCAGAGAGGTGTGAAAGGCAAAGCTCCCTCTGCCTCCTTAATTCCCCYGCTGGGTTGGGACGCAGCCTGCAGCTGCATCGGGAGCGATTGCTGGTGGGAAGGCAACGTGCCGTGCCGTGCCCTGCCGCCACTCTTCCAGCTGGAGCAGGGCACTTGGTGCCTGGAGCGTCTGCACAGGAGAGATGCCTGGGGCAAGTTTCCTGTGTAATTGCTTCCCAGGACAGGATATTGGGATGCTCATAAAACCATTAGGCAGGTGAAAGGCTTTCGCCACCCAAGAGAGGGCCCCGTCCCAGGGCTGCGGGCTGCTCCCCAGCTCTGCACGCACGGAGTGCTTGCTGCAGGGACGCGAGGGAGAGGCAGGGCCGTGCGTGGCCCCAGGCAGCTGCAGGGGCTGCTGCCCGGAGGCTGCCTGACCTCTGCAGTGTGTTGGTTCCTCTTTGATGAGCAGTTCAGGGTCTGAATTCGGGAGCAGAAGCAAGTGCATGAGCTAGGAACAGCACTGTGGTGGATGATGGGCTGTCAGCCCCCCTGCAAAGTGCTCCTTGTCATCAACTSTTCCTGGGGCAAGGAGGCAACAGCTCCTGGCACTGTAGTTTGCTGCCTGACCCCATTTATCAGCAGATRCCTGTGTTCTGACTGGCTCAAAGGAAAGCTGTATGCTTTTGAGGAAAAACAAAGGGCTTCCTGAACAATTTGTTCTGCGGATGGCAGTCACCCTCCACGCTGTCCACACAACGGCAGACGCGCACCTCTGGTGCGGCTGGGCTAATTGCAGCCTGTAGCTGAATCCAGCAGGGCTGGAGCACAAAGCACAGGCTTATTAGTGAGAGCATTTCTTGTCTGAGATGGATTTTATCTTCACCGCATGGCATGCCCTGGGCTGTGGGCACTCCCACTTACATTACAGCCTGCCCTCCAGGCAAGGGAAGAGGCAAGAGCTTGCTAGAGACGGCACTGTGTCAGCCTGCTCCGGTGGGAGCTTGTTTCTCACATCTGTGCACTTGCAGTCTGCAAAACTCCTGCAGCAGTTGCTTGGCACAGCTTGCACAGATACTGCGCAGGTGCCCGCTGAAACAAGACAGCCGGCTCCAGGGCACGTGCCTGCTGGCGCAGGGCTTACGGGCGCAGGCAGGCAGTGCGGCGAGGGCACGCGGGTCACTCCATGCATCCTGGAACTGAGGTTCTTGGAAACTGTCCCCGCACTGGGTGGTTTCTTGCTTCTGATCGCATTGGCTCTGTGATGTGAGCTCACTTGCCACAATAGCCAGGGAGTAAGAAAGCTGCAGAAAGCAATCCRTGGAGAGAGACAACAAATCCAAAGCAGAAGTTGGCGCTGGGGAGTCCTGCAGCCTGGGGCAGCCGGAGGTGCAAGGGGCGACCTCTTTCTCTTTGCAGAACACAGAGTGAAATGCCAGAATAGGAGAAACGTTCCTGCGTGGGGCCCTCGGCAGCGCAGCTGAATGTGGGRTGTGCAGAGGCGGCAGGAGCTGAAGGGGCTGACCCTGCGCTGCGGCTCTGAGTCCTTCAACCTGCATTTGTCGTAGCTGTTGCTGGGTTAAGCCAGCAGCAGTAACAGAGAGGAGAATTTAATTTTTCTTTATCTCCCTGCTGCACCTTTTTGAGGAAATTAAAAGGGTTTTGGCATGTTAGTGAACTCTTATTGAATGGCTCTAATGAGCGATTTCTCAGTTTTGCCTTGCTCTCCCTCTGCTGAATCTTTCTAAATTAGCTGAAAATGAGAAGCCAGAGAGCTGAAGTGAAAGGGAGCAGAGGGGCCTTCCTCTTGGGAAGAGCTCTGCTAATGAAGCTTTATAGAGAGACTTTTATAAAAATGAGTCAAAACCACAAATGTGTGTGAGCACTGAAGTTGAAGGTTATAAAATCACTTGTTTGGACAGGATGTGACCTGCAGCAGGGACATGCAGCTGGGGTAAGTGACTCCACGCTCCTGGACCAGAGAGCGCAGTGAGCGTRTGCAGGGCAGGAGAAGGGGAGAAGTGGGGAGAGCTCTCATGCGTGGGAGTTTGGGCTGGTGCAGAATACCCGACGAGGCCAGGTCTCTCAGGCTCCTGCGTCAGCYATCGCCTTGGGCTCGTTTTGTGTGGGAGCGAGGCATGAGGATGGACACGGTGTTTTGGTGGGCTCGCCCTGAAGTGCAAATCTGTGCTCATGTTCATGGTTAGCCAAACCCMAGGACCTTTGCTTATTTCTCAGATTATATGGAAAATCCTATTAACCATGAAAAACAGGGCAAAACACAGCCACATTTCCTTCARTTTCCTCCACTTTGACTGGAGTCTATCGTCTCTGCATTCAGAAAGAGTGGGAACCTTCATTAAAACTGAATTATGAYGGCATTTAGAAGGGAGGGTAAAATTTATAGCCAGAGATGCTATTACAAWATACTTCCAGGATAGGTAATTGTGTAATTATTATGGGCAGATAGGAAAGCAATGGTTCATTAACAGAAAATGACCATGAAATAACAATAAATAAAGCCAAATAAGAGTCATGGTAATTGCACAGCCCATCCTACTCGTGTGCCAGCCAGTGTGGGGCTCACGGGCTGTAGAGCCCAGCCCCTGGTTCTTCAAGGAAGCGGGTTCGGGATTGGCCACTGTCCTTGGCGTCGGAGGGGAAGGAGTGCAGCAGGGAGGGAGGTGGTGGTGTTAGGTGGCTTTGGCATCCTCAGAGTCCCGAAGGTCACAGCGTGCTGCTCTTCCAGTCCCTGCTCCCCAGGGCACCGCCTGTCTGCAYGAAAGCAGATGTCACCCTGCCCCTGGTCCCAGTCTGGTGGCATCACTGGTGAGCACATCCTGGCTCAGTTCCTTGAGTCCTGTCCTCATTTTATCCTTTGGTAGGTGCTGAGGTACTGTGGGAACAGGGGAAAATAACTATTTTGGACAGCGAGGCAGGCAGGATCTGGTGTTCTTGGCTCTTTCGGCAGCAAGTGGAAGTTAGCCAAAAAAAAAGTGTGTAAATGTCATCAGGGCTCAGGGTAATTGGTTGGTATAGACAGCAGCAGCATCTTCTGTGGCAGCAGTTGCACAGCGACACCTCAACGCCTCTGTGAGCTTCCAGCTCCAGCGTGCCRTTTGTGCAGCTCATCCGTGACTCAGTGCAGGCAAACTCCAGGAGTGAGGGGGACATAAATATTTGATACMTTCCTCTTCCCATTGCTGTAATTGCTGACCAGCTGGCGATGATGGGAGACCTTTGATGGCCGAGGAAGGGAATTATGTATTTGGCACAGCTGTCTTTCTGCAAGTCAGACTGAGCAGGGCCCCAAATCCCCGCTTTGCTGATAGCCTCCAGCTCTGCAGCCTGGCTGCCTCCCCTATCTCCTGGTGTTGCTGGTCTTGAGGCAATGGAGAAGCCCTGAGTACAGACTCCTGGAAGCAGCCCCCAAATAGTTGGAGCTGCACCATGCTAATATACTTGGCAGGTTTGAAGGCAGGGATGAGATTCAGCGGTGCTGAGCCAAGCGGAGCCTGCAGGCAGGCACAGCTGTGCTGTGCCAGGCAAGCGGGGAGGTTGTACTCATGCTGGTGTTTCCCAACAGGGAGGTGAAAATGTTGTTGCAAGGCAGAGGAATTTCCCCCTTGAGACTGAAGAGAGATCCCATTTCCTGAGCTTTCACTTCAGAAGATTAAGAGGCTGGTTTCCAAGAGCTTCGGAAAAGCAGGAGGCGTTTACTAGCAAGCGTGGGTATTTGATACCTCTCTTTGGGGAGCCACAGGCATTTGCTGTGACACAAGCACGGTTTCAGTGGTTCTTTGTCTCCGTTTTCTGTATGGAAATTGCAGCAGAAATGAACAGGAGTTAAACCAGCAGAAACCCGTGGCACTCCTTCCCTGGGCCTGCGTGCTTTACAGAGTTCAAGAGTGAATGCGCTCCCTAGGATCTGCGGCGTGGATGGTTTGGCTGTTGAAGTGTACAGGACCTTGCCAGACGGATAGCTCTTCCTCAGGAGCAGTATCCTGGAAGAGCCAGGAAAGGCATGAAAATTGCACATCCCACCTTCCTGCCACTAAAGCAACCTGCAGGTTTAAGAGGCTCAGAGGTCTTGTATTTAACTTGCTGCTCTTGTGCTTATAGACTCAGTGCAGCAGTAAATTTGGGGCCATAAACTGCGTTTCTATGCATTGCCGATTGGTTTTGCAGCCTGTCGCCTATCCAATAACTTAGCAGTGAGCGAAAGGGTCAGCGTTTCCCTGGCACGGTGTGTCATGGGCTCTCCAGCAACAGCAGAGTTGGGAAGCGCTGTGAAAGGGGCTGAGTGCGGGCTTGTCCCTCGTAGGAGGACCACTGGCGGCAGAGCACCCAGAGCACCYGCACCTGCAGCTTTGCTCCTTGCATTTTGCACCTTCTGTCAAGCTTCTACACCGATTGCTGCCAAAGGTGCTCACAGGGCTGGTGCTGCTGTGGGGATTTAGGGAAGCACTTGCACATGGCCTTAAGCGGAGAGCAAGGGCAGCAACCAGGCAGTTGACCGTGACAGCGTGGTCCATATCTGCCTGCACATGTTTTGGGATGGCGCGTTGTAGGAACACAGTTTCTCTATGCTCCTAGCAGCCTGGCTCCTGGTTACTGCATAAATCAAAGACTGTTCCGAGCAGCACGTGGGATGCCCTAGTGTGCAGCTCTGTACTCACTCCTCCAGTGCTCATTAAGCAAGACCTGCAGGGATCGCACACTCTCAAGTCATGGGATTGAAGTTTATCCAGCCCCGTTTGGCTAATTTGTATTGTGGTTGTGTGGGCCATTAGCCAACGAAATTCATTGATTTTTGATGCTGACTAGATTCTAAGCCCAGATCCCAGAGGTGATAAGCCAGCACATCTGTTTTTCTTTCTTCCTTAGTATTTTAATGGCACCAGGGTGGGGGAACAGCGGAGTAGCCTGGATTTCTGCTGAAGACTATAACATTTCTGTGTCGCTGAAGGGTGGAAATGCACTCCTGTTTTTTCCTGCCCCTTGCAGAGGATGAAGTGTGATGATTAGATAGGAACATCCCTTTCAGTGACTATGGGCTAGGGTCAGAGGTGGCATTACTCTGCTTGAAGCCAAAGGCAATGGAAGGCACCACCCCCTCTTGTAGCATCTCATTATCAGCTCCAATTAACTAATGTCCTCGTTCATTTCAATAAACTGCTTCCCTTGGTCAGGCAAAAGTCTATTAATTTTGCTGAGCAGGATGGGTATGAGGGCTGTTAGGACCATGAGCCTGTATGGCGGGGTGTCTGGAGCAGGACCATTGTTCCTCCTTATTACAGATGGTTGCGGAGAGGATGGACTGACCCGTATGTGTGTGTACAGCAGCTTTGGAGCCTGGTGAAGTTCCTGGGGTGCAGTACAACTCTGCCCAAACGCTGGCTCCACCTAGGCCATTGGCCACAGCAGGCTGCTCAAAGCCCCTGCGCTTGGGCTGGCAGAGTTGCACCTCTGTCCGGCCCTGCTCGGGCGGCTTCCGGGCCGGGACGTGGCTGGGAGCCCTGGGGCAGCCCCATGTAACCATGTTTTCTTCCCCTCCTCCAGTGCATGTAGAGCCTGGCACGTGTGAAGTCATTGCAGCTCACAGATGCTGCAATAAGAACAAGATTGAGGAGCGCTCCCAGACAGTGAAATGTTCCTGCTTCCCAGGGCAGGTGGCAGGGACGACGCGGGCAGCCCCCTCGTGCGTGGATGGTGAGTACACAGCAGTTAGCAAGCCTTAGTTACCTGTGCTCCCTGCTGACTATATTTTCCCGCTTGGTCAGGCTGCCACAGTGTTCGCATACCTGGGGTTAAGGGAGGACTTCTGCCCAGGGGCCCTGGCTGGATTTCTCAGCATGGATAAGACGCAACCCTCCAACCTGGGCTCAAAGTGAGAGCACCTGCAATGGAGCAGAGGAGGAGAAGAGGGGTTTGCATCTCTCCTTTCGTGTATCCACATTATTCCACCCAGYGCAGCCCAGAGGCTGCAGGCGTGCAGGCGTGTTATGGAGCTTCAGGGGGGTTGAGCTCCTCCCCAATGTTGTTGTGCAGCAGCCCTGTTGTGTTGTTGCATGAGAGATGGACCTTGCAGCATCGATCGCTGCGTGCTCAGCTTGTTACGCTGCTGCAGCCGCAGGCAGGGACACAATTCCAACCATGCAGTACCATCATTTGTGAAGAGCACTAAGCAAAATTCAAGCCATATATATTTTACTGAATGTAATCATGTGGTGTCACAGTAGAGCTACCAGAAGCAGCTGGAGGCTTCTGCCAGTGCATTACTGATTCACTTGAGAGCCTATATCATGTGAATGCGTTTGTGCACCAATAAATGACTGGATTAATTATCAGGGAAGATTTTCTTTGTCCTGAACAGGACGTTCACAAAGACAGAGAAGCCCCCTGTAATTATGCATACTATAGGCATAAATTACAAGAGTCTTGCAAAGTCAAGCGGTAAAAGACAGTCACTTTGCTTTGGTATGTGGAGCCTGAAGTAGGTTAGTGAACAAAGCTGTTTTCCCTGCTATTGTCAGGAATGAGGGCAGGACTGATGGCAGGCTTTTTACTCAGGATAGTGCAAGAAAACAGGGGACTTCTGAGACCTAAGTGGAGAAACTGGGTCAAATAAGGTCATCTAGCTGACAAGCAGCTTGTCAGGTCCAAAGCAGTCATTAGGAGGGACGCAGCGCCTGCTGGTGATGGGAGCAGAGATCCTTGTTTTCCACAGACCTACAAAACGGGTGATGTTCCCACCTGGAATGTGCCAGAGACGAGAGGGAGGCACCTGCTGCCGTGACACAGCAGAGGCAGCTGGGATGGTGAAGCCACCAGCCCTCTGGGCATGCTGCACACAGGGGCCAAGGGCTTCCCCCAAACCCCACTGGGCTCATGTCTTTCCCAGCTCAGCTCCTCTGTTGCAGGGTGACTATGCCTGCTCCTGGTGCCCAGAAAGCCTGCCTCATCCCTCTGGGCCTGCCACCCCCGTGCCCGCAGGTGGTTTTGGCTGCTTCTGATGCATCCCTCCTCTCCTTCCAGCCTCCATTGTGCTCCAGAAATGGTGGTGCCAGATGGAGCCCTGCCTCGAAGGCGAGGAGTGCAAGGTCCTGCCAGACCTCTCCGGCTGGAGCTGCAGTAGTGGCAACAAAGTGAAGACGACCAAGGTATTTCCGCGTTGCTGCCTCTTGCGGGCGGCTGTGCTGTGGGACATGAGGAGCTGGGGCAGAGCTGGAGGGGCCAATAAACACCAGGCACAGGCTGACAGCATGCTGGGGAAACGGGGACACCTGGCTGCTTTTTCCCCAGCCTGGGGCAATCAGACTTTTCTTCAAAACCCAAGAACATACCCCAGAGAGCTCACAGGAAGAGGAGAGCGCTAGTTTCTCCCGGGCCCATGCCATTTACTACAGCTGTGCCAAACCCAGCAGAGGGGGCAGTCTGGGTGCCCATGTGCCGGCTCTGCAGGGTGGCGGGGTGGGAAGGAGCTTTCCCATTGCWGCGAGGATAGCATGAACACTGAGTTGGTCCCAGGGCTGGAGAGCCTGGGAGCTCTTGGCTCACCCTCTCCCAGCTGCTACCTGGAGCAGTGGGCTCCTCATCCCAGCGTTCTGGCATAGCCCTGGATCCATKGAGGCTTTCTGGGATGTCACTGCTTCCCCATCTGAAGCAATCATCTGTGACAGAGAGCTACATGATTATTATTTTCATGGCTTGCTGAATGCCCCAGAGAACAAGGTATAATTAAAATTTTATCAAACTCATTAGTAATTATATATATGTCATGGTTAATCAGTTGCATAATTTTGTAATCATTGTTCATACAGTTGAGTGTAATTATTCCGTATGCTTTAGCTTTTCTCACTCTGCATACTCTGCTGTTAAATTATCACATTAAAAAAGTGATGTGGGGATTTTTTTCATTATTGCTACTATTTTTGTGCACAAAAAGCACTTTCATGCTCAGATGTTTTATGAGTGTCAGAAAAGGTTCCTCTGGCCTGGCATCCATCACTGACCAGTAATTGCAGTGCTACTTTTAGCTCGTCCTATTTTTCCCTCCTTTGTATCGCTTAATTAATTCTTCCCCCCAGTTGATAATGTAACTCAAAGCTTCTAGGGCTTTGCTGACCCTGAGTTCCTACTGGGACCATTCCAGTTTGCAAGAGGCCAGAGCTTCTGTTCTTCTCCCTTTTCCAGCAACCCTGATCTCCTTTATGGCAATCCTCTTAACATGCCTTTTTGGCTTGTTTGCCCTTCTGTCCAGGAAGGCTGTGTCTTAAACTCATACCTATGTTTTCAGAATGACTAGTGACTTTTAATGCCCTATTAAGCACTAAACTCCAAAAGGGATCACAGGATTCTTGACAAAAAACTGCAACAGGCAGCAGCCTATAAACCTCCTTCCACTCCACTGGGTCAAACTGCAAAGCGTGGAGGAGAAGGTAGCAGGAGGGAATAATTGGAAGTTATGGAAGTGGAGGACTAGATGATTGTGGTCTGTTTGGCTGTGGCATGTACTGCCACTTCCTTATCATACTGCTTGGTTTATCTGTGCTTTTCCTAAGCAAACTTCCCCCCCCCCCATTTTTTCCCTTTGTCCCATCCCTTTTGAATGCGAGAATGTAAATGCGGTAGTGCTAGCAGTAATCAGTGAGTGTCCCAGTCCTGGCTCAAGGCTGAGACACGCGGCAGAGCATGCGTCTGTTCTCCTCTTCCCTTTTTAGTGTTCCTTACTTGATCTTCATGCTGAGCTGTGGTGGATCTGCACTTGGCTCTGCTGCATATCCCTGATATGTGGATAGCTCAGAGGCCAGGCACAGAGGTTAAATAACATTATTGCAAATGAATCTATAACTCCAAACTATCTTGACAGAAATCTCTGGTCCTACTGTGAAATCCATGAGAAAGGATATTATAATGGATAAATAGTAGTTGAAAACCTGAAGGAAAATATATTTAAACTATTCATAATCTGCAGAGCATGTGAAACGGAGGGCAAGTGTGGCCCAAGATCACAGTAGACAATTCCAGGGCATCCTGCAGCCTGATGTGAGGGGGTGGGCTGTGAGCATCTGCACACAGAGTGACAGCAAATGTGCGCAGCATCAGTGTGCAGCATCAGAGACAGCCCTGGGTCCCATGCGCTCTCCACGGTGCAGCTGGGACCACTTACTTCTGTAGCAATAAAAGAGAAGACTTTCTGCTCCGTCACTAACATTTGCAGTGCCGCCAGCCCCTCATGCTGTGGGTTTGCATTTTTCTTGCAGTGGCATGGGTTTATTGTAAGGCTTAGCTATTATAATTGTTACTGTAACTCCATTCTTTTACATTGAACTAACACTTAATCCGAATGTTGTGCTGGGTGATGGACAGAGCCAGAGCACAAAACAATTGCAGCAAGTATCAGAAACGTTGGCAAATACGGAAGGACACAGTGACTTAAATTCCTGTATCTTGCAAAGCGCGGTCCAAAATACTGGACATTGTAGAAGAAGCAGTTCAGGACATTGGCCAGAGGTGAGATACACCTTTCTTAGAGCTATGTGAGCAATAACTCGAGTGTGAAGGGAGCTCTAGCTCACCCTACTAGCTAAACAGTGGCAAGTGCCTGTCTGACATTTCTCTCCTTTGCTCACAGGTCACACGATAGATTCGGTGGCGCTCTGCTGTGGACTTGGCGGGTGAGCATTGCTGTTGCAACAGCCAGGATGTGGAGCGGTGCAAMACAGCGCTGATCCTGCAGAGAGAGGAACGTTTCGTGCTCCACAGAGCCACAAGCAGCAGGACTTTCTTGGCAGTAGACAGATTACAGCTGTGCCAGAGAGCGCTGCAATTCCTGAACACTGCACCACATTGCCCTTGCTGCTGGGCATCTGGTGGTGCTCTGTGCCTGCTGCACCAGAAAGCTGAAGCTTGCAGAGGCCTGACAGTGTCCTGCCCTGCATTCCTGGGAATGCTTCTCATTCCAGTTCAGACCATGCTAGGTACTGGTCCAGTGGCACCATGGACATTCAGCTTTCCTTAAGGCCACAGTCATGGGTCCTGAATGCAGTTACAAGACTCCTGTCACTCTGTGGCCCCCTTCCCCCTCATGGACACTGTGGGCTCATTCTCCCATGCCAGTAAATAAAATTCTCAAATCATATAAGAGCTGTTGACAGTTACAGAGAGAGAGAGTCAGCAGTCCCCCCAAATGGCTTCGTTCTTTCATTTAGGTAAAACAGTTACTGTGAGAATCACCTTTCCCCCATCTCCAAGATCCTGAACCAGTGTCAACATCTGGAAATTGGAACTCAGTGTTCATATGAAGTCCTCCCTGCTGTTTGATTCATTGTTTTTAAGCCAGATGGTTTTCCAGGAAAAGTCTGCATGCTCTGGACCAGATCCTGATCTTGTTATCCTTGCCTGAGTTTGGGAGGACTCTGCTGACACTGTTAGCATTATTTCCTCTCCCCTCTCTGCCCATGTAATCATAACCCAGCCCCACGTGTGGTGAAAGCAGCAGTGCAGCCTTGGCTTCCTGACACCATTCTAGATGCTGGGGATGGTATAATGCAGCCATGGAGCATGCTGCTGCTTTTTTCTTCCTTGGTAATTGCATTAATCAGGTTATTAGTTTAATATCTGTTCTTTACAGTGCAAGTCCCAGGCACCAAATTACTTCTAATGTTTGCAGTAGCATTTCAGAATAATGCAAGGGGAAATCCTTCTTCTTTCTGTTTGGTTTGTCATGCCTGATGCAGCCTAGACAGCTGTCCAGAGACTCAGACAGACTGAGGCAGGCTTTGTTGCATTAATTCAAAATAAATAAAGAAAAAAGTACCCTGTCCCAGCAGTGAGCTCATGTCCTTTCCCAGGATGTACCCTTGACCCTGATAGTATACTAGAGGGTGAGGCAGCATGAACCCCGTCGTCCCAAATTCCTCCAGGTACCACCAGCTCCAGAGCCACCCTGGCTGAGGGACCTGCTGCTGCTATCTGCGGAGGGGCTGGGGGACCCAGTGAGCCTGTATAGCCTTGCCGTTCTCCCCCATGCTGCTTCTGCTACCCACTCATGGGGCCAGTGGGAGATGGTGTTACAGGGCACCATTGCCTCAGGAGGGTGCATGGATGAAGCCTTGGGAATGAAAATACCCAATGTGCAGTGCACCCCGAGCACCAAGTGCTCCCCAGGTGCGAGCAGGGCCTGCAGCAGAGAGCAAAGCAGCACTTCAGAGGGATGCGGGTGTGTTTTGCAGCAATTGACCTCTGCACTCCATCTGAGCAACCTGCAGGACTTGTTAGTTAAATGTTTTTGTAATGGGGTATGTAATACCTGGTTCAGATGTGATGTAAATATCAGACTGTGAAATATTAAAACCATTTTAATCTCACAAAAGATCTTGTCATTCAAAAATGAGGGAAAGCTTTAAGAGCATTTTTCTTGCCAAGCAAATAAAAGGTAAAGAATTTGGTTTGGGAGGGCTCCATCCTGGCCCAAAGCACGGGTCGGGAGCACGGCTGTCGCTGGGGCTGCCCAGGGGCCGAGGTTTGTGTAGCACCGCTTCTGCCCTCCTTCCCTTTGCACCACAGCCTCTTGCTGGGGGTTTGCACCACAGCCTCACGGCCTCCGTGTTCGAGTGGCATGGTTTGGGGCTGGAAGGACATGTGGAGTTTGGCATCGCAGGGTGAGGACGAGGGCCTGTTTATGCCATCGTTGGCAGCRTCTCCTGGATGGGGTTTCACCAGGCTATAATGCATGGGTGAGTCCCTGCGTAGTCCCCCGTCTCTGCCTTTATCCTGCAGGATCGCTGGCAGATGCACACCCTGCAGAGAGCTAGCAATAAGGAGGGGGCTCGCACRCGTCCCGGGCAGAGAGGTGCCATCTGCAGCTGCCCCGCAGCTGGTCCTTCCCAGTGGGCAGGTGGCATTGCTCTCCGCATCTGCAGGGCTGAGCGTGCTGCCGGCACGACCTGGAGATGGCATTTTGAACCCCGCGGCTGCCTGGAGCGAGCCATCCCGGTCCGCATCGGAGGGGTTTGTCCAGCACCGCCACCTGCTCGCCGTCCCGCCTCTGCGCCCAGCGGCACTCTGCACCGGGCACCCCGCGAGGGCTCTTTGGGCACAGGTGGCATGTTCCCGTCGTGATCTGCTGTGCTGCGTCTTCTCTTTAATAGAGGAATTGTTCCTAGTTCTCATTTTTTATTTTTTACTGCTTCTGTCRTTCTGGAACTGGACTATTATTCCTGTAAAGCTCTAGGAGATACATTTAAGGAGAGAGGCGGCTATTGTGATGCTGACGAGCTTCCTGCCCTTTGTTTGCCTTAGACTCCCCTGATGGAGTCTCATTTTGCTGTAATGAATGCTGTTTTTCCAGTTCACGTCCTGTATGACTCTCTGGCTCAACAGTGCTCCCCGAGTTGCACTTGCTGTAGTGGTAGAGGTTAGCGCTGACATTTTTCTTGTGTAAAAGTCATGGTTGCTCTGAGGCTGAGAAACACTTGCAGCATTGTTAGTGGCTGAATGCTTAAAATTGAATTTTAGTATCGTCGGATCAGGGACATTTACACACCGGATCCCTAGTGTATTGAATTACTTTGTTGGGTTTTTCATCCTTTGTTTTTTTGAAGTACACAGGATTTCGGGTTTCTTTTAATTCCTTCAATAGGAGGTTAAGAGGGAAGAATGTACTTTGAATGAGTCTAGAGATTTTCATTCTGTGGAGCCTGATTTACAAGCCATAAAGTATAGGGAAGATCTTTCAGATCCGTGGTTTGCATTTAATATGTTTGTTCAGTAGAGAGTTCTGTCCATGATAAATTCGTGCCATATTTACCCCAGGGCCCTGGGCTTGCGATTAGGACCAGGAGAGACAAAAGCTCAACAGCAGGGAAAACCTCCTGACAGCGAGGTCCGGCGCATTTGGCAACACCCTTGCCGTCGAGGAATGGCCATTGCTTGCACCGTTTTAAGCTGGCGAGGAGCCTGGGAGCCTTGGGGCGAGGGTTGTGTTAGAGACCCAGCGTTCAGGTGGTGTCAGGTACGCAGAGCCTCCACCGAGAGTTTGGCTGCTGACCTGTGCCAGAAACTTCACATCCTTCCTGAATCCTAACTAGCTCCTGGAACGGCAGCTCTTCTCATTATTCATGCAACTGTCTAATTCTTTGGCTCAATAAAATCTTTTGGCTGTGACTTATACTGTCTAATTACATGTTGCATTAAAAAGGCATACTCTTCCATTTAGCCAAACCACAGTGGAGCAGTTTGGGTTATACACAGTGGGCTGATTTTCATCCTGATTTCACTGATGTTGCCACAGGGATGAATTTGCCCATTTTGTTCCATTTCGGCATGCTGAGTCTTGACAAAAGACAACCCTCTCTTTCCCTGGTTTGGTCAACAGGTAGCTGTGTATTAGTGTCACGACCACGAATTTGCTGCCAGTGCTATAAGATTGTGTGTCCTGTTTCTCGGTCCTACATGGCTTTCATCTGCTGTTACCAACAAGGGCTTTTATGTTTTGTCAAGTGTTTGGATACTATTATTATTATTGCTAATTGCATTTCCTAGAATAGTTTGAGGAGCAATGGACAAAGCCCTGCAGAATATTAGCCTGAGTTTCCAGGAATTGCTCCCAGGTGCTTGTGCATGCATGAGGGCAGTTTGAGGCTTTCCTGCCGTCAGGACATTTGGATCCTCCTGCAGGAGAGCTTCCTGGCGCCCAGCACCTATCATGCTATAGGCCCCATCCTGGGTCCAGGAAAGTCGGAAGAGCTTAACTGCCACTTGAGGCTGCTTTCCTCAATGGAAGCAGTGGCAGGAGCCTGGCCAGAAGGCACAGGAGAAGGGATGAATGGCAGGATTGCAGGACCCTCCCTCCCTAGGGAAGCAGGACTAAGATGGACAAAAGATGCAGGAAAGCACCTTCAGCTTTCTGCATCTCTCCAGAGGCAGAGACATAGCTAGTGGGGCATCTTAAAAAGAAAGAAATCCAGAATAATCTGCAAGAGATTCCTCAGCATTGAAAAAGAGCGCTGGGTAGAAAATCAGAGCAAGTGTGCTTACAGTTAAGAGAAAGAGGCGGTGGAATGATGTTGTGTTTGTCCATGTGCACACAAATACCTTTGCAAAAAGAAGGGCAGCAGACATGGAGATGACATTTGAGCACTTGGGTGTTAGGACAGCAGAGGAGAGAAGCAGAACATTTTCTGGCTTTCAGGGAGAGGTGTGGTGCCGCCGGGGGTGGGAGGCTTTGCCGTGAGCACAGAGCAGTCGTGCGTGGTGCAGAGCAGAGGGGAGCAGCCAGGACGTAGGACCGATGCGCCACCTGCCCCTGGTTGATAGAAATATGAATGATTGAGTGAAYGCTGCCTTCCACAGCTCCTGGGCACAACTTCCCGTGGCTTCTGCCCCGGCGGGTGGCACGGCTCAGCAGAGTRTGCCTGCAGGGCCGACAGCTCCCCGTGCTGCGCTCGGGCAGGAGCTCCTGGACCTCTCCCCCACCACCATGTCCTGTGTCTGCTGAGTGCCCCAGAGAAAAGAAAGAGAAAACACCAGCGTATGCTGCTTGTGTGAATCAGCTGCTGATGATTTCTGATTTTGCAATCCAGGTCTCTTGCTTCTCGGCAGGGAGCGTGGGCTGTCACTTTGTTGAAGGTCCCACAGTATTTTACTGATCGCAAGCTGGCGGTTCAGCCAGCTCCTGATTTATTGCAGCGCAGAAAGGCTGGTGCCCCTGCTCCTCACAGCATTGCCGGTGTCCTGAGTTACAACATTCATCCTTCATTGTTAGGATGATGGGGTTTTTTGCCCTGTGGACGTACTCTGGAGAGGGCCATGTGTCCTGTTAGAGTTGAGCAGCAGGACTCATCCACCTACACGCACTGAGCGATAGTTGCAMGCAGCGAGGCGGTGGGCAGGGTGCACAGAGGGCCCCTTCTGCCCTGCACGCACCTGGGACGCAGGGTGAGGGATGGGGTTGCCAGGCTGAAACAAACAGTTTATTTATTGATCCTTTGTTTAAAGCATGAATAATTTATCCAGATGCTCTCAGCTGATACCGTAGAGGAGAAGAGCACAAGGCTGGACAGGGCAGGCAGGGCTGCACTTTGGTGAATATACAAACATTTTCCCCCTGCTTCTTTGCTCAGCCGAAAGAAACTGGCCTTGCAGAGCCACAGATCCCTTGGCAGTCATGCTTCTGACCCSCACTGCTGTTTGTATGAAAAAAAAATGTTGCTTCCCTCTTGGTGGGGAAGAGCTGGGACCCTGCAGGCTGCCCCCTTGCCCGCAGACCCCCACCCCATCCTGAGGAGCCAGCAGCTCCCAGGGAGAGGAGCAGGCAGCACTGGAGGTGCCTGCACACACCGTGCACGCAATCACGGGTTCAGAGGCACATGTGCACAACATGCACCTGAACAGGGGTTCATAGGTGCCCGTGCACGTCACGCACACGAACACGTGTTCAGAGGTACCCGTGCACACTGTGCACATGAACGCCGCTCCAGAGGTGCCCGCCAGGCGTGCAGACATGGCTTCAGAGGCACCCCTGCGTGCCGTGCTCTGAACACGGGTTCGGAGGTGCCCAGGCACACCGTGCGTGCAGATCTGGTTTCAGAGGTGCCCACCGGGCATGCGCACACAGGCTCAGAGGACCTGCTTGTGCGCGGGCTGAGGGGCGAGCAGGCTGCGGCAGTGCCCTCCTGCGCGGGCTGGGAAGGTTGGGAGGTGCAGCTGAGGGCAGCTGGGCGCAACAGGCAATCTAGCCCCAAGCTGACTTAAATGGTGGAGGCACGGTGTTGTGGGGGAAGAGAATATCTCAGCTATTTCATGGAAATGCTAGATAAAGGTAGACTGTCTTCTGCATTTCTTGCTTCCTTGGGCAAGGCTGTGGCTGCTGGGCTGGGCACAGGAGCGGGGGGCTTGCCTGTCCTGTGAACAGTGTGCTTGCAGCAGGCGTTTTGGTAATGGGTTGCTTTTGCTCTTGGGGCTGGGGTGGAGCAATACTGCTCTGAGTGAGTGCAGCAGGTATCTGAGCTCCTGTTCCTCGCTGGTGTTGCTGCACCTGGGCTGTCTCCCAGCCCTTCTGCTCCTGTGTTGGAGAGGACAACTGCTTGCTGTGTCCTGCAGCTGCTTGTTTGTGTCTGCTCTGGCCCTTGCTGTGTTAAGCTCGGGACAGTTAGCCGGCAGGTGAGCCTGTGCAGCCCTTCTTGTGCTGTTCTCACCCTCTGCAGGGTGCAAAGGGCTCCTTTCCAGTCTGTGCCTTACTCTGCTCTTTGAAGCTGTGGAGCCCTCCTTGGTGCTACCCTTTTTAATACCTTTTCCCCCCTCTGATACTGAATGCTGTTTTTGCAGTAAACATTAAACACTTGCCTTCCTGCTGGTAGGGAGCATCCCTGCTCAGCAGAGCTTGTTCCCCACTGGCTTGTGATGTTAAGGATCCACTCTGCACAAGTGTTGAGCTCAACACCTACTTTGATATAAAAATATTTTATTGTCTACATAGTGGCCACATTTAAAGCTTCTTTTTCACTTACTGCGATATCTGGTTTAGCAAAAACAGTAGCCCTGCGGTGTCTCTGAGTGCTGACCTTGCCTGTTCCATGCCGCTATTGAAGTGCCGTATACAAATACAGAAAATCACCGACTCTCCTCCCAACAAGTAGCTGCTTTTCAGAGGAAACTGCTACCGTGTCCAGGAGCTGTTGCTGTCTTGCCCTTTTCTTGGGGGAAGATAAGGGAGGAAACTCCCATGATGACTCCTGTCACTCCTCCTTTTTGCTCTCTCTCTGCATTTTCTGCTCTTTCCTTTGGCAAGCCAGGGAAAATGCTGTTTTCCAGCAGGACCTAGTGTGCCTGCGTTGGCGGTTTGAAGACTTCGAGCCTGGCCCACGGCGCGGCGACGCAATCAGATCCCTGCCACGCTCAGTCTGAACRCGCTGGTGCGCTCACCAACGTGGGAACGCATGCAGCCGAGACTTGTGAGTCCCTAAAGGGCCGTTAGTCACAGGAAAACTGTCACAGTTAAGGTACTCTTAGTATCATCTCCCTGGTATTATAATTACACCCCGTTCAATTAGTCCTCAGGAAAGAAAAAGCTTTTTGTATTAAGGTTTGGTGGAGAATTATTATAGAGTGAATTAAAAGACAAGGATTCCATTTTACTTTGTGATAATAACAATGTAAAGTATAAAATATCCAAAAATTACAAGCTGGCTAAATTTAGAGCTGTGCTAAGAGGTGAAATGAAAGGTAAAATGAAACCTTTGAGTGRCCATGGCATGCAGTACAAGAGCGGTATTATCTGAGAAATAAGACGGAAACATAATTAACCATCCTGCATTATGCTGAAAGACGGAAAATTGAAATGGGAGACAAAATTAGATGAAACTGTATAGTGGACTCATTTATTTCTGCTTTATAAATCAGGGCTACCTGTCAGGAGGAATAGGAAGTGGTTTGGAGCAGGAGAGAGGGAGAGCAAAATTTTTGCTTCCAGTTGTGCATCCCAAGGCATGTTTGGAAAAAATAGAAACTGTCCCCTTTCCAGGCTAATCGGAAAGGCCTGAAACATGCACAGAAATGGGGAGGGTGCGTGAGCATTAGCTGTGTTCTGAGCAGACTCTATTTACTGATTGGATCAAGGATTAAAGTAGATTCTTRGGTTTTTTAAGTGATTTCTAACCTGTTTTCCTGCTAGGAAAGGCTGCTGTGGCTGGAGTAGAAATGGTGCCATTGGCTTGTGCAAAGCAATGAAAGAGATTGCAATTTAATTTGTGCATTTCCCAGCCTGTTAATCTCCTGACTTACTGCTGGTATTTGATTTCTGTAGCATTACTTCATAATAAAGGGATTAGCTAGAACCATAGGTCTCTTCTCTGATGCTCATCTGCTGGGGATTACTGAGAAATTTTGCAGTTAGTTAATGGGTCAAATAGGTAAAAGGAAAATATGGGGACGACTGAGGTTTGCAGAAACATTAAATCTGTGTCCTGTCGCCTGCTCGCCTGGCCCGTGTTACGCTCCCTGGCGGGTGTCTGACCGGGTCTCAGCGCCCCGGAGGCCTGGAGCCGTGCCGCGGGCGCCGCGCYGCTGGGAGGCTGCGGGGCCGGGAGCCTCGGCGCCGCGCGGGGTGGTCGCGGGGGCAGGAAGATCTGCGCAGGGCGCAGGAGGAGGCGCCGCGTGGGCAGCGGTGGGCAGCGCGCGGCGATGCTGAGGGCAGAGCCGGGCTCCCGCTGCCGCCTCCCCCGTGTGCGCTCCCTGGGGCGCGTGTGCTCTCAGGCTGAGGTGACCTTATACATGATTTTTTCCCTCCAGTTTTGATCCAGCAGGCCAGGCCTTTGCCAGCTCCCTTCTCGGGCCTGCCTGGCCGCGGGGAGGTGCGGGTGTCTGGCCGGCGGGTGCCCTCCGGGTCGTGGTGCCCCTTTGCCCCAGCGCGGTGCGCAGGAGCCGGGGTGCAGCGAGGGGTGCCCAGCACCGCGGGCTCGGCCCCGAGGCTTCCTCCGCGCGCCCAGGCGCGTGGCGACGGCCCTCCCGCCTGGCCGCGCAGGGAGGTTTCGGCGTCGCCGGAGGGCGGCCGGCCCCGCGGGAGGGCGGCGGGCAGGCGAGGGTCACGTATAGCAGGCGCCGCGCCGAGCACGGGCAGGAGACACCGCTGTCTGCATGCAAAATCCCTGCAAAACGCAGCTGGACTTTCATTATTCACACCAGTGGAATCAGAGGTTAATGTGATATTAGTAGGTTGACCTGAATATGAATAAACCAGACATCCCTAATAAAATGCCTGCTAACTGCAAACATGGGCGAATTAGCACATGCTCCGTTGCCTTCTAACAACGCACTCGTGCGCTCACCTCCTGCCTTGCTTCCCAGCACGGGAAAAGAGCTGGCACTGGGACCAGGCTGTAACTGGACCCCCACGGGGCAGAAGCTGGTCACCTCCCTTGCTGTCTCCCTCTTGGTGACACTGCTGGTGCCAGATATCCTGCCCTGTGCATGTCTGCGCTGGCACTGGGTGCAGTGCTCCATCGTGGTCCTCATGCCGTGGGGCTGCTCGCCCCATGGGGCCCCAGGAGCAGCAGAGATCAGCCCCGGGCACGGGGACACCTCTGCAAGCAGCCGATGTTTGTAAGGAGTACTTCAGCCTGTCGGTGCCTTGTCTTGTGGGTCCAGGTGTAACGACTCCAAAAAGCACATGATGATCCTACTGAGCCACTGGAATAGATATTTCATGAGCAGAAAGATACATAATTGATTTATTGGTAACGTGATACACTGCATGGAGCCAGGATCAAGTAATGATCCAATTAATACTTGTTGATACATTCATATTAGTGAGCTCTAAGTTGATCAATTATTTAAATGCACTGGGAATGCTATACTGTGGTTGTTAAAGGGGCTCAGATCATGTTGCATTAATAGCAACAATAAATATTAGGGATACTTGGTGTGGTGTRAAGTTGGGKKTTTTTTGTTTTGTTTTGTTTTGTTTTGTTTTGTTTTTTGATTCCATGAGTTCRAAATCTTTGCAGAAGTTGCAAGGCTGAAAGGAAATGAATATGGATCAGCAGGATTATTACACATACCCGCACCAAGGGACAAAATTAGAGAGTGTTTAAAATTCTCTGCAAAGACAAAATGTAGAATATGAAAACTTTTGCAATCATTTATAATAATGAAATTTTGATTAGAAAGCCAGGATCATGCATAAATTATTGCCTAAGCCTTCAGGGCCAAACAGTGATGTAGTATCAGTGAATTCAGTGAAAGCATTTTGGCTAAGCTTAGCATCAACAAATGCTGGTGTGCCTAAGCTGGTGAGAAGGTGGGAATAAATGATGGTGCTGAGCAACGTGTACTGAGGTAGGTGCTTGTTGGATGCACAAAATGAATTGAACTTGCACAGGAGAAGGCAAGGAAATTTGGTTAACGGTGTCTTTATGGAACGGTGAACTGGCACTTGCACTGTTGCTAGAGTTTCTTGAGTGACACCGCTGGCTTTAGCCCTTCAAGCCTCAGTGGTGCTTGTGCCCTCGAGTGCACCTGGGGCAGGGAAGCCGTCCAGAGCTGTGCTGACAGATCCAGCTTCCCTCGCCTTGTCTTGCTGTTGTCCCTTTGCCAAGTGCCACTGTGCCGTGCCGCAGCGTGCTTCGGAGGCAGCAAGTGGGTTTGCTGCCTGTCTCCAGAACAAGGATGGGGACAGGRACTGCAGCCTAGTCACTCCCCCCTCGCTGCAACACGGCTGTCCTCCCACTCCTGGATGCCTCCAGAGCCTTCTCCACCCCATTCGCACAGAAGGAGGATGASGGGCTCTGCACCCCTGCAAGGCCTCCCGCGGAGCTAAGCAGTTCGTGGAGAGCAAAGGTCTCCAAAGCAATTGTGCTCTTCTGTCTTGAGCAAAACTCATCGTATTTTTCCCAAGACACCTTTCCCGTGGGGACCCCAGGGCTGCAGCCTGTCCTTGCACCCCCCGACAGCTGGCCCTGGCGCTGGCACGGCTCAGGGACTCGGYGCTCCCCTCCTGCTTGCTCCTGGAGAGGCAAAGCAGCAGCATGCCTGACACCCTAGCCCTGGGCCGTAGCTGGGAGGGGACACCTTTCTGCATGTGATAGAGAAAGGGAGGGAATCAGTCTTCCATATTTTCTACTCTTGCATAGCAGAGAAGACAGTATATAAATTATTTAAGCAGGCAGAAGATAATTAACTCTAATCAATCTGGGTTCTGCCCAGGTYATAGCTCTGCAACAGCATTAATCTTACTAATTACTTAATTTTACTAACGCAGTTTTCAGCGAGTTCAACAACACATTCAGTGAATGCAGCATTGAGTAATAGATGTAGAGTGATTGATTCTGAGTTGAAAAGCCCTTCAGTACTGCAAATCTGACCATTTTATTAATCAAATTATCACTGCTAGGGTATTTGAGAAGTAGCTACTTGGTCTCATAGGGAAATCTTTTCATTACACTGAGTTATTCCTGGATAGCATTAGAGAAAGTGTGATTTAGAGAACATTAAGAAAGAAGAATTTAGACTAAATTAACAATATCTCTAATAAACAGTTATTTAGCCTACAGGGTGAGCACTGAGGTTAAGAGCATGGTCTTGATCAATTTGAGCTTGCATCTAGTTCCTCAGCAGTCAGCTTTGCTGTGCTGAACAAACGCTTGCCACTGGTGGAAAATAGTGTGTTAATGCAGGTTTTTGAAAGTTTAGTGTACCTGGGCACAGACAGGGAGGGGGTGGAAGAGTGGGTGAGATTGTCCTTGGATGTGTAGATTCAGTTTATTCTCTGAGGGGTGAATTCATCCTGTTTAAGTCATTGCGCTGTGTAAGTCATAGAAACCTAGGGAAATGAAAAGGTGAGAATGCATTATTGATTAATTACTTAGTCATTTCCAAACGGTTATTGAGCATGGCTGCGACTTTGACAAATTACTCCTCAATTTTTGTGACTGATATGCAATTTGAAAAATGCAGTTTTATGATGCCCCTGTCAGAGTGGCTTGGAATATGATTCCACTGTCTTGCAAAAGGCTGTGGTGTCATGTTTCCAGTAATTGATGATATTTGCAAATGGTTAGCCAAAAAATAATTAAGCAGTGTGATATTTTGTTTGTAAAGAACTATGGGTTAATTAGTAGAGCTGAAGGTGGAATATCAACTTTTTATGGTCATATTGACAAGTGAGTGGGTGCCATTGCCCTTCAGTGTCTAATTAAACCCTGAACCCAGCTGATGTCTSTCTATTCCTCACTCAACAGGTTGGCATTTGCTTGCAAAGGCTGAGAGAAGCTCTCTGGGATACTTCCTCCCATGCAGATGCTTGTCCCCATGTGCCCTGTGCGCATGGATTCATGGCCCAGGAAGCAGGAGCAAGCTCACTTGCTCCTGGCACAGCCGTGGCAGATTGGGGAAGGGCTGGGCAGCTCTATAGGTCCTGGGTCTTTTGGAGGTTTTTTGCATCTTGAGCCCTCATGGGGCTCAATATCAGCTCTCTGGAGTGATGCYGCTCCCGGGGGAAGGTGTATGTGTGCTCTGGCTTGGTGGAGTCTGATTAGTATTTGTTTCAGATTCCCTCATCTTCCTCTCAAATCAAAGACCTTGCCTGGCAGAGCACAGGAGACATAAGCAGTGCAAACTCGCAATTTCCAAAAGGAAATGCTGTTAAATTCCTCTGCAGGAAATTGGAAGATTAACCACCTGTGGATGCTGTGTCTGGCAGTCTTCACCTTCAGCATTGGTCATTTTATCTTTAAATCCTTAACATTTAGCAACTGAAGAGCAGGACAGCAGGGCCCAAATTGGACAAGCTGTCTCTCTAACAAATAGCATCTGGGATAACAGAGAACATTAGATGCTGAAAAAGGCCATTTTTGTAGACCAGAAGGCAAGTGGCCTCATAAAGGATTTCACACTATTTAAACACTAACATCCCTGCTGGGTGCCTGGGGAAAATAGGCTCCTACCATGGAAAAATGCAGTTTGAAAATAGCGACTGCCAGACAGTGTCCCAGTGAAGGCTGCTTGCAAGGGGAGCCAGCGTGCTGCTTTCAGCCCATGGCCAATGCTTCCTATCGCTTGCACCCAGCTCTTTCTGCTSTTCATTTGCTCCTTGTTCAGCATCCCGGTCATTGCAAAGGTAGGGGCTGGCACATGGTTCCTCTGTGCAGCAGTTGGCACAGGCAGATACAGTGCCCTGGCAGAGGGATGTGCATCTTCTAGGACTGGAGTGATGGTCAATGCTGTAGTGATCCTTTCAAAAGCTGCTATCTAGATTCCTAGAAATGTCAATTACTTATACCTGTTCAGCAATTCTACTCGTTTTCTCTCTCCTCAATGATCAATATTTTGCTTTTTAAACAAAGCGGCTTTCTGTTCCACTTGGAATCACTTTCCTCTTGTTTTGCTTTGTGCTCTGTTTGCAATTTCACGTGTTTAGCAAACTATGCACTCTGTGCTTTCTCACTGAATCCACATGCAAAGGGTTTCTCTAACTGTTTGTGTTAATCATTTGGTTGCTAACAACACCTTGCATGGAAGTTCACTCTGATGTGAGCTATTTCTGCAAGCCTGCCTCACTTTTATTAGCACCTTTTTCATTTGAGGTTTCGTCTGGAAAATTGCCATTCCAAAGTTTTCTGCCTGGAGTGAGCAATTATTGGCAGCATGCAGAGAAAGGAGAATTTTAAAGGTGACAAGACTAGTAATGAATATTTTAACTGCTTGGCTGGAATAAATTCAACTTTAATGAAACAAGCTGAAAACAGTGTTCTACTCTTAATAAGAGCAGGCATGGAGCTTACCTGGGACTGAAATGTCCCAGCAGCGAACTTTTAGAAAAGCTATGTTTTGGGCAGAACAATTAAGGCCATCAGATGGCCTTCCCTGCGTTGCTTCCCCAGCAGAGTGCTGCTGCTGGGGCTGCCTTATTGGTGCCTGGGATTTGGAAATRTGTCACCAGATGTTAAGAATGAAAGATGAACAAGAAGATCTTGCTCTTATAAAACTAGTCGCTGTTACTTAGAATGGGACCATGGGACTCARTCAGGTTTCCTCCTCTATTAATCAGTATTTGTGTTGGTTTTAATTAGTTTTGATTGCAGTTTACAAATGTAAATGCATCTCCCATGACATCTTCCTCACCTCCTGGGAATATGAAGTGAGTGTTTAGTGTAACAGCATCTGTGAATTATGCACAGTAAAAAAAACAAACAGAAAAGCTCTGTGGAKATCCAAACTGTCTTTGCAATTTCTGGTAATTACCTCCCTTCTCGCGAGTCTCAGCTGCATGACTGCAGGCTACGTGTGCCAGAGCTATAGGACTCCTTGGAGCGGCTTCCCGGGAGCGTCCGGGCCGAGGCGCAGGGAGGCTGAGCAAACCTGGTAGAGCTCTTCTGCAGCTTTAGACGATACAAATGAACAAGACTGAGATTCTCCAGCTGCAAGTCAGTATTAAACAAAGACAGCTGTTTAGCTAGTTTCAAATTTGCTGTTAACTTGGGAGAAAAGTTTGGTAGGTGGCCTGGAAGTATTTTCAGTCTTTACTTATGTTCCCCAGGCTAACTTCACTTACGCTTGTCTGAGTAGAACAGCTTTTTTGATCAAGAAATATCTAAGGTTGGGCATGGGTTTCTTTTCATTTAGTAAGGGATAGGAAAGAGCTGCACTATAGTATCTGTGACTCTGTAAACCTGAGCATCCTGCTCCGGGGGAGCAGCCAGCCGCTGCCCCATGCTTGTGCTGCTGCGGGGCTCCCAGTGCCCTCYGACGACGGGAAGCTCCCTTGCCAGGAGGCCAGTGCACCTGACTTGCCACCCATAGGGATATCATTTTTCTTATTAGTATTTGCCATTTTACAGTTTAATTAAGGTCACCTGGGGGCCAGTAAATGACAACTTAGTTAATAGCCTACAGTATCTGTCCATGCCAGCTGGTCTTGCTGTAGTCAGTACCCAAGGAGGAGGGAGGGAGATAGCGGGGGTAGATACACACCTGCAGTTATTAATCAGCAGGGAAAAGACTACATGTACTTGTAAACACGGGGGTGTGTGCATGCACACATGCAAAAGCATGAGCAGCATGTGCAACACCCCCCCACCCACCCCAGTGTGCGAGGCAGTGGCCCCACGCTGGCTCTGCTGGAGCTGGGTCCTCATCCCCCGCTGGGCACGGGATGCATCCTGCTCCTGCAGCTTTCCGCTAATTGCTGCTGTTAGAGGCAGGACCTGGGTACCACAGCTGTGCTGGTGACTTCGTGCAGCTGCCTATGTGTAGCTGAGGAAGCGCAGCGWGTACCAAGGCAGAGGGCTGCCAGCACATGAAGGGGCACGCGCAAACCTGAATCCTCCCGACAGCAAGGGCTGAGGGTGCAGCTAGCCACCCTCTCATTTCAGATGAGCAGTAAGTCAGGGTGAAAGTCATAAGTTTGATGCGTTTGCATTTCCAGACTGATTTCCTGACAACAACCTATTGGCTATAGAGTAGCTGATGCTGTTATACCCTGGTGCTGGCTGGGATTAATCCCTGTAAATAGCAAGCAAATTAAAAGACCAGAGAAGACCCCTTTCCACTGCAGAAGAGTAAGCAGGAGGGATGGAGGCAGTGGGTGCTAATGAGTGAGAGAGCAAGCCAGTGCCTTTCCTCTGCTGTCATTTTGCCATTCACATCGCTCCCCTGAAAGCTGCTGACGGTGTCCCCGTCCCAGCCGGCGGGCTGCTCCCTTTGCAGCACGGTATCAGTCACGCTGCGTGTGCCCTCCCTGCCCTGCATCATCACTGCTGCCGCTTCCTGACGGAGCGGCTTTGATAATGAAAGATTAATTCGATCTGCCGGTGTTCGGAGGAGGCTGCGGGTCGGGAGGGAGCAGGCGCTCCAGGGCTGCATGGCGCTCAGCTCGCAGCGCGAGTCGGCTGAGTCAGGACAAGAGGCAGCCCTTGAATTCATCCTGCCCTGGTCGATGAGCTCCTCCGGAGACGGAGGAGCCCGTGCTGAGGTGGGGGTACTCGCACCGGAGGGGCGTTTGCACCCATCCCACACCCGCGCTGCTGTCTGCATTGCTGGTGGGCCTTTGCCCCTACGGCACGGWGTTGCCTGGTGCAAAAGGCTGCCAAAGCTTTCTGGCTCTATTCCCCACACGGGCACAAGGTCCCAGATTTACACCCCTCGCTTTTATTTACAAACCATGAGATAATGCAGGCGCCGCCTCACCCGCTCGTAAATCCTCGCTGCGCGCCGCCGGGCAGGCGCTCAGCCCTCCCTTGCACGGCCTCCCCGTGCACAGCCCCGCGCAGGGCGGTCCTCGGYGTTGAATTACCGCCTCCTGCACGGGGCAGGTCACACAAACACAGACTTTAAATCAGCACGGATTACGAAGCTGGGCCATGATTTGTGCGTTAGTCAGGTAAATCAATCCATGATTTTCCAAAGGAGCATTCCAGCTGGATGTCCTAGCGGCTGGCCAGGCAGCTCAGGTGTATGATACAACTGCRTACTTGTGATTTGATAACCAGATCTGTCCATTTTGTGATTTATGACTCAACTTTGTGACTGACTTCAGAGTCAGCCTATAACTCAAACCCGTCACGTAGTCATCAGTGACACAGAGCTTGRATAACTCATGGATAACTTCAGCATTAATTGTGCTACTTATGAAGTTACTGATGTGACTTATAAATTGCCATATGGTCAGTAAATCGGTGAGACACCTGAGAAATTCATTATACTCTTTTTTCCGTTCAGAAACTTGATATACCTTATAAATCAGATGTTTGGACAGCTCCTACTACATCTAACCCATGCTTGGAAAACAGCTTTTGGGGGAGATGATATATTTACAGAGTATCTGTTCCAAATTGCCTAAGGGGTTAAAGAAGGTGTAAAGGCAGATGAAAGGGAAACGTATCAAGATGTTCGTATGCATTCCTGGCTAAACTCTGAAGCGAGTCGTGACAGGGACCAGTGAAGTCCTGACCCCTGAATTCAGGTCTGGAGCTGGGAGTCAGTCCCGAACGCGGGCAGGGCAGGACATCTATATCAACGTGGTCTTGACGCTGGCTCGCTGCTGAGCTGGATTTTGCCCTGAAGTCGAAGGGCGCAGCTCTCCGGATAGAAACGTGCGAAACCGTCCTGAGGAGCGCCGCTGCGCTGACGGG